>NC_134353.1:40102366-40426357 GCF_048569485.1 Anomaloglossus baeobatrachus | reverse complement strand
GACCTTGCCTGGCCGAAACACAAAAGGCGCTCTCCGTCGTCTGCAGGAATTGCAATCGGACCGTGGCCACCCGTGACGTGCTGAGGGTCCACCTGTAGACGGCGCACAGACCAGAGGAGCCAAACACGTCCAGCTTCCTTTCGGGGCTTAACGCTTAGACGGGACACAACCTTTTGCTGCTAATCTCTACGGACTTGTGCATATTTATTTAGAAAGGTCACATTAGGAGGTATAGCCGGCACCGTAGCTTCGGTCTCTCCGCTCGCTCATAGCTGTGCTAGCCCCAAAAAGTCTAGATTTTGTGTTTACAACGGGATTCCACACTGTGTTAAAAAAACAAAACAAAAACATGGACGCCTGATGGAAACCTGATTTTGGAATTAAGTGCAATTGTGTATCGTGATCCTTATGCTTTCCTTTCCTCGGTGCCTGGTATGTTCTCCGCGTGGTTCCAGTGATTACAGGCCTCGTGCCACCATCCGTTGTGCCCTGCTAGTCTCTTGAGCATTTCCGTAGTAATATAATGGCCGTACTTGGGCAGGGGTGGGGGGGCCCTACTAGTGCACAGACCGCCCCCGTCTTCCTGGATATTAATTAAACTGGCGCCTAATGGGTGAAAGGACTGGCGCTCCCTCTATTTATGTACATATCCTGTCGTATCACACGACTACAATATGGCTGCCTCCATTCAATAATTAATCATCTCAGGTACCTGGTGAAGGTTTCAGATCCAATTCCAGGGTCCGTTTGTCTACATTGAGCAGCCATCGTAAAGCGGTTCCATGTCCACATCAGGGTATCACCGGCACTGATGACGTCAAGTCCACATGTAGCCACATCCACATCGGGGGATCACTGGCGCTGGTGACGTCAAGTCTACACGTAGCCATATCCACATCGGGGGATCACCGGCGCTGATGACGTCAAGTCTACACGTAGCCACGTCTTCTTCAGGGGATCACCGGTACTGATGACGTCAAGTTTACATGTAGCTACATCGGTGGATCACTGGCGCTGATGACATAAAGTCTACATGTAGCCACGTCCACATCGGGGGATCACTGGTGCTGGTGACGTCAAGTCTACACGTAGCCACGTCCACATCGGGGGATCACCGGCGCTGATGACGTCAAGTCTACATGTAACCACGTCCAGTTTGGGGGATCACCGGCGCTGATGATGTCAAGTCTACATGCAGGCAATTGTGCACGCATCCTGGCAGGTCTTTGTAGTACGAATGTTTTCTTAAAGCATTATTCTCATGTTGTCTTCTCTGAATCCAGGTTTCCTGCTTGCAAGGAGCAATAAGCTTCTTAAAGATTGCCGGTTTGGAGCAGTGGCACACCTACTTGAGCCAGCTTTGCCCCAAGGCAGCATCAGAGGAGCGCGGATACTTCAAAAAATGTTCTACAGCAAAGAACTTGTCAGCGTTGCGCTCCTTGCCTATATGACCATCTCTGATTGACCGGTAATTTAGGCAACAAGGAATAAACAAAATAATTCCAAATCCGTTCACCCTCAAGAACGGAGACGATTATTAATAGCAAGTAAATTATACAATTTACCAATTTATGATGACTTGACCACCCCTCTAACAGTGCAAATGCAGATAAAGGGTACTAATGGATAGCCCCCATTTAGTATGTGCAAAATGGGGGGTGAGACAATTGTTGGCTACTAATGTGTGCTCATAAAAAAAAAAAAAAAAAGTCATTAAGAAAGCCGAACCATGAGCCTTTTTTTGGACTCTGCTGCGCACTACAGCCAAGGTGCAAAATAAGGCCCCTTTTTGCAGAAAGCGAATTAGCAATTTATTCGGAGAACTTCATACCCTCGTACACGACCCTCACTGTGCTGTAATTCTGAGACGCCGGCTGTGAATGTGCGACCATTACAACCTTTTTCTTTACACAAGCTGTTTTGCTCTGTAAGTATAGGTCCTCAGTGGTGATTGTCAGAGCTGTGCAAGACTGCTGATTTGTGGCCTGATTTACTCTTTGCACAAGGAATTATGGATGCCCACCTTAAGGAACGATCACTTTTTTTCTTAGTCTTTTGGTTATTGCTTCAAACTTGGCTGCCGATAGACGGAAAGTTCGTAAGATTACGCATTGCCGTATTCGAACATGGGAAGAGACGGTCAGGTCATGTGCGCATTCATTTTTTTAGAAGTGGGAATCATTGGCAGTTTCCTTTTTAGCCTTCGTTGATCTGAAGATGAACTTGGCCAGGTTCAGACTATATATTGTTGCCCGTTCTTGACTCCTTTTGGTTTTTGTTTGACTATAAAGGTCATTCAGTTGGAGCCCAAAATATGAAACATTCGACTTTGATCACTTTTCCAGCTTTTTGAATAAGATCGTCCACTTCACTATTGTCATCAACTCCAGATGGGGTTTAAAGTTTCTTATTTTGGACCCCAATTGCCTTTATCGAATTGATTGACTCTTCTAGGGGAGAAAGAAGTAGTCGTAAAAGGGGCAACCAAATGCGTTGTGAACCGGTCCTTGTGGCCAATTCACTTTTTCGACTAAAGGGTGGTGTTTTGGTGCCAGAAGGATGGATTTCTCCAAGCCCTAAAGAAATGAATAGAACAGTCGTGGAAAATCTGTGGAATATTAATAAACTCTTAGAGGATTATTGCTATTTGTGCTATTGCCAACTTTATAAGATTACATGCAGTATCGATAATCCCTCGTAATGTGAATGTTTGCAGATCTCTCCATGTTCTGACCGTCTTTATTTTGAAAGCTAAGGTCAAGCTTATCGAATTCAATGGCTATAAGCGCGGTGGGTCAAAGTAAAGTTCCTTTCAGGATGTTTGATGGAACCGAAATTGCCTGTTTTCTTGTGCCTTTGTGTAAGTTAAACTGTAAAATATCAAGCCAACGTCAACACGGGCCAAATACTTTCACAAGCACCTTCTTCTCTTGCCACAATCGAAATAATCTTACGGACGGGTGAATAATCTGTGTAAGAACATGTACTACGTAGTAGAAACTGGATAACAACTGCTCAGTGTAATGTATGGCGCATTAAAAATTTGCTAAAATTTGTGAGTGTGGCTTGTTTTATTTATCTTAAATACGGGGTTTTTTTTGGCAGTGCCAGAAGGACACATGATGGCAATAAATGACTATGGGAAAGCGAGGAACCAGGGCTCCTAAGTTATCCCTCAAGCTAGGAGGCCCTATGCTATCCCTAACATCAGGGATACTTCTGATGGCTCAAGCTAGAAGGCCCTATGCTATCCCTAACATCAGGGATACTCCTGATGGCTCAAGCTAGGAGGCCCTATGCTATCCCTAACATCAGGGATACTCCTGATGGCTCAAGCTAGAAGGCCCTATGCTATCCCTAACATCAGGGATACTCCTGATGGCTCAAGCTAGGAGGCCCTATGCTATCCTTAAAATCAGAGATTCGCCTGATGGCTCAAGCTAGGAGGCCCTATGCTATCCCTAACATCAGGGATACTCCTGATGGCTCAAGCTAGAAGGCCCTATGCTATCCCTAACATCAGGGATACTCCTGATGGCTCAAGCTAGAAGGCCCTATGCTATCCCTAAAATCAGGGATACTCCTGATGGCTCAAGCTAGAAGGGCCTATGCTATCCCTAACATCAGGAATACTCCTGATGGCTCAAGCTAGAAGGCCCTATGCTATCCCTAACATCAGGGATACTCCTGATGGCTCAAGCTAGAAGGGCCTATGCTATCCCTAACATCAGGGATACTCCTGATGGCTCAAGCTAGAAGGGCCTATGCTATCCCTAACATCAGGGATACTCCTGATGGCTCAAGCTAGAAGGGCCTATGCTATCCCTAACATCAGGGATACTCCTGATGGCTCAAGCTAGAAGGCCTTATGCTATCCTTAAAATCAGGGATTCGCCTGATGGCTCAAGCTAAAAGGCCCTATGCTATCCCTAACATCAGGGATACTCCTGATGGCTCAAGCTAGAAGGCCCTATGCTATCCCTAACATCAGGGATACTCCTGATAGTGGAGAGGCCTGATTCTCCTTCCTGGCCCTGCTCCTGACCAGTCCTGATCTGGTTCCCTGTAACGGAAACTTTCAAAGTTTTCCCAATTTTTCCGACTAACTGACATTCATTTCTTAAAGTAATGATGGCCACTCGTTTTTCTTTACTTAGCATTTGTATTATGGCAAGAAAAAAAGCAGCTAACAGTCTATTCAGTAGGACTATCAGCTGTGTATCCACCAGACGTCTGCACAACACAACTGATGGTCCCAACCCCATTTATAAGGCAAGAAATCCCATTAACCTGACAGGGCGCACCTGTGAAGTGAAAACCATTTCCGGTGACTACCTTTTGAAGATCATCAAGAGAATGCCAAGAGTGTGCAAAGCAGTAATCAAAGCAAAAGGTGGCTACTCTGAACAACCTAGAATATAAGACATATTTTCACTTGTTTCACACTTTTTTGTTAAGTATTTCATTCCACATGTGGTAATTCATAGTTTTGATGCCTTCAATGTGAATCTACAATTTTCAGAATCATGAAAATAAAGAAAACTCTTTGAATGAGAAGGTGTGTCCAAACTTTTGGTCTGTACTGTATATAGTCGCCAATTAAACCAAATGGGTGATAATGAGCATCACGGATGGTACACAGTCATTAACTAAAATTGATATAGGAAACTTAGTGCAGCAGATAAAAGATGTAGCTGTCCAGCAGTGCCATCAGCTCAGAATTTGCAGCAACCAGTGGGACCCCTGCTACATCCATCTACTGTTGGGAGAAATCTGACAAAAAGTCGTCTTCATGGAAGAATTGTGGCCATAAAATTTCTTCTACATGAGGACAAGAGACTCAAATATGCAAGACAAAATAGGAACTTGTGCAGAAATATAGCAGCCGGTGATCAGGAATGAGAACTTAAAATCTGAAATATTTGGCTGAAACAGAAGCAGTTTTGTCATGCTGTACAAAAGGCTGGTAAGACGTAGTACAGCGTATTCCCCACTAGGTGGCAGCAGAGTAGTGAAGGAGAGTCAAAGTAACACTGTAACAGAATGGAGGCTGAAGTACAGCAGAGTAACTTCAGCAGGCAGTTTATCGGCGAACCACCAGGGGGCAATAGAGTAGTCAAACAGTCAGGGTCTAGCCAGGAAAGTCAAGCCACTGCAAAGGGAGTATCAAAATCAGATGAGAAAACAGAACTAAGTCGGAAGCTGGGAGATCAGGTTTCAGAGGGAAACACAAAGGGCCCGGTGGGACAGAAGACAAGACCGGAGGGTGAATTGACACAAACATGGGAAGGAGGATGAACCAGGATGGGTAAACAAATGACAGGAGCAAGAAGTCAGGGACTGGGACAGACGGACGAACGGGAGACGGTACAGGTCAGGGCACGGTAAAATGGAGTCAAATCAAACAGGGAATCTCACCAGAGCCAGTCACAGGCTGCAGAGCAAAACTATAACAGCACTAGAATGCAGGTGCATTGACCAGATAGAGTGTCTCCTGAAACCAGAAAGAGGCTGATGGGAGTTAACCCCTGACATGACCAGGCTGGATCTGGGAAACTGGCGCGGGGAATACCGGTCCTGGATCATGACAAGTTTGTTCCTGAAAGGCTGGAGAGTGGCACAATAATGAGAGTCTGCAGGAGCAGTGGAGCACAGTGGAGGGTCCTGAGAGTTTAGGGCTGCTTTCATCACATGGAGTTGGAGATTTGATCTGGATTAATGTTTTCCTCAATGCTGAGAAATCTAAGCAGATACATATCCATGATATAATATCATCAGAGAGGCGTCTGGCTTCTAATTAGTGTTGAGCGGACCCGAACAGTTTCAGCGTCCGATCCGGAACCGACCTGGACCTGAGAATCCGGCTGCACGATCCGGGTTTGTGATGTCTCTCTCTCAATCTCTCTCTCTCGATCTCTCTCTCAATCTCTCGATCCGCTCCACATTGACTTGCATTGGGACGGATTCCGGATCGGATCCGGACTTCTCTGACAACCCGCGACGGATTCACCGGCCCCGGATTATTAGCAATCCGCTCAACTCTACTTCTAATGTATTCTGGAGCTGGACACTGATTCCAGATATCCAGCCAATGTCATTAGGAATGATCTTCAGTGTAAGGAGGAACGTGGAGTCCTGGAAGTGATGATCCGGCCCCTGCAGAGCCCTGATCTCACATCACTCCATCTGTCTGGGATCACGAGACAGAAGGATCCGCAGGAGCCTCAGACACAGAAGATCGGGGGTCAGGGCTCCAAGATGTTTGAATGATCTCGGCAGGGAAATTGCTCCAATCAAAAACTATGTGAAAGTGACAGAGAAGTAATGAAGGCAAAGGGTGATCACCAAATATCGTTAATTGATAAACATACACTATTAACACTTGTTTGTATGAAAACTTCTTATTCTGCAGTATTTTTTCATCCCTGCCTTTTACTTTTGCATCGTACTGTACAGTTCGGTCGAGAAATATTTGGGTGGTGTGAGACTGTGACCGGGGTTATCTATGACGGCCGGTATGTCTCGCCCCGGTTGTGCTCACTCCATGATAGAAAGTAAATCCACTCTAGGGTTAATGCTGTTTCCCTACAGGCTGAAGGAAGGGTTAAATGGGAACAGGAACGAGAGGCAGGTGTGTCGGGTGTGGGGGAGGCCTCACAACTCCCTGGGTTCTCTGCTGGAGAGACATGTATATTGCTGTGAACTTTTGTTTGGAGATTAAACACCGTGTGCTATGAACTTTAATGCCTGGATCCCGTGTCTTCTGCTGCGCAGCCGACCGCGCTACCTCACATATGGTGGAGAATCGGCGGGCATGCCAGCCGGTGAGGTGTAGCTTCCTTTTCTGGTGACCCGGTAGCACATGTCCTGGATTCAAGCAGCTATACTACGGCCCAAACCCAGCGACGCCATGGAGGAAATACTAAAGCATTTGGCTCAGGCTACTGCACAGCAACAACAGGTGAATACCCACCTGCTCCAGACGTTGGAGCAACAGCAGCAACAAGTTGATGCACAGCGGCAACAAGCTGATGAACAGCGGCAACAGCACCAGCAATCCTTGAAATTGCAGGAAAAAAGGCACCAAGAACAGATGGTTCTCCTGGCCAAGTCAATCCGTGCCGGACCGGCAGCAACAACCCCGGGATCGGGTGACGACGGCAGCGTCCGGAAAGCGGTGAGACAAGCGTTACAAAAAATGACTCCGGGGGATGATGTGGAAGCGTTCCTGGCAGTGTTTGAGCGGGTGGCCGAGCGGGAAAAGCTGCCGATCCCCCAGTGGGCTGAGGTATTGTCGCCCTATCTGACGGGGGAACCCCAAAAAGCGTACCTGGACCTCTGTACCGAGGACGCCATTGACTATGTGACCCTGAAAGCCGAAATACTGGCTCGGTTGGGGGTGAATACATATGTACGGGCTCAGCGGGTAAATCAGTGGTTCTATGAGGAAGCCAAACCCGTACGCTCCCAAGCCTATGACTTATTACATCTTGTAAAAAAGTGGTTGCAGCCTGACACTCTGAGCCCGGCGCAAATGGTGGAAAGGGTAGTAGTGGATCGTTTTGTGCGCACTTTACCCGTCACCGTTCAACGGTGGGTGGGACAGGGTGACCCGAGTACCCTGGACCAATTAGTGTCCCTGGTAGAGCGGCATGTGGCCACGCAGGACTTGATACGGGACACTGAGACTTTGCGTGCCGCCCGTCGGTCCGGCCCCTCCAAACCTAGGGCCAAGGACCCACCGCCGACACCGGTGCAGGAGTCCACTACCGTCCCGTCTGAGGCCGTGGCCGCCGTCCCGGAGGTCCGGAAAGTTCTGTACCCTAAACGACAACCCGTCAAGGGGGTTTCCGTCCCCATTAGATGTTGGCGGTGCCAGCGGGTGGGACATATGGAAGCCCAGTGTCCACTCACCACGGAGCCCATGGATTGTGGGGTTACCCGGCGGGGTTCAATGTATGCTCAGGTGGTGTATACCGCTGACCTGGTTCCCCCAGAGACTGAGCCCCACTTGTGCCAAATACAGGTGAATGGATGTCCGGTTACAGGATTGTTGGATTCCGGGAGCTTAGTGACCCTTGTGCGGTCCACCTTGAGGGCTAACGTAAAGGCCACAGGACGTACCGTGGGGGTGGTTTGCATACATGGGGACCGCCGAGACTATCCCACGGGGATTGTCACCATCACAGCACCTTGCGGTCAGTTGCAACATGAGGTGGGACTTATGAACTCTCTTCCCTATGATGTGATCCTAGGAAGGGATCTACCGTATTTTTGGACTCTATGGAAGGGGCCTCCTAAGTCTCTTCAGGTATTGGACAGTCCGGGACCTGAGCCCTACAATCCTGAATCCGGGACGCCTGCCGTAGGGGTCCCCATGATAGGGACAGAGTGTGAACCCGATAGGTCACCCCTAGAGGTATTGGCAGGAGAGGCTGAAATGGTCGAGCCCATCCCGGAGTTGGAAGCGTCCCCGGATACGTTTGGGACAGCCCAACTCCAGGACCCTACATTAATACATGCCCGGAGTCAGGTGACAGTAGTTGACGGGGTGGCACAGCTGCCCGGTGCCCAGGTAAGGTACCCCCATTTCGCTCTTAAACAGGATTTACTCTACCGGGTAGATGAAATACGGGGCGTGGGGGTAGAGCAGTTGGTGGTGCCCCAGCCGTATCGCCGGCGGGTCCTCGACTTGGCTCATAAACACCTGATGAGTGGCCACTTAGGGGTCAAGAAAACGCAGGAGCGAATATTGCAAAGGTTCTATTGGCCCGGGGTCTTTGGGGAGGTAAAACGGTTCTGCGAAACCTGCCCGGAGTGTCAGCTTACCGCACCCCTGGTCCACTTTCGCAGTCCGTTGGTGCCGTTACCCATTATAGAAGTCCCTTTTGAACGGATAGGGATGGATCTGGTGGGGCCCCTCGTAAAGTCTGCTCGAGGGCACCAACACATCCTAGTGATCGTTGACTATGCCACCCGGTATCCAGAGGCGATACCTCTCAGACATACTGCAGCAAAGCTTATAGCTCGGGAGTTGTTTGCTGTGTTCTGCCGGGTGGGGTTGCCCAAGGAGATCCTTACGGATCAGGGGACTCCATTCATGTCTAAAGTGACCAAAGAACTATGCCGGCTACTCCAGATCAAGCAGTTGCGTACGTCTGTGTATCATCCTCAGACGGATGGGTTAGTAGAACGATTCAATAAAACCCTGAAAACCATGCTAAAAAGGGTGATCTCCAGAGACGGAAAAGACTGGGATATGATGCTTCCCTATTTGATGTTTGCCATACGAGAGGTGCCACAGGCATCCACGGGGTTTTCGCCTTTTGAATTGTTATACGGGCGACATCCCCGGGGATTGTTGGACCTGGCAAAGGAAACATGGGAGCAAGAACCCACCCCCCATAAAAGTGTGATTGAGCACATTTTAGGAATGCAGAACCGCATAAGCGCGGTCATGCCAATTGTGAAGGAGCATTTACAGGAGGCTCAGGCCGCGCAAAGCGGCCGCTACAATAGACAAGCCACCGTGCGGACCTTTAAACCCGGGGATCGGGTGTTGGTATTAATCCCCACGGCGGAGAGTAAATTCCTGGCTCAGTGGCAAGGCCCCTACGAGATAAAGGAAAGAGTCGGGGTGGTCAACTATAAAGTATTGCAGCCCGGTAGGCGGAAACCTGAACAAATATACCATGTCAACCTATTAAAACCGTGGCAGGAACGGGAAAGCCTGATGGCTGTTTTTTCCCCATCTCCCTCCTCTTCGGGTCGTTCACCTCCGGCTCCAGTGACCTCCGGAGAGGACGAACCGGAAGTAAGGATTGGAGAAGCCCTCACCAAGACTCAGAGGCGAGAGGCCAGACGGTTGGTTCAGCAGAACCCCGACGTCTTCTCCGAGCTGCCCGGTAGGACCAGTCTGATACGACATGATATTGTCACCGAGCCCCACCTGAAGGTACGCCTGAAGTCATACCGGGTACCGGAGGCTCGACGACAAGCCATATCGGAGGAAGTAAAGACAATGTTACGCCTGGGGGTCATCGAAAAATCCCGGAGTGAATGGGCTAGTCCGATTGTCCTAATACCAAAACCCGATGGCTCCTTAAGGTTCTGCAATGACTTTAGGAGATTGAACGAAATATCCAAGTTCGATCTCTACCCCATGCCGCGGGTGGATGAGCTGATTGATAGGCTGGGACAGGCGCGATATTTTACCACGCTCGACCTGACCAAGGGGTACTGGCAGGTGCCTCTGACGGAGTCCGCCAAGGAGAAAACCGCTTTTGTTACGCCGGAGGGTCTCTTCCACTATGTTGTCTTGCCTTTTGGGTTACATGGCGCTCCGGCCACGTTCCAGAGGTTGATGGACTTGGTGCTGGAACCCCACCAGGCGTATGCATCAGCGTACCTGGATGACATCATTATTTACAGCTCCGATTGGCAGACCCACTTGGAACAGGTACAAGCGGTGGTCGACGCGCTTCGAATAGCCGGATTGACAGCCAATCCCAAGAAATGTGCGTTGGGACTCACGGAAGCCCGCTACTTGGGCTACGTGATAGGCCAAGGAGTGATTAAGCCCCAAATTAACAAGGTTGAGGCGATCCAGAAGTGGCCTAGACCCCTGACCACGAAGCAGGTTAGGGCCTTCCTGGGTATCGTGGGGTACTACAGGAGGTTTGTAAAGGATTTTGCGGGCCTATCAGCCCCCTTGACGGACCTTCTCAAAGGCAAGAAGTCCGTCATGGTGCGCTGGACTCCGCAGGCCGAGGATTCCTTCCGGGCCCTGAAGGGGGTCCTGTGTGGACAGCCCGTTCTTGTAAACCCTGATTTCCGGAAGGAGTTCATAGTACAGACTGACGCCTCTGAGGTCGGCCTGGGGGCAGTGCTGTCTCAGGTGGTTCAGGGGGAGGAACACCCCGTCACCTTCTTAAGTAGGAAGCTCACCCCTCCCGAGCGGAATTATAGCGTAGTGGAGAAGGAGTGCCTGGCGATCAAGTGGGCCTTGGAGTCCCTACGCTATTACCTGCTGGGACGGCAGTTTCGCTTGGTGACGGATCACTCTCCACTGGTCTGGATGAGGTCCGCCAAGGAACGGAATGCCCGGGTTACCCGGTGGTTCCTTTCTCTGCAGAACTTCCGGTTTACGGTTGAACACCGGGCCGGTAGGTTGCAGGGCAACGCCGATGCCTTGTCCCGCGGCCCGTGTTTGATGGCGGGAGTTCAACCCCGCACGCTTGAACTGAGGGGGGGGGTATGTGAGACTGTGACCGGGGTTATCTATGACGGCCGGTATGTCTCGCCCCGGTTGTGCTCACTCCATGATAGAAAGTAAATCCACTCTAGGGTTAATGCTGTTTCCCTACAGGCTGAAGGAAGGGTTAAATGGGAACAGGAACGAGAGGCAGGTGTGTCGGGTGTGGGGGAGGCCTCACAACTCCCTGGGTTCTCTGCTGGAGAGACATGTATATTGCTGTGAACTTTTGTTTGGAGATTAAACACCGTGTGCTATGAACTTTAATGCCTGGATCCCGTGTCTTCTGCTGCGCAGCCGACCGCGCTACCTCACAGTGGTGACACAAGTACTGGGATTTTAGCTGTTCACCAAAACATATTCAAGATACAGTTATATAAGCAATCTGGGCTTAAAGTGCTGATGCTCAGCTTTAATATGAGGGGATTCACATCCTCATTGGTGGAAGAGTTTAGAAATTACAGCTCTTTAATATGTAGTTGCCTCTTTTTCAAGGAACCAAACGTAATTGGGCGATTATCTCAAAAGCTCTTTAATGGGTTGCATGGGCGATTCCATCGTTAACCCATTATCAGTTAAGCAGGTAAAAGGTCTGGAACTGATTCCAGGTGTGACATTTGCATTTGGAGCTGTTGCTGTGAAACCACAACATGTGGCCAAAGGAGCTCTCAATGGAGGAAAAATAGAACATGATTGGGCTGGAAAAAAGATGAAATCCATCAGAGAGAGAAAAGATATGTTAGTAGCGGCCAAATCAACTCTTTGGTACATTCTGTAAAAAATAGAGCGCACTGGTGAGATGAGAACTCAAAAAGGCCTGTACGTCCCCGGAAGACACCAGTGGTGGATGATCACAGAATCCTCTCAATGGTGAAGAAAAACCACAACATCCATCCAAGTGAAGAACACAAAGGATTAAAAAAATGATCATTTTATTTATGGTAAAGTTACTTTGTCCAATTACTTTTGATCCCCTGAAAGGAGGAGGAATTGTAGAAAAATGGCTGCAATTCAAATCAACCCCATTAATTAAACCTGAAAGTCTCCTTTCCAATTGTTTTACACTATGTGCAGAATTATTAGGCAAATGAGTATTTTGATCACATGATGCTTTTTATACATGTCGTCCTACTCCAAGCTGTATAGGCTGAGAGCCAACTACCAATTAAGTAAATCCGGTGATGTGCATGTCCGTAATGAGAAGGGGTGCGGTGTAATGACATCAACACCCTATATAAGGTGTGCTTAATTATTAGGCAACTTCCTTTCATTTGGAAAAATGGGTCAGAAGAGAGATTTGACGGGCTCTGAAAAGTCCAGAATTGTGAGATGTCTTGCAGAGGGATGCAGCAGTCTTGAAATTGCCAAACTCTTGAAGCGTGATCACCGAACAATCAAGCGTTTCATGGCAAATAGCCAACAGGGTCGCAAGAAGCGTGTTGGGCAAAAAAGGCACAAAATAACTGCCCATGAATTGAGGAAAATCAAGCGTGAAGCTGCCAAGATGCCATTTGCCACCAGTTTGGCCATATTTCAGAGCTGCAACGTTACTGGAGTATCAAAAAGCACAAGGTGTGCCATACTCAGGGACATGGCCAAGGTAAGGAAGGCTGAAAAACCACCACCTCTGACCAAGAAACATAAGATAAAACCTCAAGACTGGGCCAAGAAATATCTTAAGTCTGATTTTTCAAAGGTTTTATGGACTGATGAAATGAGAGTGACTCTTGATGGGTCAGATGGATGGGCCAGAGGCTGGATCAGTAAAGGGCAGAGAGCTCCACTCCGACTCAGACGCCAGCAAGGTGGAGGTGGGCACTGGTATGGGCTGTATCATCAAAGATCAACTTGTGGGACCTTTGCGGGTTGAGGATGGAATGAAGCTCAACTCCCAGACCTACTGCCAGTTTCTGAAAGACAACTTCTTCGAGCAGTGGTACAGGAAGAAGTCGGTATCGTTCAAGAAAAACATGATTTTCATGCAGGACAATGCTCCATCACATGCATCCAACTACTCCACAGCGTGGCTGGCCAGTAAAGGTCTAAGGCCGGTTTCACACATCCGGCTTTTTGCCGTTTTGCCGGATCCGGCGCTCTCCCGTACAGTTAATACAGTACAGTGACACCGCTGTAACTTCCGGGTCACATGCGCCAGTCACATGACAGCATGTGACCGGCGCTTGTTTTTCTGTCATTGTAATGTATTAACTGTACGGGAGAGCGCCGGATCCGGCAAAATGGCAAAAAGCCGGATGTGTGAAACCGGCCTAAAAGAGGAAAAAATAATGACATGGCCCCCTTGTTCCCCTGATCTGAACCCCATAGAGAACCTGTGGTCCCTCATAAAATGTGAGATCTACA
Organism: Anomaloglossus baeobatrachus; assembly: GCF_048569485.1. Lineage (NCBI taxonomy): Eukaryota > Metazoa > Chordata > Amphibia > Anura > Aromobatidae > Anomaloglossus > Anomaloglossus baeobatrachus. The sequence goes on along the minus strand of NC_134353.1, from coordinate 40,412,742 downwards.
GGGAGGGAAAACAGTCCACCTCTGGGAGCAGTGTCTGGAGGCTGTGGTGGCTGCTGCACGCAATGTGGATCGTAAACAGATCAAGCAATGACAGAATCTATGGATGGTCGGCTGCTGAGTGTCATCAGAAAGAAAGGGGGCGATATTGGTCACTAATGTTTTTGGGTTTTGTTTTTGCATGTCAGAAATGTTTATTTCTAAATTTTGTGCAGTTATATTGGTTTACCTGGTGAAAATAAACACATGAGCTGGGAATATATTTGGTTTTTATTAAGTTGCCTAATAATTCTGCACAGTAATAGTCACCTGCACAGACAGATATCCTCCTAAGATAGCCAAATCTAAAAACCCCTCCAACTTCCAAAAATATTAAGCTTTGATATTTATGTCTTTTGGGTTGATTGAGAGCATAGTTGTTGATCAATAATAAAAAAAATCCTCTAAACAACAGCTTGCCTAATAATTCTGCACACGGTGTAGTTTTGTTCAACCCCATTAATTAAACCTGAAAGTCTCCTTTCCAATTGTTTTAATTTACATAAAAAAAATAGTGTCCTGCAGAGCTGAAATCACAAAGATTCGGTCACTGTCCAAATATTTCCTTACCTGACTGTATATCATTTATAGTTCTGATTACAAACAATTATGGATTTTCTCGTCCATTAGTCAACTTGTGATTGGTGACATTGTGTATGTGGAATAGGAAATATGAGGGGATGATTTCCATCATTTTGCTCTCAGATATGCCCTTAATGGTCAAATTAGAGCCTCGTGTAATGGCTGCATGAATAATACCTCCATTGTGTGAGCGTCATATTATATCCAACAAGACGTGGGAATGGACTTTGAAGAATCTGTATCCTTTGTGTCAATCTCCTGCGCTTTCTTTGTCTCCTGCTTCAAAACTTCGGCCGTTGAGGGGTTGAGGGAGGTGCGGATCGAGGGTCTGCTTTCAGGATTTGCCTTTGAAGTAGATATGAAAACCCTGCAATCATATTATTAATGACTTTATGGAGGTTCTTTACTTTTCTGGACCCCCATCTCCTCGTCTTCATTGTGTTTGTACACAGGGAACGACGGGGTGCGATAATGGTTTAGTCTTTGATTCCGGAGATAATTCACAACACACATTAAGGCTTGTTGTGATTATATTAATATATCACCGCCATCAGCTTAATATTAGGATGCTCCAATGTCCCCATAATGGCTCTGCTCCCCGATGTTAGCAAGTGCTTGCCACGTAAACACGACCCATCTCCGTGGTTCAAAGGCCACGACTAAGGGGTCTATAGACAACAAGTACGGACGACGCCATAAAGGGGACCTGGTGCCGCTGTGAAATGACTTATTACAATGCAGGCGAGCGGGCGAAGTCACCGCAAATTAGTCTATTAAATGACGAACAGGATTCCGCAGTGATAATTTTATTAAAACATGATAATTATGCAATAACATCTCTGCTGTCAGAAAGGAGACAAAATGTAAATGCCTCACTATAAAATAAACAATATACACTGAGCAAAAATATCAACAATTTTGCTCACATTTTTCATTAGCTGAACTCAAAGACTTTCTATATGGACACAAAAGCCCTTTTTTCAAATATCATTCATAAATGTGTCTAAATCTTTGTTAGTGAGCTCTTCTTTTTTGCAGAGATACCTCTTGGGTACTGAATAGACTGGATGATTATTGCACAGGTGATTATTGCACAGGTACGCCTTAGGCTGGCCAGCATGTTTATGGCACAGGTGTGCCTCATCTTGGCCAGCATTATTATTGCACAGGTGTGCCTTAGCCTGGCCAGCATGATTATTGCACAGCTGTTTCTTAGCTTAGCCAGCATGATTATTGCACAGGTGTGCCTCAGCCTGGGCAGCTTGATTATTGCATAGGTGTGCCTCAGCCTGGCCAGCATGATTATTGCACAGGTGTGCCTCAGCCTGGCCAGCATGATAATTGCACAGGTGTGCCTTAGCCTGGCCAGCATGATAATTGCACAGGTGTGCCTCAGCCTGGGCAGCTTGATTATTGCATAGGTGTGCCTCAGCCTGGCCAACATGATTATTGCACAGGTGTGCCTCAGCCTGGCCAGCATGCTAATATGCACAGGTGTGCCTTAGCCTGGCCAGCATGATTATTGTACAGGTGTGCCTTAGACTGGCCAGCATGATTATTGCACAGGTGTGCCTTAGCCTGGTCAGCATGATTATTGCACGGGTGTGCCTCAGGCTGGCCACAATAAAAGGCCACTCCAAAATGTGCAGTTTTAACACAGCACAATGCCACAGATGTCACAAGGGTGCGTGCAGTTGGTGAGGTGACTACAGGAATGTCACCAGAGCTGCTGCTCGTGAATTGAATGTTCATTTCTCTCCCATAAGTCATCTCCAAAGGTGTTCCAGAGAATCTGTCAGTGCATCCAACCGGCCTCACCCCCGCAGACCACGTGTAACCACACCAGCCCAGGACCTCCACATCCAGCATCTTTACCTCCAAGATCCTTTGAGACCGTCCCCCCGGATAACGGCTGCAACAATCGGTGCAAAATCAAAGAGTTTCTGCACAAACTGTCTCAGAAGTTCATCTGCTGCTCGTCCTCATTGGGGGTCTTCACCTGACTGCGGTTTGGCATTGTAACTGACTTGAGTGGGCAAATGCTCACATTCAATGGTGTCTACCTTACTGGAGAGGTGTTCTCTTCACAAATGAATTCCGGTTTTCACTGAACAGGGCAGATGGAAGACTGGCAAATGATGGTCACACCAGATACTGACTGGTTTTCTTACCCCCCTCATCCACCTGATACTGTAAATTTTAGAGTGGCCAGCCTAAGGCACACCTGTGCAATAAAGATGCTGGCCAGCCTAAGGCATACCTGTGCAATAATCATGCTGGCCAGCCTAAGGAACACCTGTGCAATATTCATGCTGGGCTTCCCTAAGGCACACCTGTGCAATAATCATGCTGGCCATCCTAAGGCACATCTGTGCAATAATTATGCTGGCCAGTCTAACGCACACCTGTGCAATAATCATGCTGGCCAGCCTAAGGCACACCTGTGCAATAATCATGTTGGCCAGTCTAACGCACACCTGTGCAATAATTATGCTGGCCAGTCTAACACACACCAGTGCAATAATCATGCTGGCCAACCTAAGGCACACTTCAGCATGATTATTGCACGCCATCCTAAGGCACACCTGTGCAAAAATTATACTATCCAATCAGCATCTTGATCTGCCACACCTGTGTGGTGGATGGATTATCTCCACCTAGAAGTGATCACTAACACAGATTTAGACACATTTGCAAACAATATTTGAGAGGAAAAAGGCCTTTTGTGCACATAGAAAAAGTAAAATTAGAAGGTGAAAAAATCCAGCACCAGCAAATAAAGTGTAAACATTTATTGAAGCATAATTAAAAAGCCCATAACAAAAATTGTTAGGGCAGGTACAGATCAAAGAAACGTCAACGCGTTTCAAGTGAAAAAAGACTCTTAATAATAACATTTGCCTCATTTTTGTGCATACGTGTGCTGTTGTATAACGGAATCACAGACATCTTTTATTTAATGGCTATTAAGAAACAGAAACATGTCTAAGTTTTATCCAATTTGTGGACCAAACTCATACATTTTAATAAGTTGGTCCATGATGTGAGCACACAGTGCACCGATGCATCTGTTTCAAACACGGATATGTAAATTCAGCTTAAAAATAAAATGCGACACATCTCAAAAAACTTTGGACAGGGTTAAAAACAGGTTGGGAAAAACAGCTGAAGGGTCAACTTAGTGTATATAGAAAGAGCATGATAGAGAGGCAGAGTCTCTCAGAAGCAAAGATGGTCAGAAGTCACCGATCTGTGAACAACTGCGTCTAAAAATTGTGGATCAAGTTCAGAAAAATGTTCCTCAACATAAAATTGCAAAAACTTTGAGTATCCCAACATCTACAGCTTAGGCTAGTTTCACACTTGCGTTGGACGAGATCTGTAGCATTGCCTTGTGTGACGCATGCAACGGATGAGTTGCATATAGTGGCACAACGCAATGCTACGGATCGTACAAAATAACGGAAAGCTTTTTTTTTTAATTTTTTTATTTTTTTTATTCTTTACAGTTTTACCGGCAGCAGACTATTGTGAATGATCAGCTGATTGCTCTCAATAGCCGGCTGCCGGTCGCTCAGCTGAGCGCTCTCACTTGCCGGCGGCCGGGCATGCAGGCGGGCGGGCGCTCAGCTGAGCGCTCTCACTTGCCGGCGGCCGGGCATGCAGGCGGGCGGGCACTCAGCTGAGCGCTCTCACTTGCCGGCGGCCGGGCATGCAGGCGGCCGGTCGCTCAGCTGAGCGCTCGCACTTGCCGGCGGCCGGGCATGCAGGCGGCCGGTCGCTCAGCTGAGCGCTCTCACTTGCCGGCGGCCGGGCATGCAGGCGGCCGGTCGCTCAGCTGAGCGCTGTCACTTGCCGGCGGCCGGCCATGCAGGTGGGCGGGCGCTCAGCTGAGCGCTGTCAGTTGCAGGCGGCCGGGCATGCCGGCGGGCCGGCGCTCAGCTGAACGTTCGGCCACCACGACACAAAATAAAGTTTGATTTAAAAAAAAAAAAAGAAAAAAAGAGCATGCGCAGTGAAATCCTACGGATTGCGCTGCTCAAAAAAAGTTACGTGCTGCGTATCTTCCGCCCGACGCAGCGTCAAAATAACGACGCTGCGTTGTCCAGCGGATGCAACGCAGACACTTGCGTTACAGTGCGTTGTCCATACAAGTCTATGGAGAATAGCGCAGTGCGTTAACGGACTGCGCTATTCTCCATAGTGACGGACTCCGCTGAACGCAAGTGTGAAAGTAGCCTTATAATATCATCAAAAGATTCACTGATTTTGGAGAAAGAATGTGCATATCGGACAAAACTGACGGTCAGTATTGGTTGCTCCTGATCTATGGGCCCTCAGTGGGCACTGCCTTAAACACAGACATGATTAATTCATGAACATCACTACATGAAAATCATCATCTGTGATTACAGGTCACTCGCTGTGCAATCCACAAATGCAAGATAAAGCACTATCATGCAAAGAAGACGTCATGTATCAACACAATCCAGAAACGCTGCCGTCTTCTCTGGGCCAAAGCTCATTTATAATGGATAGAGGCAAAATGGAAAACTGTTCTGTGGACAAAGGAATCAAAATGTAAAATTCTATATCGAAACCATGGACGCTGTGTCCTGCAGAGTCAGAAGGAGAGGGACCCTCCAGCTTGTTATCAGTGCACAGTTCATTTTTGATGGTCTCGGGGAGGGAATCAGAGCCTATGGCAAGGGCAGATTACGCATCTGGAAAGATGCTATCAGTGCTGTGTGCACCAATATTAGGCAATTTGTATTTTTGATTAATTTTTTTTATTAAACTACAGAATTATCAGTGATTACATAAGATTAATGAACCTGAATATTTACAGAAAAAAGTGTAATTTTGCCTTTCTTAGGAGAATACCTGTCATGGGGATTATGAAGAATGCACAGGGGCTCCTACACTGGCCCTCAGACTAGGGGGCCCTAGCTATCTCTGCTCTCAGAGTTACCACTGAAGGTGAGGATGTCAGAGCCGCCTCGCTGGTCTTGCCCATGACCAACCCTGATCTTATGCCCCTTTCCCCCAATCCCAGTGGAGGGCCGGAACAGGAGGGTGATTAAGCCCACAGAAATACTGTACACAAACAAGGGAATCCAAAACTCTATCTCACAGTACGCTCACACAGAGGTATAAGACAATAAGAGGTAAGGAGGATGTAACAGTGTGTCCCTCCCCCGCCTGTGCTCATGGTGTAATAGTCTGTCTCTCCTTGACTGTCCTGTATGCACTACTGGTGGGGGATCGTTTGTTCTTCTCAGCATGGGACTTTTCCAATCCACAACTTGGTAAACAGAACAGAGCCAGCACTCTAAAGTCCATTCATGTATCAAATGTCCAGGCGGAGTTGGACTCTTCTGCCCACCTTAGGGGCTGATCCCAGGAGAGAAGAACAATGAGACCCATGTTAGGTCAGTTAGTTGGATCTCGGCTGGAGAAGGACTAGGATCTATAGCTGAGGCTGGATCCTAATGCCTGTGTATGGACTGACACAGATTGGAGATCAGTGGCCACGTGGGATTGTGTTTTGTTGTTCACCCTGTTGGACTCAAGGAACTCATATAAGGACCATTGCCATATTTTCCCTGGTGTTGAAATACCGGGAGGCGGCCCCGGATCTGTTGTTTTGTTGTGGACTCCTTGCAGACTTTAAGGTTTTATATTTATGTTTGGTGCTTTATCTTTGTGGTTCCAATAAAGCCCTTTGGATTGTTCCTTGGCCTGGCGTCCCTCACCGGTCTGTCGCATACCCTTTCACAGAGGAAAATAAGAGCAGGGAGGAAACAACAAGACGACATGAGAATTCCACAATCACTCCAAACACAAAGCAATACACTTACCAGCAGGACTAGAGCACAACAGCACACAGACCAAAACAGCAATAAACTATAGTTGGCATGGGAAGACAGATTCTACCATCTTAAATAGGATGGGAGAAAATGTGATCGGCTTCCAACAACATGTGATAACAGAAGTAACTAGCAGGCTAGTAGAAGTTAACGTTTGCCAGCCTGACCATGAATGAGCCCACAGCTGGATGACACCCGAGCCTGCCTGTGTAGCTCAGAAGCACCAGAGAAACCACAGTGTGGAGTGTCAGGTTCTGTAATGTAAACAATTGTGACAATACCTAGAGGCAGCAGCGAATATACAGTGTGTCCACCCATATCCTGTCCACCGCCATTAACTTGAGAACGGCGGCAGCTATAGGCATAGAAGTGGTGTCTAGGTATAGTAAAGTAGCCATGGGCTACGCAATGAAACCACCTATAGCGCCACCTGGTGGAAAACAACGGAGTTAGCATTTTTTTCATCTCGAAAACAGAACAAAATAGAGAAAAAAAAGTAAACACTATATATATTTTGTTACCTCTAATAGGGTCACCATATTTTGTGCACTTTTCCTTTTACTGCATCTCCTGAAATATTCCTGATTGATTAAGTGACGAGGTTAATTTGATATGTATATGTGATGATCATGATAATCATAGACATATGCTGTCTTGCTAGTGTGGTGAAAAAGTTCCTGTATCTTCTCCGCTTGTGTCACTAAAGGTTGTACGCTGGGAGAGATGACAGTAGCAGGCTGTGTTTAGTAAGAGGGATGATAACATAAATAAAGGTTCCTGGAGATTCTTTGCGGTCACTGCAGTCTGTGCTTCGTAAGAGATGATGACATGAAGAAAAGTTCCTGGAGATTCTTTGCGGTCACTGCAGTCTGTGCTTCGTAAGAGATGATGACATGAAGAAAGGTTCCTGGAGATTATTTGCGGTCACTGCAGTCTGTGCTTGCTAAGAAGTGATGACATGAAGAAAGGTTCCTGGAGATTCTTTGCAGTCACTGCAGTCTGTGCTTGCTAAGAAGTGATGACATGAAGAAAGGTTCTTGGAGATTCTTTGCAGTCACTGCAGTCTGTGCTTGCTAAGAGGTGATGACATGAAGAAAGGTTCCTGGATCTTATACACTGAGGTCACTAGAGGTAAGACATAGGAATAATGAACGTAACAGGCTGTGCTTGGTATGTGGGATGATACCATGAAGAAAAGGCTCTGCACAGCGCTATCCCTCTGGGGTCTGTGCAGGGGGACAGATGATAGGAACAGACATTTCTTCTCTCCTAAACACACAAAGAGCAAGAATGTTAAACTCTTCCTTCTTAGTGAATATTGCAGCGCGCTCCGTCATCATAAAGAAAACTAACCTGACCTATATGATGATACTTTACCATTTGTATCCAGGATATGATGGTTGAGTCATTTATTTCTTCTAAGTAGTATTTATATATACAGTATATCACAAAACTGAGTACACCCCTCTGACATTTTCATAAGTATTTTATTATATCTTTCCATGGGACGACACTGCAGATCTGACCCTGTGATACATTGTACAGTGTCAGTGTGCAGCTTGTATAACAAGTGTAAATTTGGTGTTCTCTATATAACTCTAGACACAGCCATTAATGTCTAAACCATTCACAACAAAGGTGAGTACACCCCTAAGTGAAAATGGACAAATTGTGCCCAATTAGTAATTTTCCCTCCCTGGTGTCATGTGAATCATTAGTGTTACAAGGTCTCTGGTGTGAATGGGGAGCAGGGGTGTTACATTTGGTGTTATCGATCACACACTCTCACACTGGTCACTGGAAGGTCAGCATGGCTCCTCATGGCAAAGACTTCTCTGAGGATCTGAGAAAAAGAATTGTTGCTCTACATGAAGATGGCCGAGGCTATAAGAAGATTGCCAGCACCCTGACACTGAGCTGCAGCAGGACGGCCAAGAACATACAGCGGTATAACAAGACAGGATCCGCTCAAAACAGGCCTCACCATGGTCGACCACAAAAACGGAGTGCACGAGCTCAGTATCATATCCAAAGATTATCTTTTCATATAGAAGTATGAGTTTTGCCAGCATTGCTGCAGAGCTTACAGGGGTGGGGAGTCCGCCTGTCAGTGCTCATACCATACGTTGTACTCTGCAGAGGCTACAGGTTGGGGGGGTCCGTCTGTCAGTGCTCAGACCATATGCCGCACGCTGCATCTCAGACCATATGCCGCACGCTGCCTCTTCTAAAGATGATGCACAAGAAAGCCGTAAACAGTTTACTGAAGAGAAGCAGAGTAAGGACATGGATTACTGGAACCGTCCTGTGGTCTGATGAGAGCAAGATAAACTTATTTGGTTCAGAGGTGTCAAGCGTGTGTGGCAGCAATCAGGTGACGAGGACAAAGACAAGTGTGTCCTGCCTACAGTCAGGCATGGTGGTGGAGGGTCATGGTTTGGGGCTGCATGAGTGCTGTTGGCTGTGGGGGCTACAAATCATTGAGGGAATCATGAATGCCAACATGTCCTGTGACATAGTGAAGCAGAGCATGATTCCCTCCCTTCATATTCCAACATGATAAAGACTCCAAACAGCTCCAAGACGACCACAACCTTGCTAAAGAAACTGAGGGTAAAGATGCTGGATAGACTAAGCATCTCCAGGCCTAAACCCTAATGAGCATCTGTGGGGCCTCCTCATATGGAAGGTGGAGAAGCACAAGGTCTCTAATATCCCCCAGCTCCGTGATGTCGTCATTGAAGATGGAAGAGGATCCAGCGGTTTCTGTGAAGCTCTAGTGACCTCCATGCCCAAGAGAGGAAAGTCAGTGCTTGAAAATACTGGTGGCCACACAAAATATTCAAACTGAGGGCATAATTTTGCGATTTTCCCTTAGGGGTGTTCTCACTTTTGTTCCCAGTGGTCTAGACATTACTGGCTGTGTGTTGAGTTATTTAGAGGACACTAAATTTACCTTTAAAGAAGCTGCACACTGACACTGTACATTGTATCACAGAGTCAAATCCTCAGTGCTGTCCTATGAAAAGATATAGTGAAATATTTTCAAAAACGTGAGGGGTGTACTCGCTTTTGGCTTAGTGGTTAGCACAGCAGGTTGCAGCGCTGGGGTCATGGGTTTGAATCCCACCAAGGACAACATCTGCAAGGAGTTTGTTTGTTCTCCCCGTGTTTGCGTGAGTTTCTTCCGGGTACTCCGGTTTCCTCCTACACTCCAAAGACATACAGATAGGGAATTTAGATTGTGAGCCCCAATGGGGACAGTGTTCCAGATGTATGTGAAGCGCTGCGGAATATGTTAGCGCTATATAAAAATAAAGATTTATTTTTATTTTTTATTTATATATACATTATATATATATATATATATATATATATATATATATATTATATATATACAGAACAGACCAAAAGTTTGGACACACCGTCTCATCCCTAGAACAACTATTAAGAGGAGACTTTGTGCAGCAGCCTTCATGGTAAAATAGCTGCTAGGAAACCACTGCTAAGGACAGACAACAAGCAGAAGAGACTTGTTTGGGCTAAAGAACACAAGGAATGGACATTAGACCAGTGGAAATCTGTGCTTTGGTCTGATGAGTCCAAATTTAAGATCTTTGGATCCAACCACCGTGTCTTTGTAGAAGAGGTGAACGGATGGACTCTACATGGCATTGAGGAGGAGGTGTGATGGTGTGGGGGGGCTTTGCTGGTGACACACTGTTGTGGATTTATTCAAAATTGAAGGCATACTGAACCAGCATGGCTACCACAGCATCTTGCAGCGGCGTGCTATTCCATCCAGTTTGCGTTTAGTTGGACCATCATTTATTTTTCAACAGGACAATGACCCCAAACACACCTCCAGGCTGTGTAAGGGCTATTTGACTAAGAAGGAGAGTGATGGGGCGCTATGCCAGATGACCTGACCGCCACAGTCACCAGACCTGAACCCAATCGAGATGGTTTGGGGTGAGCTGGACCGCAGAGTGAAGGCAAAAGGGCCAACAAGGGCTAAGCATCTCTGGGAACTCCTTCAAGACTGTTGGAAGACCATTTCCGGTGGCTACCTCTTGAAGCTCATCAAGAGAATGCCAAGAGTGTGCAAAGCAGTAATCAAAGCGAAAGGTGGCTACTTTGAAGAACCTAGAATATAAGACATATTTTCAGTTGTTTCACACATTTTTAAGTATTTCATTCCACATGTTTTAATTCATAGTTTTGATGCCTTCAATGTGAATCTACAATTCTTACAGTCATGAAAATAAAGAAAACTCTTTGAATGAGGAGGTGTGTCCAAACCTTTGGTCGGTACTGTGTATGTATATATATATATATATATATATATATATATATATATATATATATATATATATATACATACATATATATATATATATATATATATATAAAAGCCTGGAAAAATGGAAGCTTTGTGAGGGATATATTTAAAGTGTGGGTCTTGGGTAATATGTGCACTGCTACACTGGTGTTGACTCATCGTCATTCACCGTGATGCCGGAGATAGGCCCACCAGGTCGGCTGTTTTGTGCGTGAATGAACCAGATGTGCCGTCATTGTTTCTGTTACGCTTTCAGCTGCAAATGCAAGGACGCCAGTGACGAGGTGTTGTGTAGATGTTGGAGAATTGTTTTGCTTGTCATGACCGTTACTACCATTCCTTTTGTTTCTGGCTGTTTTAGAATGGAAATGCTATGAATACCAACTGGCTTGTAAAAAAACAAATAAACCAGAAGGTCTTTCCTCTTGCCCTAGGCTCACACTCACGCACACTCCAACTTTCATTTTGGAAGTTTCTGGTGGGGGTTTAGACAGGAGTCTGTCACGCTCGAAACCCCCTATGGGACTCATCACCTAGCCTACACATAGCTTTTTCTAGACTGCAAGTTGGATTTGGACCCTTGGTTCCCTTAGTCTTTCTCATACCTCTCTCCGGGAAGAAACATGAAGCAAGCCTTACTCTGGCATAAAGGAAAAGAACGGAAAATAACAAGTCTGTTTTCTCTGCGGGCTCCCCCGGTGGGATAAGATCCGCTTCAATACAGAGGTCTCCCACTGGAGGTGTAGCAACCTCCACACACAGATCATGTGTAAGGCCTCTTTCCCTGCAAGAAACATGAAGCAAGCCTTCATCTGGCATTAAGGAAGAGAACAGAAAATAACAATTCTGTTTTCTCTGTGGGCTCCCCGGTGGGATAAGATCCGCTTCTATCCAGAGGTCTCCACTGGAGGTATAGCAACCTCCACACACATATCATGTGTAAAGCCTTTTTCCCTGCCAGAAACATGAAGCAAGCCTTCCTCTGGCATAAAGAAAGTGAACAGAAAATAACAAGTCTGTTTTCTCTGTGGGCTCCCTGGTGGGATAAGATCCGCTTCAATACAGAGGTCTCCCACTGGAGGTGTAGCAACCTCCACACACAGATCATGGGTAAGGCCTCTTTCCCTGCCAGAAACATGAAGCAAGCCTTCCTCTGGCATAAAGGAAGTGAACAGAAAATAACAAGTCTGTTTTGTGTGCGGGCTCCCCGGTGGGATAAGATTCGCTTCTATTCAGAGGTCTCCCACTGGAGGTGTAGCAACCTCCACACACAGATCATGTGTAAGGCCTCTTTCCCTGCCGGAAACATGAAGCAAGCCTTCCTCTGGCATAAAGGAAGAGAACAGAAAATAGCAAGTCTGTTTTGTCTGCGGGCTCCCCCGGTGGGATAAGATCCGCTTCAATACAGAGATCTCCCACTGGAGGTGTAGCAACCTCCACACACATATCATGTGTAAGGCCTCTTTCCCTGCCAGAAACATGAAGCAAATCTTTCTCTGGCATAAAGGAAGAGAACAGAAAATAACAAATCTGTTTTGTATGTGGGATTGGCCACTGGGATAAGATCTACTTCTATACAGAGGTCTCGCACTGGAGCTGTAGCACCTCCACACACAGATCATGTGTAAGGCCTCTTTGCCTGCCAGAAACATGAAGCAAATCTTTCTCTGGCATAAAGGAAGAGAACAGAAAATAACAAGTCTGTTTTGTCTGCAGGCTCCCCCGGTGGGATAACATTCGCTTCTATACAGAGGTCTCCCACTGGAGGTGTAGCAACCTCCACACACAGATCATGTGTAAGGCCTCTTTCCCTGCCGGAAACATGAAGCAAGCCTTCCTCTGGCATAAAGGAAGTGAACAGAAAATAACAATTCTGTTTTCTCTGCGGGCTTCCCTGGTGGGATAAGATCCGGTTCAATACAGAGGTCTCCCACTGGAGGTGTAGCAACCTCCACACACATATCATGTGTAAGGCCTCTTTCCCTGCCAGAAACATGAAGCAAGCCTTCCTCTGGCATAAAGGAAGTGAACAGAAAATAACAAGTCTGTTTTGTGTCCAGGCTCCCCGGTGGGATAAGATCCGCTTCTATTCAGAGGTCTCCCACTGGAGGTATAGCAACCTCCACACACAGATCATGTGTAAAGCCTTTTTCCCTGCCAGAAACATGAAGCATCCTCTGGCATAAAGGAAGAGAACTGAAAAAAATAAGTCTGTTTTCTCTGCGGGCTCCCCCGGTGGGATAAGATTCCGCTTCTATATAGAGGTCTCCCACTGGAGGTGTAGCAACCTCCACACTCAGATCATGTGTAAGGCCTCTTTCCCTGCTAGAAACATGAAGCAAGCCTTCCTCTGGCATAAAGGAAGAGAACAGAAAATAACAAGTCTGTTTTCTCTGTGGGCTCCCCCGGTGGGATAACATCCGCTTCTATACAGAGGTCTCCCACTGGAGGTGTAGCAACCTCAATACACAGATCATGTGTAAGGCCTCTTTCACACATCAGTGAAAAACACACATTTTTGACTGACGTGATAAAGCTACGTATGTCCGTGTGCCGTGATTTTGGCACACGTTTGATCTCCATGTTCTATCCGTGATAGCACATGGAGATCAGGCACTTATACTCACCTGTCCACGCTCCTGCTGTCCGTGGTGCTGATATCTCCCACAATGCTGTGTCTCCCCCTCTGCAGCTACTTCCGGTTCAGCTGTGCAGTGCATATATACGAGCATAATTAGCCGGCCTGGAAGCAGAGACAGCAGCGGCTGAAGACAGCATTGCTGGAGACAGGTGAGTATAAAAAGCTTTTTATTTGAAATGTAGGTGTTTTTCTGCTACGTGTTTCATGGATCACACCATAGTGTGGTCCGTGGGAAATCAATGATGCCAGAAAAAAACGGCTTTGTTGGCATGCGGAACACACGGACACGCTCGTGCGTGAAATATCACTGATGTGTCCACAGACCTGTTGATTTTATGGAGTCTGCGTATGTCCGTATTTCTGGTACGTATAGAAAAATGCAACATACAGTACGTAAAAGAATCACTCATGTGAAGGAGCCCTAAGACAAACAGTCTCCATTTTAACATGTGTACCACACCCATAGGTGGGAGTATGTGAGCAGCCAGACCCTACCATATCTCCGGTTGTTTGTAAAACCTGGCCATGACGTACCCTAAGAACTCTCTTAGTATTTGGTGTACTAGAACTTGCACCCGGGCTTATATCACAGAGGACAAACACCTCTGTGATACATACCTCCCATCAACTACATGTACAGCAGTGATCTTACTACATGTATACCAGGAATATAAATTTTACAGTCTTCGTAAATAATTCTATATTTAACCACATATTTAAAGGTCCTGTTTAATGGACAAAGAGTTTAAGGTATTGACTTTGCCACCAAATTCCCCAACTCTTTATCAGATCTTGAATCTAAAGAGTGTAAAATCCATCCCACCATGACAAGGTTTTAATACTACACCGTGTGCAGAATTATTAGGCAAGTTGTATTTTAGAGAATTTTTTTATTATTGATCAACAACTATGTTCTCAATCAACCCAAAAGACTAAAATATCAAAGCTTAATATTTTTGGCAGTTGGAGGGGTTTTTAGATTTGGCTTCTTAGGAGGATATCTGCTTATGCAGGTAACTATTACTGTGCAGAATTATTAGGCAACTTAATAAAAACCAAATATATTCCCATCTCACTTGTTTATTGTCACCAGGTAAACCAATATAACTGCACAAAGTTTAGAAATAAACATTTCTGACATGCAAAAACAAAACCCAAAAAAACTAGTGACCAATATAGCCACCTTTCTTTCTGATTACACTCAGCAGCCGACCATCCATAGATTCTGTCATTGCTTGATCTGTTTACGATCCACATTGCGTGCAGCAGCCACCACAGCCTCCAGACACTGTTCCGAGAGGTGGACTGTTTTCCCTCCCTGTAGATCTCACATTTTATGAGGGACCACAGGTTCTCTATGGGGTTCAGATCAGGTGAACAAGGGGGCCATGTCATTATTTTTTCATCTTTTAGACCTTTACTGGCCAGCCACGCTGTGGAGTAGTTGGATACATGTGATGGAGCATTGTCCTGCATGAAAATCATGTTTTTCTTGAACGATACCGACTTCTTCCTGTACCACTGCTTGAAGAAGTTGTCTTCCAGAAACTGGCAGTAGGTCTGGGTGCTGAGCTTCACTCCATCCTCAACCTGAAAAGGTCCCACAAGCTCATCTTTGATGATACAGCCCATACCAGTGCCCACCTCCACCTTGCTGGCGTCTGAGTCGGAGTGGAGTTCTCTGCCCTTTACTGATCCAGCCTCTGGCCCATCAAGAGTCACTCTCATTTCATCAGTCCATAAAACCTTTTAAAAATCATTCTTAAGATATTTCTTGGCCCAGTCTTGACGTTTTATCTCATATTTCTTGTTCAGAGGTGGTGGTTTTTCCGCCTTCCTTACCTTGGCCATGTCCCTGAGTATGGCACATCTTATGCTTTTTGATACTCCAGTAACGTTGCAGCTCTGAAATATGGCCAAACTGGTGGCAAATGGCATCTTGGCAGCTTCATGCTTGATTTTCCTCAATTCATGGGCAGTTATTTTGAGCCTTTTTTGCCCAACACGCTTCTTGCGACCCTGTTGGCTATTTGCCATGAAACGCTTGATTGTTCGGTGATCACGCTTCAAACGTTTGGCAATTTCAAGACTGCTGCATCCCTCTGCAAGACATCTCACAATTTTGGACTTTTCAGAGCCCGTCAAATCTCTCTTCTGACCCATTTTGCCAAAGGAAAGGAAGTAGCCTAAGAATGAAGCACCCCTTATATAGGGTGTTGATGTCATTACACCGCACCCCTCCTCATTACAGAGACACACATCACCTGATTTACTTAATTGGTAGTTGGCAACAGGGCAGCACGGTGGCTCAGTGGTTAGCACTGCAGTCTTGCAGTGCTGGGGTCCTGGGTTCGAATCCCACCAAGGACAACATCTGCAAGGAGTTTGTATGTTCTCCCTGTGTTTGCGTGGGTTTCCTCCGAGTTCTCCGGTTTCCTCCCACACTCCAAAGACATACAGATAGGGAATTTAGATTGTGAGCCCCAATGGGGACAGCGTTCCTGATGTATGTGAAGCGCTGCAGAATATGTTAGCGCTATATAAAAATAAAGGTTTATTTTATTTTGTTTTTATTTTACTGCTATACAAGATTGAATAACAATAATACCACAATATTAATATTGCAATATAACAGAAAATACCAACAAACCATAAGCAAATATTACCAGCATATACAGTATTGATAATACCACCATATTGATTGTTTTATGGGTTGTCCAGTCTTCAGACTTCTGAATCCTCACAGAGCGAACCATCATTATTCTCTGGTGATGGAGGCAGGAAATCAAGTGACCACAAGTAGTCAATTTCCACTCCTTTGGTCACATTCCAACTAGACGTGCTAACTTCTAGTTAGCATGTGACCACACATGCAAATCGCATACTTGTGATCAAATGATCACCCACTCCCGACATTGACACAGAGGAATCCTGACAATTAAAATCAAGCAAAGACAACCCCTTTAACCAAAACAACTGTATTAGGACTGATACTACCACCATACAGTGACAATATCATGGTAATATCAGTTCTACACCAGTGCCCGGCAGACCATGTATGAGTGCTGGGCAGGTTCTCACCAGTGATGTTGTCATTGATTGTCCCTTTTCCTTTAGACTCAGCCCAGACCTCTTCTTCCGCCATGTTTGTCTCTGTATGTAACACGCAGAAATCTTTACTCTCCCTCTTTTCCATCCCCCTCTCACATTGTAAGCCAGGTAGTCACAGACATAACACACACACACACACACCCTCTCCTGGACAGTTAACACCATTCAAACACAAAACCCTTGTTGCCTCCCTCCAGGGTCTGATGTCCACACCAGGTGGGGCGGAGCCAGGTGGTTGGCCCCACCCACCGAGGAGTTCACAGGCCTGGAGGCGGGAAAACAGACAGAGATTAAGTTTGGAGTTGAACGTGAGAGGACGAAAACTGTCTGTGTCTGGGTTGGAGCCCAGGCACTGTCAGCAAGGTTGGCAGACGGTGGTGGCCATCTGCAGGAGTTAGTGGATCTCTGTGGAACCGTAGGACCGGGGTCGGGCGGTGGCCCGCCGGTACCGATTCGGGGAGCGGAGTGAAGCTAAGCACACAGGCAGGGCCATCGGACCCCGACTAGGCTTGGAGCCGCCTACAACGGTCAAATCCGAGTGTGACCGGAACCCCAGGGGTTTCCTAACAACCAAGACCCGACAGAAGGCAACAGTCCACACCGTGAGGATATGAGGATACACAGCCACCGCCACAGGCTAGAGATCCAAGGGCCAGAGCCTGCGGGCAACACGGGCTCCTCTGGTACCTATACGCCGGGGAGCGCACTACCGGTGGGCAACCACAGGAGTCAGAACATTCTAACAAGGTGCAGGGAACCACCATCACCCTGTCCGGGGAGAGCACAAACACTGCAGCCCGCTGCGGGACCTGTCCATCCAGTTTGGTTTACCAGAGACTCTGTGCATCTGTGTCTGAGTGAGTACCACAGTGCCATCCGGCACCGCGCTGCGTTGCCCCTGCAACCCTGCACCCCAGCCATCCAGCCTCCCCGTTCCACAACTGGGCCCCAGGTTCACCAACCCCTACACACGGAAGGGACAACATCCTAGCTGCTCCCTACCATCGCTCCCGGGATCCCCGTCACCAGCAGCGGTGGTGCCCATCATCACCACGACCCGTGGGAGGTGTCACGAACTATCTCCCAAATCAAACCAACCCCTTTTCACTCGTGGGCAAGGAGCACTTCTCGAGTCCCCGTGTCCGGCCCACCGAGCAGCAGCAACAGCAGCCGCGGACCTGAGCGTAGCAAGCGCGGCCCCTCCGCCCACGACAACTTGGCGTCACGAACATTATAGAACCAATCTACCTACCGGTAGAAGTGCGCCTTGCAGTCCCCGCCGGCGGCGTCCGGCCGAAAAATTTGAAGTTCCGCCACTTTGGGAGCGAAGATTTCCCGCTCAAGCGTCTTCCCCGAGAGGGGGGAAGGTGCGAAAGTGAAGCTCTTCCCCCTGAAGGAGGAAGTGCGAGAAAGAACCAAGGGGGGAGCGGGTGAGGAATGGCGGCATGTAACTAGCGCTGCAGAGTGCAGAGACGCCAGGACTCTGCCGCAACACGTTCCTGGATCTAGCGGCAAGATGTGCCAGGAGCTCCAGGCCCAAGTCCACTTCATGCTGGCCAAGTGGACGTCGGAGATGAAGGGCCTGGCCGCAACCATTTGGGCATCCGAAGTGGAGGTGGTCTCAGAGAAGCGGGTAAGCGACCCACGCCCCTATGTCCCCGAGGGATCGGTCAATACGGCTGAGGGGCCCGGCCTGCTGCCGTCCACCACGCTACCTCCCTCACTGCCCATGCCCGCGGCCAACGCCCCGACCGACCACTTACCCCTGCCACCGGTAGCAGAGCCCGCAGCGTCTGTGGGAGAGGGCCCAGACCTGGGGCCCCCGGGCCTTACCTTTGTCACCGCCCTGGCACCCGTCCCGGCTTCCATCCTGGCCGCGACGGAGATGACGACGGCCCCGGCAGTCCGACCGGCCACAACGGAGGCGACCCTCGCCCAGAAGTCTAGACACCCGGCCTCGGCTGAAGCACAGCGGAGACGCAGCTGCCAAGCGGCAGAGCAGGCCACGTCACAGCGGGGTCCCTCATTACTGAAGGTGCCGGTCGTAGCCGGCACGGAGGGACTCCAGCTGGGCCCATCCCCCGCACAGGCTGATCCAGAGCAGGCCACTGATCGGTGGGGCCCGCGGCAGTATGAGAGGCCGGTCGTAGCCGGCGCAGTGGGCACCCAAGTGGTCCTGGCTCCTGGGCAGGAGAGCGGATGTGCATGCCCACGTTTATTCTGAAGAGAGTTGAATCGGTAGCGGTTCCCGGCTACCTTGCTGTCGGTCCCCGTGGGGACCCTGTTGATGTTCCAGTTGGCCCTCAAGATTAAAGAGTCTGGTCGGAGGAGTAGTCGTACCCGCACCGCCGGTGGCTGAAAATGGAGTCCTGTGGGACAGTGTCACCCCTGAGTGAGGGTGGCATTGGGGGCTCGTGCTGTCCAGTGGTGGACTGTGGGAAAGCTGCTGGAGGAAGCTGTACCGGAGTCAAGTGTTGTGGATAGCCCCTGGGACCCAACTGCCAGTCCCCGTTGGGACCCTACAGCAAGTCCCCGTTGGGACCCTACAGTTGCTCTGTTTTGTGGTAGCCCGTTGGCTATGAAGAGTCTGGCCCCCATTGGGACCATCAGTATGTTTTGTCCCGTTTGCCACGTTACCACCCTAAAAAAGCCCACGTGACAAACTACTCATGGACAAGGCCGAGAACTTGCAGGCCAACCACGAACTTGTGGTCTTGTAAATAGTTTGCTGGGCTGTGTTCCATTACTGCCTCCGGATAGGCAGATTGGAGGAAAGACCTGCAGCAGAGTAGGCTGGGGTCCGGCCACCACCAGGACCGGTGGCCATCCTCCGGTGGTCAGGGGTCCCCCTGGACGTGGGGTCCCCTGAAATGACAGCCGGGTGCGAGACACCATGCCCGTTCCCGCTCGGGTAACCTGGACCAGGACTGGGGTAAAGGGGTGCTGCCCATTTCTTAGGGGCAGCATCAAGGTGTAGATTGCTTGGGTGGGAGATCAGAAGACAATGAACCCATCCGTTAGTAATAAAAATGTTTTTATTATGCCGTTTAGTAACGTTAAAGAAGGTGCCTCCCGTCAGGGAAGATTAAAAGTAGGCTTATGTTGAATGTTTTTATGTTAATTTATCTTTTGCAGAAAAATAAAACCGGTGATGGACGGGCAGCCCGCGGACGGTCTGCATTTCACCAAGGGGGAATGTGACGCCCTGGACTAGCCAGGTAGTCACAGACATAACACACACACACCCCCTCCCCTGGATAGTTCACACTAGTCAAACACAAAACCCATGTTGCCTCCCTCCAGGGTCTGATGTCCACACCAGGTGGGGCGGAGCCAGGCGGTTGGCCCAACCCACCGAGGAGTTCACAGGCCTGGAGGCGGGAAAAGAGACAGAGATTAAGTTTGTATTTGAAAGTGAGAGGACGAAAACTGTCTGTGTCTGGGTTGGAGCCCAGGCACTGTCAGCAAGGTTGGCAGACGGTGGTGGCCGTCTGCAGGAGTTAGTGGATCTCTGTGGAACCGTAGGACTGGGGTCGGGCGGTGGCCCACCGGTACCGAACCGGGGAGCGGAGTGAAGCTAAGCACACAGGCAGGGCCATCGGACCCCGACTAGGCTTGGAGCTGCCTACAACAGTCAAATCCGAGTGTGACCGGAACCCCAGGGGCTTCCTAACAACCAAGACCCGACAGAAGGCAACAGTCCACACCGTGAGGATATGTGACGCCCTGGGCAAGCCAGGGGTCACAGGCCACAATATCACATGCACCTCACATTCCCTGCAGGTACACCAAGGCTAACCTAAAATCCTTGTTGCCTTCCTCCAGGGGCTGATGTCCACACCAGGGGGTGGGCCAGGTGGTTGGCTCCGCCCACCGAGGAGTTCACAGCCCTGGAGGTGGGGGAACCAGGCAGTTCAAGCTAGGGGAGTGAAGTAGAAGGAAGTGGTAGAGGAGATTAAGAGTAGTGACAGAAAAAGGAACAGTTAAGAAAGCCTGAAGTTGGTCCGGGTGTGTGTCCCGGACTGAGACAGCAAGGTCAGCAGACGGCGGTGATTGTCTGTAGGGGGACTGCTCGGAGGTTGCTGGAAGGACCGCGGACGGGTGGTGACCCGGCGGTACCGGAGCAGTATACGAAGAACAGTCAACACCAGGGCAGGGGCCTTTAATTTGCCATAATTTGCCAAATCCGTCAGTGAAGGGGATGTCTGTCTCCCAACAACCAAGTCCCGATTGAAGGCAACAGCCCGTCCCTGCGCCCCTGCACCTCCACAGGCCCCATACCCGCCTGTCCACCATACCAACCCCATCACTGGGCCCCGGGATCACCAACCCCTACCCACAGAGGGGCAAAACAACAACTGGCTGCTCCATACCATCACTCCCGGGCTCCCCAGCCAGAGCAGCGGTGGTGTTTCCTCAATCACCACAACCGTGGGTGGCGTCACGAACAATAAACTATCCCACAACCAATCCCCTTTCACTCACGGGCGAGGAGCGCCGCTAGAGTCCCCGGGATCCGGCCCACCGCTCGAGCCACCGAGCAGCAGCAGGCCGCAGCAGCAGCGGCAGCCGGACCCGAGGAGAGGGAGAGCGCGGCGTCCCCTCCTCCGCCCGCGACAGATACACAGCCACCGCCATAGGCTAGAGATTCAAGGGCCAGCGCCTGCAGGCAACACGGGCTCCTCCGGTACCTATACGCCGGGGTGCGGACTACCGGTGGGCAACCACAGGAGTCAGAACATTCTAACAAGGTGCAGGGAAAGACAGCCACCATCACCCTGCCGGGGAGAGCACAAACACTGCAGCCGGCTGCGGGACCCGTCCATCCAGCCGTTTGGTTTACCAGAGACTCTGTGCATCTGTGTCTGAGTGAGTACCACAATGCCATCCGGCACCGCGCCACGCTGCCCCTGCAACCCTGCACCCCAGCCATCCAGCCTCCCCGTTCCACAACCGGGCCCCGGGATCACCAACCCCTACCCACGGAGGGGACAACATCCTAGCTGCTCCCTCCATCGCTCCCGGGATCCCCGTCACCAGCAGCGGTGGTGCCATCATCACCACGTCCCGTGGGTGGCGTCACGAACTATCTCCCAAATCAAACCACCCCCTTTTCACTCGTGGGCGAGGAACGCTGCTCGAGTCCCCGGGTCGGGCCCACCGCTCGAGCCACCGAGCAGCAGCAGCAGCCGCGGACCCGAGCGTAGCGAGCGCGGCCCCTCCGCCCGCGAAATAACCTCTACACAAACCATATAGTGCTATAAACAGTACCCCACACAGTAATAATGCTTCTTCTTTGCCTTCTTCTAAGTACACTTTCATTGTGCCCCACACAATAACAGTGCCACCTGTGTGCCCCTACACAGTTATGTCCCATCTGCCCCCCTGTACTTATTTACATCCTCGTGTTGCCTTATAATAATTCCCCTGTGCTTCATTTATTAATACTCCCCATTGATGCCTTCTAACAATAATGACCCCATACATCCTTATAATAATGCCTCACTTCCCCTTTAATGATACTGATCCCCCTTTGTGCCTCTTTATAATGATGACCTTCAGCACCTCTATATTGTGATAATACTCCTCAGCAAGGGTCGTACATAGAAATCACAGGATCCCCGTAGTAAAAGTTGTGTCACATCACAGTCAAAGAAGGGGATATCTCCCAAATTTTAAGAAACGGAGAAGGATATGCATTGCAGCACTTACACAGTTATTTTGCCCCTAATGAAGCTCATAAGTGGTCTCACCCACTATGTCACCTATTTCATGACCCCCATAGAGTTTGATGCTCCTGTGCCGCCGCCGGTAGACTTCTGATGTCATGGAGGTGGGTCCGAATGGTGATGTAGCCGTACCGGGCGCGTGTGACAGGCTTTTCTGATGGGGGTTGAAAATAATATTAAAAAGGAGGAAAAAAATAAAATAAATAAAGAGTTTGTGTCGCCAGTTGGGATGTTTGGCTTTGGTATGGCCGGGCACTGCTGGAGGTCCCCAGGAGTTAGGTGGTGATGCACAGTGCCAGAGGGTTGTCCCCTCACCCCCCAACTAGGGCTGGTTCCTGGGGATGGTGAGGTAGGGACAGCACAGCAGAGAATAATTCAGCCACTGCCAGAGACAGGACAGGAGCTGTTACCTGTTACTGACGCTCTGCAGAACCTTCCAGAATGTTTCTCACAGCCGTTACAAGGATGGTGGATTTTCCTGCCCTAATGACAGTTTGGTTCCTCTGATGTGCGGTGGTCGTGTATTCCTCTTGCCGCTACTTCCTTACCTGGGAAAAGATGTCTTGAAATCCTGGGATTTCAAAGACAAGGAAACTCTGGATCTGTAATCCCTTCTGGTGAGCAGGGACTTGAATTCTGACGGAACACTCAGTGTTTCTTCTAGAAGTTTCCAGCCTCAAACATGTCACAGAGCTCCCAGGCAATTCACTTCTCCTTATAAAAAAGGCTAATAGCAGTCTCTCAGTTTGCCACTAACCTTGGAAGTCCTGGTGGCCTAGGGACTGATACACTGCCAATGTGTAGCTGGCCCCTCCGGAGGTTTTATCAGTCACCTCAGGACAGGACTGTCTCCATGTTACACACCCTGGCTGCAACTGACTGACTTTACCTCACACCTAAGCTCCTCCCCTTTTTCCTTATAGGGCGCAAACACAAACTCCTCCCCTTTCTCCTTCTAGGGCACACACACAAGTTGTATCAGCTCAGGTGAACAGCCCCAGTAAGTGTGGGCAAATGTGTGTATGTAGTGAGTAGTGAACAGCAGAGAAAACCAAATCTCATTAAAGATAACCATACATGTTATACAGATTGAAATACACATAAAACCCAGAAAGAAGAGTCTTTAAATTTGCCAGATATAAAAGACACACAGACAAGCTATAATTATAAATGTATAAAACATTTTATTTACATAATGCTGTGGATGTGTCAATAATTTAATCAAAGTGACATCTGTCCCCCGACGAAGTATATTAAGCGAAACACGTGTTGGGACGTCGGTCCCCACGTGCTACCCCGGCTCTTTGTGATCCATCACTCTGGTAGGTGCATCGCCCTTTGGGCTTTACTTAGATTTACCGGATTCATTAGGTTATACTAGACCTTTGGGCTGTCACCTTCTGTGTGTTTATTTACTACCCTGGGAGGGTGTTTGGATCCTTTGGAGACTTTTCTCCCCTATTTTCGTCCGGGACACGTGGGGTGTTCTCCCTTTCAGCACCCATTCTCCTTGGTCCCTTTCTATATCACTTTGATTAAATTATTGACACATCCACAGCATTATGTAAATAAAATGTTTTATACATTTATAATTATGGCTTGTCTGAGTGTCTCTGGCAAATTTAAAGACTCTTCTTTCTGGGTTTTATTATTATTTGAGTTGTTGCCAATAATATCTTTATGTGGCTCTTTTTTGTTCAGATTGAAATACACATGTAGTTATTTGTGGTGACTAGGCACAGGACGTCACACCTACACAGCATGATGACTCCGCAAACTACACACAAGGTATGATGCCCCACAGCACCCCACACTGTAATATGGTCACCACAGTCCCCCATAGAGTATGTTATTCACCACAGGCCTCGATATACAATATGAGGTGCACCACAGAGCTCCACAAAGTATGATGGTCCACCCCACAGATCAGTATAGAATATGATGGTTCAACCAATAGCCTGCTATATAATATCCCCCCATAAGCCCCCTATATAGTATGATGCTCCCCCACAGCCCACTGTATAGTATGATGGTCACCCACAGCCCCCTATGTAGTATGATGGCCCCCAACAGCCCCTATGCAGTATGATGGCCCCCAACAGCCCCTATGCAGTATGATAGCCCCCAACAGCCCCTATGCAGTATGATGGCCCCCTCACAGCCCCCTATATAGTATGATGGTCATCTACAGCCCTCTATGTAGTATGATGGCCCCCAGCAGCCCCTATGTAGTATGATGGCCCCCTCACAGCTCCCTATATAGCATGATGGTCCCACCAACAGTTCCTATATATAGCATGATGGTCCCCTAACAGCATCCTATATAGTATGATGGTCCCCCACAGCCACCTATGTTGTATGATGGCCCCCCAACAGCCTCCTATATAGTATGATGATCACCTCAATAGTCCCCTATATAGTATGATGGTCCCCTAAGAACATCCTATATTGTATGATGATCCCCCACAGGCCCCCCATGTAGCATGATGGTCACCTTACAGCATCCCATATAGTATGATGGCCCCCAACAGCCTCTTATATATGGTAGTATGATGGTCCCCCAAGAGCTCCCTGTATGGTTTAATGGCCACCTGAACAAGCTGCTATATATTATGATAGCCCTCCAACAGCCCCATATATAATAAATAATAATAATAAAAAAATATTAACAGCATCCTATATAGTATCATGGTCCCGAAACAGCATCTTATATTGTATAATGGTCCTGAAACAGCATCCAATATAGCATGATGGTCCCCCAACAGCCCCCCAAAAGAAAAGTCCTTATACCGACCTAATCCAGACTCCTCGACCTCTGCAGCCTCTGTCTCGAATTCTATCCCACCTCACAGTGGACGCTGGTGTCATGATGCAGTGACGTCATTGTACCACCGATGTCTCTTGTGTGGCACCAGCCTCCAACACGCCACAGACAGGAAGGAAGCTCGTGGCTTGCCACGGTAAGTGATGTTGCCGGTGGCACTGGGCTCCATCACAACTGAGGACACCAATACTGTTAATAATGTAGCAGGCCGGACCAGCCCACCTGGCATTTACCAGAATGGACATCATCAACGGGGGTCTCCTCCTCGGAAGTCATCCTGTTAGCCTGTGTAGAAACAAATTAGATATTTGAATATTGACTGCATTTTTCAAATTTTTTTTAACAGAGAACTCAAAATCCTTTCTGCACATTCTCGGGTGTATCGTTAATTCGTCTTGTAATTAAGTATTATCCTCGCGAGATGTTCTGGATAAATGAAGTAATGGCTGATTTGGACTCTTAGACTCAGCCTTATTCCCTCCACTAAACACCTAAAATGTCATTGTCGGTTCCAGGTATTGTACAATTATTTTTTGACAAAGTTTCTAGTTCTTTCTGACCTTTCTTTGTAATGACACAAAAGCCTCCAAACTTTGTCGCACCATTCTCTATCCACCGTTAATGGATTTCCCTCGGCTGGTTACCTTTCAGGATATCATTTGATGCGCTGTAGTTGGATTAAAAGGGGAAATCAACTTTAAAAGTATCTTCTAGGGTGATTAAAGAGAAAATCCAACTCCAAAAATAGCCTCTGAAATGGCACTCTGGCATTGTGGGAGCTGTGGAGAGGAAGGAGGACCAGGATTCTGAAATCAAAGATGTTAAAGGAGCCATACAGAGTAAAGTTAGTGATTTAGTGTCACAAGGAGGATTTTATGAACAACTGTCATGGCGGCTGTCATGAACCACACCGGGGGGGATCACTCAAGATCCCTCCGCTTAGTTGGGAACCTGTCAATATGTGACACAACCGCACCTCGCAGCCCCAGCCTGACGTCTCTAATACGTTGGAGCCATGCGATACAACCTCATCACTGATTCACTATACATAGAAAATATTTGTGACGTGCGTCTTACCATCATGAAGCCGTAAATATACCTGCCCTATATGTGGGAGCGAAGTGCACCCTAAATTGTAACTCTTACAGAGGGGCCTCCAAGTCTAGGACCCTGGTTTGAAGCTTGGTTATAAAACTTGTAAATGCCCGCCCATCTTCCCGGCTGAATGCTCTTAACAGCAGGGAGTTGCTTCTACTCAGGAACTCTACCTTAGTTTTGATTGGATTTTGTCACCTTAGTCATTTGGTGATTTGTGGCAGAGTAGCATGTGTGTTAATGGAATGTGACAGCTGGTTGACATGTATGAATGTCATAATCTTCACAATATTTCTCAGAGTAATCCTCACAGTGAAGTCAGGATCAGTGGAGACTACAGATTTTTGCACTCCACCTGATAACTTCTCTGATGTCTGTGATCAGTGCAGGCAGACTCGGGCATCGACCCACAGACTTGTAGTTCATAAACAGGCTAGTCAGAGTTCATCTCTGCTAGTCTGCTTGTTAGTCTCCTTTGATCACATGCTGTGGGGGAGCCAGCCACATTTACTCTCCTCCTATATATGCTGGTTGAACACTTCCCTTAATGCCAGCTATAGTTTATCTATACTGGGCTGTGGAGGTGTTATGATCTAGACTTACTGGTGTTTGTTGTACTTTATTGCTGTGAGTGTGTTAACCCTTGTTGTGCTTTTGTTGCTGCCTTCCTTCTCTTGCTTTTCTTCTTAGTCTTTTACTGTTTGTTCCTCTGAGTTTCAGCTTTATTTTTCCCCTGTCTGTCTTTATCTGTATTATTGTCTCACTCCTGCCCCTTCCTTCCATGGTCAGGAGATCACTAAAGCACAGGACTCCAGCATCTCCACCAATAGGGGTAATCTGGAGTTTAGGGATAGCCTAGGGTCCCCTTGCAGTATAGGCTCCCTGTCTGTCGCTATCCTATAGTTGTGTCGCCCTGGGCAAGCCAGGGGACACAGATAACAACACCACTACACCCCACACTCCAGGTAGGCACACCTGCTAACCAGAAATCCTTGTTGCCTCCCTCCAGGAGTCTGTGATGCACACCAGGGGGTGGGGCAGGCGGTTGGCTCCGCCCACCAAGGAGCTCACAACTCTGGAGGCAGGAAGTTACCAGGCAGATTAGCTCAGGAGGAGCTTGAGTGAAGAGCAGGAGTCGAGTCAGGGACATGAAGGAGTGAACAGCAGATTAGCCCAGGCAGGGGCTAGAGTAAACAACAAGAAGTGAAAGTGAAGGAAGGAAAGTGGAAAAGGAGGAAAGCAAGAAGTGGAGAGAGCGCAGAGAGTGCACAGAGCCTGAGAGCCCAGCTGTGTGTAGGGCTAGAACAGCAAGGTCAGCGACGGCGGTGACTGTCCGGAGGGGGACCGTTTGGAAGTTCCTGGAAGGACCCCGTTGGCTGTGTGCCCGGTGGTCTGGAGCAGTGTTCCGAAGGACAGTCAGCACCAGGGCAGGGGCCTCTCGGACCCCGGCAAGGCTAGGAGTCGCCCAATTTGCCGAATCCGTCAGTGAAGGGGACGCAGATCCCCCAGCAACAAAGTCCCGATTGACGGCAACAGCCCGACCATTACCGGGGAGACACCGCCACCGCCAAGGCACCAGTTTCCCCAGGGCCAGCGCCTGCGGGCAAAGTGTAGAGCTCCTCCGGCCCAGATTGCAGTCGGGGAGCGGGTAACCGGAGGGAATCCACCGCTACCATCAGTCAAACAGGTGCAAGGAAGAGAGACGTCACCGTCACCTACCGGGAGTGCAGGTGCAACCGTCTGTGGGACCGTCCTACCAGCCGTTGGTTTACCGTACAAACTGTGTCCGTGTCTCAGGCTGAGTGAGTACCACAGTGCCGCAAGGCATAGCGCTGCCCCCGCGTCCCTGCGCCCACCGGGCCCTACACTTCACATATCTCGTCACCGGGCCCCGGGATCACCAACCCTTACCCACGAAGGGGCAACACAACACCTGGCTGCTCCCATCACCATCCCCGGGACCCCCACACTGAGCAGCGGTGGTGCCATCACCACAACCGTGGGTGGCGTCACGAACTATAATCCCAACAAACACCCCCCACCTTTCACTCACGGGCGAGGAGTGTCGCTCGAGACACCCCGGGATCCGGCCCGCAGCTCGAGCCACCAGGAGCAACTGCCGGACCCGAGCAGAAGGGGTGAGCGCGGTGTGCTGACACCCTCCTCCCCGCCCGCGACATAGTCACTTAATAACATTTAGTTTATTACTTAAGCATGATTGACTCAAGTGTGACCCAGTGTGGAATGGCCCTGCAGTCATTATTTCTCCCCTCCCCCGGCCTCACTTTTTTCTAATTTGCAGACAATACTCAAGATAAAAATGAAAGTGATTAATACAAGTGTAAGGGGGTGGTCCGTGTGCGAAGAACTCCCTCTGAAGACCCCAACCAGAATGTTTTATTAGATTTTAGGTTGGTTATGTAGTAAGTGCAGCCAGTGCCATCTAGTGGCCAAAAGGGTTCAGTGTCATATTTAATGCTAATGTGTGTTTATATGTCTTTAAAAGTGTAATGTGTTTTGCAGCATTTATATTGAAAGACAATACTGTGTAAAGAATGTCAACAACAACAAAAATAGGAGAAACACATCCAGTAAAAAATAAATATTTTATTTTAAAATACAGGAATATATCAATTTTAAACAGAAATAGTATAGATAAGGTTTCTACACAGAGGAAATGTCAGACATAAATTCCACTAGTAGGGGAGGGGAATATTAGGAGGAAAAAAATCATCTAAACCATGGAGCATATGTTAAATAACGTGAGCAAATACTAAGTGAGATATAACATTAATTAATTTTTTCAAATATGTTTATGTGGCGCCCTGGACAAGCCAGGACGTCACAGGTACTACAACAACACACTCCACACCCCGGTCAGGCACACCGAAGTCAAACACAAATCCTTGTTGCCTCCCTCCAGGGGCTGATGTCCACACCAGGGGGTGGGCCAGGCGGTTGGCCCCTCCCACCGAGGAGTTCACAGTCCTGGAGGCGGGAAAAGGAGTCAGTTCAGATTAGTTTTGAGAGTGAAGTGAAGTGGTAGTAGAGGAGACTGACCGTGTCCGGGTGCGTGGCCCGGGCACATACAGCAAGGTTGGCAGACGGTGGTGACCGTCTGCAGGAGAGGCTGATTGAAGTGAACCGTAAGGACCGGGGACGGGCGGTGGCCCGCCGGTACCAGATCGGGGAGCGAAGAGAAGCCAGCACCATTCGGCAGGGCTTACGGACCCCGACCAGGCTAGGAGTCGCCGTAAAACCAGTCAAATCCGTTAGCGAAGGGAACCTCCGGGGTTTCCCAGCAGTCAAGACCCGATTGAAGGCAACAGCTCAAACCGTGAAGGGAAATACAGTCATCGCCACGGCTACAGTTCCCAGGGCCAGAGCCTGCAGGCAAAAGGGGCTCCCTCAGCATCCATCCAAGCTGAAGAGCGGGTTACCGGTGGGAAGCCATTGGAATCGTGAACACAACACAGGTGCAGGGAAAAGCAGTCACCACCAACCTACCGGGAGACCTACCGCAGCCGTCTGTGGGACACGTCCATCCAGCCGTTTGTTTTACCGGAGACTTTGCATTCATCATTGGCTGAGTGAGTACCACCGTGCCGTGCGGCACCGCGCTGCCCCCCCGCGACCCTGCACCTCACCAGGCCCCGTAACCCGCCTGCCATCCCTAACCCTCACCGGGCCCCGGGACGACCAACCCCCCCTACCCACGGAGGGGAGAAACAACATCCAAGCTGCTCCCTGTCATCGCTCCCGGGATCCCCGTCCAGAGCAGCGGTGGAGTCACAACCTCACCACAACCGTGGGTGGCGTCACGGACAATATCCCTAAACCAAACCACCCTTCCCCCCTTTCACTCACGGGCGAGGAGCGTCGCTCGAGTCCCTGGGATCCGGCCCACCGCTCGAGCCACCGAGCGAGCAGCAGCAGCAGCCGGACCTGAGCAGTGGGTGAGCGCAGCGTCCCCTCCTCCGCCCGCGACATTTAACACTAGAAGTCCCAGAAATTTCGAGCTCCATAGGGTTCCAATGGTAGAAATGTTAAATGACCCCTCTCTGGGACTTCTAATGTTATATACTGCAGTAAAGAGACATGAAAAAAATCCACTCAGTGAATATAGAAAAATCACAACGTAAGTTTACCCATGGTAGATGAGAGAAGTTCCCCCAGAGACCCCTAACAACCCAACGCGCGTTTTGCCTGGTGGCTTTCGCTAGGGAATGTGCCTGAAAGAATGTTTAGGTAAAGTATTAGTGCATCGTAGGGACACATGAGCAGGAGTAGGGAAGTGGTAGCTAGGTATAGCAACATTAGGTTAGTGATGGGTAGGCCAACAGAGGGTTTAAAGATGTAGCAGAGTTAGAAAGTTGCAGGTTAGATAAATAAACAGTGCTGGTGGAGTGCCATAGCCGGGTGGGTAGCTCGGTGGCATTTCACAGCAAATACACCAGTTGTTAAGGAAAGGTTTAGCCCCTGGAAGGAGTTTGGGAACTAGGTTCCTGGGACAGAGACCTAGGACAGGGAGAAGAAGGTGGCTGCCTGAGGAGCAGAGTTTGCGTGGTTCTGGGGTCGGACCAGTTACCCTATGAGCGAATCCATGGATGGCAGACTGCTGGGTGATATAGTGGTACGCGGGACCCACAAAACATGAGACAGAGCAGGACTGGGACCCTAAGTATCGGACAGGGTTGGACCAGCTTGCTGTGACAGAACACAGCCAAAAGGGAAGAAGCTCAGTATAGTGCAGGAGGGCAAAGAGAAGGAAGGAACAGACTGAGAGGAACAGATAAAGGAAGAAGTAGAGAGGAAGGATTTAGGCCTCCTTCAAACATCAGTTTTTTGGTATCAGTCACGGTCCATTTTGTGAGTGATGCGAGTGATCCGTGTCAAATTATGGAAAACTGATGCGACGGATCCTGTAAAAAAACAGATCTGTCTGAAAAAAAAATTTCATGCCAAAGGTGAGAGAGAGACAGAGAGAGTATCCACATCTGCTGCAGGATGTCATACAGCATGCCTGGCCCAGCGTGTACCCACCGGAGAGGATCTCCAATAACAGGGCCAGAAGACAGATGAGAGGCACGCACTATGGGACGAGTAATAATGAATGTGTCACAAACCACCGGGGGGGTCACTCAGAAATCCCCCGCGCTGGCTACCAGTACGTCACAATCGGGGGGTAACAAGTGGGGGTCACCCCTCCTTTATACCTCCCGACCGACAGACAGAGCACGTGACGCGCTCTCTAGCGCCCCTCTTATAGTCAGGCCAATTATGGAATTGCCCGACCATAAGCAAGGAGGCCGCTATACTACTTATGCCGATTATTGAAGGGTCCCCGGTGAGAGTAAGGTATATATTCCCCCGACCTCCGCGGGCGGAATATATAAAATCTCCCCGAATCTCACTGGCCTCCCCACAATAATCCTTGGCACAATTCGCTGCCACCAACCGATTTACGGTAACTATTAGCCGAACACACAGACGTGGGATTCAAGATCGAGATAACAGAACAGCCCAAGATTAATTATATAATTTAATCAGCCTAAAGCACACTAGAACTACAATATATACAATAGGGAATCTACAGAATATACAGTTATGTCAGAGTACAGTTACAGATAAAGCATGGTTTACAGACAGGTATGCAATTCAATCAGTTACCTTGTGCGTCTGGCCACAGGGGGGCGCTGTAGACCAGGTTTCTAGGAACTCCCGCAGATGTTTCCTGCACGTGACCCCCAGCGAAAGAACACTGGAAAATGGCCGAAGTAGGGTTATCAGCCTGGGCAAATCCAGGTCCCCTCCTACCTTCGTGACCTCAGAGGGAGCACTGCTCCACCCCTGGCTGGAGTTATGGACAAAATCCACAACATGGAATATGGCCATAACTTGGCCTGGGAGCATCGTAGGCGGACGCCAATGCTCTCATTGTGACAGTTATGAATTTAGCTACAGAACGAGGGGACTCATGACCTGCCTGCCAGTTCCCCATTGGCTGATATCACACCTGGGGCATTTCCCAATGTCCTGCTCCCATAAAAAGGGTGTGCCGGCATCGTCCGCATGCGGAGACACCATTTTTATGGTTGCCGTATTTATCGGAAATATGGCTTGCGAGATATGAACCATTTTTTACTGGAGTCGTTCTGTCTAGCTAGTTCCATAGCCTTGCTAATGAGATACAACTCTTGTTACAGGGTGACGGCAGGGAGTCATCCTGTGTCCATTGTTCCCACACCACCTCATCTCCATATCACAGGAGATGGCCATGGGATTTGTTGCTAAACCAGTTGTGTGAAGGAAAGGGGGGGTGACACCAGGAGAGGGCTTCCTGACATACTTGAATATCATGATTTATCGTCATATCTCCGGATTTACCTCACACCTCCCCCCTTTTGAGGGCGCTAGGGGGCAGCACACTCCGGTGTTCCCCCGTGCGCCCGTCCGCGACCTCTCCTTGTCGGGACAGCCCGTCTGCGTTACCGTGGTCACGGCCCCTTTTGTGGCGAATGGTGAAGTTGTATTGCTGGAGCGCAAGGCTCCATCGCAACAATCGCCCATTCGTCCCAGAGGCGGTGTGCAACCAGCTGAGGGGATTGTGGTCCGTCTCCACGATGAAGTGGCGCCCGTATAGATAGGGTTGCAGACGCTGCAGGGCCCACACTATGGCCAGGCACTCCTTCTCCATCGTGGAATAGGCAACTTCCCTTGGTAACAGCTTCCTGCTCAGGTACAAGACTGGGTGCTCTTGGCTCGCAGAGTCCACCTGGCTGAGCACCGCACCGAGGCCGAAGTCACTGGCGTCGGTCTGTACTACAAACGGCCGCGTGAAGTCGGCTGCCTGTAGCACGGGCGGGCTGGACAGGGCGTCCTTTAGGGCCCGGAAGGCTGTCTCGCAGTCCATTGTCCAATCGACTGCAGAGGGCAGCTTCTTCTTGGTGAGGTCCGTCAAGGGCTTTGCCAGGCTACTATAGCATGGAACAAACCTCCTATAGTACCCAGCGGTCCCCAAGAAGGACATCACCTGCTTCTTGGTCCTGGGGGTGGGCCAGGATGCGATGGCTTCCACTTTCTCAGGCTCGGGCTTCAGTGTTCTCCCACCTACCCGGTGACCGAGGTACTGGACCTCGCTCATGGCCAGCTGACACTTTCCCGGCTTGATGGTCAAACCTGCCCGGTGGATCCGCCTGAGCACCTGTGCTAGATGCTCTAGGTGGTCCTCCCAGGTGGGACTGAAGACGGCAATGTCATCCAGGTACGCGGCCGCGTACCCTTCAAGTCCCTTGAGCAGGGTGTTGACCATCCGCTGGAAAGTGGCAGGGGCATTCCTCATCCCGAATGGCACCACCGTGGACTCGTACAGTCCAAATGGGGTAATAAAGGCAGAGCGTTCCCTGGCCTTGCGAGTCAGGGGGATCTGCCAATATCCCCGGCTCAGATCCATGATGGTCAGGTACTGAGCCCCGGCCAACTGATCGAGCAGGTCATCGATGCGTGGCATTGGGTACGCATCGGCGACCGTGACCGCATTGAGCCCCCTGTAGTCCACGCAGAACCGAGTGGTTCGGTCCTTCTTAGGGACGAGGACTACAGGCGAGGCCCAAGCGCTGTTGGATGCCTGGATCACCCCCAGCTTCAGCATCTCGTCAATCTCCTGGCGCATGTGTTGCTGCACCTCCAGGGAGACCCGATATGCTGAACGCCGGATCGGGGGATGATCCCCAGTGTCCACGTGATGGACAGCCAAGTCAGTCCTTCCGGGCTGGTTGGTAAACAACCCCCGGAAGGGGAGGAGGGTGGCCCACAGCTGGGACCGTTGGTCTTCCAAGAGCTGGTGGCCAACCTCCACATCCTCAATGGATCCGCCTGCCCTAACCTGGGCTAGCATATCCAAGAGGGTTTCCGCTTCTCCCTCCTCGGGCAGGTTGCACACGGGGAGCGCACATGCCTCCCGCTCATGATGTGCCTTCATCATGTTCACATGGAAGGGCTTCCGCCTTCCACGGGCAGGGTCCAGGGTGACCAGGTACGTTACAGGGTTGAGCTGCTGGTACACGAGGTATGGGCCTTCCCAGGCTGCCTGAAGCTTGTCCTGTGGTACGGGGACCAGTACCCACACCTT
Organism: Anomaloglossus baeobatrachus; assembly: GCF_048569485.1. NCBI lineage: Eukaryota > Metazoa > Chordata > Amphibia > Anura > Aromobatidae > Anomaloglossus > Anomaloglossus baeobatrachus. The sequence goes on along the minus strand of NC_134353.1, from coordinate 40,378,381 downwards.
TTGACCCACTTGGTAGGTCCTCTCACAAGCGTTCTGGTCGTACCAACGCTTCTGATCGGCCTGGGCTTGAGCCATATTGTCGTGTACCAGTTGCGTCAAGGCCTGCATTTTGTCCCGGAAGCGCATGACATACTCGATAACCGACACTCCAGGGGTGGCCAAATCCCCTTCCCAAGCCTCTTTCACCAGAGCCAGGGGGCCCCGCACACGTCGCCCGTACAGGAGCTCAAACGGTGAGAATCCTGTTGAGGCCTGTGGAACCTCCCGGTAAGCAAATAACAGGTGTGGGAGATACCGCTCCCAGTCACGCCCATGGGAGTCGACCAACATCTTAAGCATCTGCTTTAAGGTGCCATTGAACCGCTCGCACAGGCCATTAGTCTGTGGATGGTACGGGCTGGCCACCAGATGTCGCACCTGGACTTGCTTACAGAGGGCCTCCATCAGCTGGGACATGAATTGGGTCCCCCGGTCAGTGAGCATTTCCTGGGGAAAACCCACTCGGGAGAAAATCTCCAGCAATGCGGTGGCCACCTTGTCAGCCCGAATGGACGACAAGGCCACTGCTTCTGGGTACCGGGTGGCATAGTCCACTACCGTCAGTATGAAGCGTTTCCCGGAGCTGCTGGGGATGGCCAGCGGGCCGACCAGATCCACAGCCACCCTCCTGAAAGGCTCATCGATGATTGGCAGAGATACCAGTGGGGCTTTGGGGCGTGGCCCCGCCTTCCCCACTCTCTGACAGGTTTCACACGAACGGCAGTAGGCAGCCACATCGGCCCCCATTTTTGGCCAGTAGAAATGCTGGTTTAACCTGGCCTTGGTCTTAGCGATCCCTAGGTGTCCGGCCATCGGAATCTCATGTGCGATCCGCAACAACTCCGTCCGGAACGGATAGGGTACCACTAACTGTCGGTCCCTGGGCCACGCCTCCGGTGAACCCTGCTGGACCGTGGCCCGGTACAGCCGTCCTTGGTCCCAGACCACTCGCTCCGGGTCCGAGTCCGAGGGAGGCTGTGCCGCCTGCTCCTTAAGAGCTTTCAGGCTGTCGTCAGCTTCTAACGCTGCCTGAAACCCCTGACTAGATGTGGCCAGAATCGACGAGACTGTCACATCTTCAGTCAGTACCCCGGGACCTGTGTCCTGGCCTCCACCTGACTCGGCTGCCACTTGGTCAGAAGGGGAAGAGCTATCGGACCTCCGGGAGGCCCCTTGGCTTCCAGCACTCCCACTGCGGGTGACAGCGGCCACAGCCGCTGCGACCGTGGGTCGTGCCTGCTCCTCCTCCGTTCCTGACCAAGTCGCCGGTTCAGGCAGACCTACCTGGCTTCCTGACACCCCGGTTGTGGGGGAACCATGCACCGAGATCTTACCTGGGAGCACTTCCGCTCCTGGACCGGCCCCAATCTCACCTGCCTGTTCCCCTCCTGCAGCAACAGAACCCCGCTGTGAAATCTCTGGGGACCCCACATTTGCTGTGGTAGCCCCCACCCCACACACTGGTCCTCCCCCTGCAGCACCCTGCTCTCTGCTTATCCCTGCAGAGGGCAACAGATCCCAGCTCACAGGCTGGTTACTTGTAGGGGCATTGTCACACCTTTCTCTGACCCCCTCCCCTCCTGTCACAGCTGCAGCTGCGTGTGTGTCTATGGTGTCTGAGCAAGCAGAAATATCAGAGTTCACTCCCTCCTCCCTTACATCATTCATAGATAACACATTAACATTGTCAGGAGTCATGTCAGTACGGGCTGAAGGTTCAGCCCTTGGGGGGGGCCCAAACAGGGAGGTTATCTGCCCCAAATCTGTCCCAAGTAGCACGTTTGCAGGGATCCGATCAGTTACCCCCACCTCCCTCACCCCCCGCCCTGCGCCCCAGCCCACATAAATGTCAGCAACAGGCAGCGCCGGGTCAGTGCCTCCAATCCCGGAGACAGCGAGGGTTTTTCCAGGGATCAAGTCTTGGGGGGACACCATCTCAGGCCGCACCAGAGTCACCTCCGAGGCGCTGTCTCGCAGTCCTATGGTCACAGACCGGCCGACGGTGACAGGTTGGAAGCTGTCCAGGGACCTACCACCACCCCCACCCACACAATACACCTTGGGCGGCCCTTGGGACGGGGACGGAGCCGGGGCCTTGGGACGCTGAGGGCACATGGCCTTGAAGTGTCCAGGTAGGTTGCACTGGTGGCACCGTCTTGGTTCCGCCACGGGCCTGGAGAGGGGAGTTGAGGGGGACACCCCCTGCAGTCTAGGGGCAGGTGGGGCAGTCGCAGAATTCATCTTACCCCCTCTCCAGGTGCTGCTGGTGGCCGCTCTCCTGGCCTCAGGGGCCCGGTTGTTGGTGTAGTCATCGGCAAGGGCAGCTGTAGCCGTGGACCCCTTTGGCTTCTGGTCTCGGATGAACTGGCGGAGATCCTCAGGGCAGTTCCACAAGAGTTGCTCCGTGATGAACAAGTCCAGGATCTCCGGTCCGGTGGAAAGCTGCAGGCCTTGGGTCCAGTGGTCGGCAGCTCGGGCAAGTGCCCGCCGGTGGTCAGCCCAGGAGTCCTTTGGTCCCTTCTGTAGGCTCCGGAACTTCTTGCGGTAGGACTCTGGAGTGAGGTTGTACTGTTGGATCAGGGCCCGCTTGATGGTGTCGTAGCCCTGATCTGCCTCAGCAGGCAAGTCCCCAAGGATATCCAGGGCCTTACCCCTTAAACGGGGGGTCAGGTATTTGGCCCACTGGTCCTTGTCCAGATGGTGCTGCAAGCAAGTCCGTTCAAAAGCAGTCAAGAAAGAGTCCAAGTCTCCATCCTTCTCCAGCACTGGGAAGTCCTCAACACGGACCTTTGGAAGTTTGGTGTCTCGAAGGTCACATGTGGCTGATGAGGGCCGGAGCTGAGCTAGCTGCAGCTGGTAGTCACGGTCTGCCTGTCGCTCTCGCTCTTCACGCGCTGCCTGCCGCTCTCGCTCCGCAGCCTCACGCTCTGCGTGCCGCTCCGCAGCCTCAGCGTCACGCGCTGCCTGCCGCTCTGCCCTGCGCTCTGCCAGGAGTTCCTTGTAGCCCTTCTGGTCTCCAGCCTGGAGAAGGGCCATAGCCATTTGAAGAAGGCTATCCGAGCCTCCCAGGCTCGGTGGAATGGCACGTGGTGATCTGCGGCACGCTGCAGAGCTAGGCGATTCACTGTCCCTTTCAGAGCGGAGGGCTGGCATCTGGCTCGTTGAGGAACCTTGGGTGAGCTCCTCCTCATCTTGTCCAGCAGTGCCAGGTTGCGCAATGTCCTCGGCAGAACGGTTTTCTGGCGTCGAGCTCCTGGAGGACTCGTGGGCAACCTCCTCATTGCTGTCCACAGCACCGTCCTCCCTCTCTTCGGCTCCTGCCTTAGCATTGGCCAGTTGCATAGCTCTGCTCCTGGTGCCATCAGCCATTCTTGCAGACTTTTGGTCACTGACACAGAACTGACACCTGATGCCTCCACACACCTTACAGTATCTGCACTCTGACACTCTAGTGTTGAGCTAGTCTGAAGACCCCAGCAGCCACAGCTGCTGCAGGCAGTCTTTAGTGTCTGGGAGTATGGGTCTCACACTCACACACACTATTATCTCGATCCCACCGCTATGCCACCAATATGTCACAAACCACCGGGGGGGTCACTCAGAAATCCCCCGCGCTGGCTACCAGTACGTCACAATCGGGGGGTAACAAGTGGGGGTCACCCCTCCTTTATACCTCCCGACCGACAGACAGAGCACGTGACGCGCTCTCTAGCGCCCCTCTTATAGTCAGGCCAATTATGGAATTGCCCGACCATAAGCAAGGAGGCCGCTATACTACTTATGCCGATTATTGAAGGGTCCCCGGTGAGAGTAAGGTATATATTCCCCCGACCTCCGCGGGCGGAATATATAAAATCTCCCCGAATCTCACTGGCCTCCCCACAATAATCCTTGGCACAATTCGCTGCCACCAACCGATTTACGGTAACTATTAGCCGAACACACAGACGTGGGATTCAAGATCGAGATAACAGAACAGCCCAAGATTAATTATATAATTTAATCAGCCTAAAGCACACTAGAACTACAATATATACAATAGGGAATCTACAGAATATACAGTTATGTCAGAGTACAGTTACAGATAAAGCATGGTTTACAGACAGGTATGCAATTCAATCAGTTACCTTGTGCGTCTGGCCACAGGGGGGCGCTGTAGACCAGGTTTCTAGGAACTCCCGCAGATGTTTCCTGCACGTGACCCCCAGCGAAAGAACACTGGAAAATGGCCGAAGTAGGGTTATCAACCTGGGCACATCCAGGTCCCCTCCTACCTTAGTGACCTCAGAGGGAGCACTGCTCCACCCCTGGCTGGAGTTATGGACAAAATCCACAACATGGAATATGGCCATAACTTGGCCTGGGAGCGTCGTAGGCGGACGCCAATGCTCTCATTGTGACAGTTATGAATTTAGCTACAGAACGAGGGGACTCATGACCTGCCTGCCAGTTCCCCATTGGCTGATATCACGCCTGGGGCATTTCCCAATGTCCTGCTCCCATAAAAAGGGTGTGCCGGCATCGTCCGCATGCGGAGACACCATTTTTATGGTTGCCGTATTTATCGGAAATATGGCTTGCGAGATATGAACCATTTTTTACTGGAGTCGTTCTGTCTAGCTAGTTCCATAGCCTTGCTAATGAGATACAACTCTTGTTACAGGGTGACGGCAGGGAGTCATCCTGTGTCCATTGTTCCCACACCACCTCATCTCCATATCACAGGAGATGGCCATGGGATTTGTTGCTAAACCAGTTGTGTGAAGGAAAGGGGGGGTGACACCAGGAGAGGGCTTCCTGACATACTTGAATATCATGATTTATCGTCATATCTCCGGATTTACCTCACAGAATGTAAGGAGGCTGTGGGGACATCATACTGTATCTAGAGAGGCTGTGGGGGCATCATTCTATACAGTGCTGGCCAAAAGTATTGGCACCCCTGCAATTCTGTCAGATAATACTCAGTTTCTTCTTGAAAATGATTGCAATCACAAATTCTTTGGTATTATTATCTTCATTTAATTTGTCTTCAATGAAAAAAAGAAATAAAATAGTCATAAAGCCAAATTGGATATAATTCCACACCAAACATAAAAAAGGGGTGGACAAAAGTATTGGCACTGTTTGAAAAATCCTGTGATGCTTCTGTAATTTGTGTAATTAACAGCCCCTGTAACTTACCTGTGGCACCTAACAGGTGTTGGCAATAACTAAATAAAAGTTGACGCAACCTCTGTCCTGTGTCCTTGTGTGCACCACATTGAGCATGGAGAAAAGAAAGAAGACCAAAGAACTGTCTGAGGACTTGAGAATCCAAATTGTGAGGAAGCATGAGCAATCTCAAGGCTACAAGTCCATCTCCAAAGACCTGAAAGTTCCTGTGTCTACAGTGCGCAGTGTCATCAAGAAGTGTAAAGCCCATGGCACTGTGGCTAACCTCCCTAGATGTGGAAGGAAAAGAAAAACTGATGAGAGATTTCAACACAAGATTGTGCGGATGGTGGATAAAGAACCTCGACTAACATCCAAACAAGTTCAAGCTGCCCTACAGTCCGAGGGTACAACAGTGTCACCCCGTACTATCCATCGGCATCTGAATGAAAAGGGACTGTATGGTAGGATACCCAGGAACACCCCACTTCTTACCCCGAGACATAAAAAAGCCAGGCTGGAGTTTGCCAATACTTACCTGAGAAAGCCTAAAACATTTTGGAAGAATGTTCTCTGGTCAGATGAGACAAAAGTAGAGCTTTAAGGGAAAAGCCATCAACATAGAGTTTACAGGAAAAAAAAAGGCATTCAAAGAAAAGAACACGGTCCCTACAGTCAAACATGGCGGAGGTTCCCTGATGTTTTGGGGTTGCTTTGCTGCCTCTGGCACTGGACTGCTTGACCGTGTGCATGGCATTATGAAGTCTGAAGACTACTAACAAATTTTGCAGCATAATGTAGGGCCCAGTATGAGAAAGCTGGGTCTCCCTCAGAGGTCATGGGTCTTCCAGCAGGACAATGACCCAAAACACACTTCAAAAAGCACTAGAAAATGGCTTGAGAGAAAGCACTGGAGACTACTAAAGTGGCCAGCAATGAGTCCAGACCTGAACCCCATAGAACACCTGAGGAGAGATCTCAAAATGGCAGTTTGGAGAAGGCCCCCTTCACATCTCAGGGACCTGGAGCAGTTTGCCAAAGAAGAATGGTCTAAAATTCCAGCAGAGCATTGTAAGAAACTCATTGATGGTTACCGGAAGCGGTTGTTCGCAGTTCTTTTGGCTAAAGGTTGTGCAACCAAGTATTAGGCTAAGGGTGCCAATACTTTTGTCTGGCCCATTTTTGGAGTTTTGTGTGAAATGATCAATGATTTGATTTTTGTTTCATTCTCTTTCATGTTTTTTCATTCCAAGCAAAATAAATGAATATAATAATATCAAAGAATTTGTGATTGCAATCATTTTCAAGAAGAAACTGAGTATTATCTGACAGAATTGCAGGGGTGCCAATACTTTTGGCAGGCACTGTATGTAGGAAGGCTGTGATTTTGATTTTTTTCCCCCATCTGTGTATTTGTGTGGAATTAATTACTGTTGTCTCGGCCCTCTCTGGAGTGGGAGGAGGGGGGCCACTAGGCCAGGGTTGTTTAGAAGCTCACCCAAACCTCATCACCTTCAGACATACAGTACAGACCAAAAGTTTAGACACACCTTCTCATCTCTAGAACAACTGTTAAGAGGTGACTTTGTGCAGCAGGCTTCATGGTAAAATAGCTGCTAGGAAACCACTGCTAAGGACAGGCAACAAGCAGAAGAGACTTGTTTGGGCTAAAGAACACAAGGAATGGACATTAGACCAGTGGAAATCTGTGCTTTGGTCTGATGAGTCCAAATTTGAGATCTTTGGATCCAACCACCGTGTCTTTGTAGAAAAGGTGAATGGATGGACTCTACATGCCTGGTTCCCACCGTGAAGCATGGAGGAGGAGGTGTGATGGTGTGGGGGTGCTTTGCTGGTGACACTGTTGGGGATTTATTCAAAATTGAAGGTATACAGAACCAGCATGGCTACCACAGCATCTTGCAGCGGCATGCTATTCCATCCGGTTTGCGTTTAGTTGGACCATCATTTCTTTTTCAACAGGACAATGACCCCAAACACACCTCCAGGCTGTGTAAGGGCTATTTGACTAAGAAGGAGAGTGATGGGGTGCTACGCCAGATGACCTGGCCTCTACAGTAACCAGACCTGAACCCAATCGAGATGGTTTGGGGTGAGCTGGACCGCAGAGTGAAGGCAAAAGGGCCAACAAGTGCTAAGCATCTCTGGGAACTCCTTCAAGACTGTTGGAAGACCATTTCCGGTGACTGCCTCTTGAAGCTCATCAAGAGAATGCCAAGAGTGTGCAAAGTAGTAATGAAAGCAAAAGGTGGCTACTGTGAAGAACCTAGAATATAAGACATATTTTCAGTTGTTTCATACTTTTAGTATTTCATTCCACATGTGATAATTTATAGTTTTGATGCCTTCAATGTGAATCTACAATTTTCAGAGTCCTGAAAATAAAGAAAACTCTTTGAATGAGGAGGTGTGTCCAAACTTTTGGTCTGTACTGTATATTCTTGTACATAGGGGCAGTATTATAGTAGTTATATTCCTGTACATAGGAGGCAGTATTATAGTAGTTATATTCTTGTACATAGGAGCAGTATTATAGTAGTTATATTCTTGTACATAGGGGCAGTATTATAGTAGTTATATTCTTGTACATAGGAGCAGTATTATAGTAGTTATATTCTTGTACATAGGGGCAGTATTATAGTAGTTATATTCTTGTACATAGGGGCAGTATTATAGTAGTTATATTCCTGTACATAGGAGCAGTATTATAGTAGTTATATTCTTGTACATAGGAGCAGTATTATAGTAGTTATATTCCTGTACATAGGGGGCAGTATTATAGTAGTTATATTCTTGTACATAGGGGCAGTATTATAGTAGTTATATTCCTGTACATAGGGGGCAGTATTATAGTAGTTATATTCTTGTACAATGGTAGCAGTATTATAGTAGTTATATTCTTGTACATAGGAGCAGTATTATAGTAGTTATATTCTTGTACATAGAGGCAGTATTATAGCAATTATATTCTTGTACATAGGGAGCAGTATTATAGTAGTTATATTCTTGTACATAGGAGCAGTATTATAGTAGTTATATTCTTGTACATAGGGGCAGTATTATAGTAGTTATATTCTTGTACATAGGGGCAGTATTATAGTAGTTACATTCTTGTACATAGGAGCAGTATTATAGTAGTTATATTCCTGTACATAGGAGCAGTATTATAGTAGTTATATTCTTGTACATAGGAGCAGTATTATAGTAGTTATATTCCTGTACATAGGAGCAGTATTATAGTAGTTATATTCTTGTACATAGGAGCAATATTATAGTAGTTATATTCCTGTACATAGGAGCAGTATTATAGTAGTTATATTCTTGTACATAGGAGCAATATTATAGTAGTTATATTCTTGTACATAGGGGGCAGTATTATAGTAGTTATATTCCTGTACATAGGAGGCAGTATTATAGTAGATATATTCTTGTACATAGGGGCAGTATTATAGTAGTTATATTCTTGTACATAGAGACAGTAGTATAGTAGTTATATTCTTGTACATATGGGCAGTATTATAGTAGTTATATTCCTGTACATAGGGGCAGTATTATAGTAGTTATATTCTTGTACATAGAAGGCAGTATTATAGTAGTTATATTCTTGTACATAGGGGCAGTATTATAGTAGTTATATTCTTGTACATAGGGGCAGTATTATAGTAGTTATATTCCTGTACATAGGAGCAGTATTATAGTAGTTATATTCTTGTACATAGGAGCAGTATTATAGTAGTTATATTCCTGTACATAGGAGCAGTATTATAGTAGTTATATTCTTGTACATAGGAGCAGTATTATAGTAGTTATATTCCTGTACATAGGAGCAGTATTATAGTAGTTATATTCTTGTACATAGGAGCAGTATTATAGTAGTTATATTCCTGTACATAGGGGCAGTATTATAGTAGTTATATTCTTGTACATAGGAGCAGTATTATAGTAGTTATATTCTTGTACATAGAGGCAGTATTATAGCAGTTATATTCTTGTACATAGGGAGCAGTATTATAGTAGTTATATTCTTGTACATAGGAGCAGTATTATAGTAGTTATATTCTTGTACATAGGGGCAGTATTATAGTAGTTATATTCTTGTATATAGGGGCAGTATTATAGTAGTTACATTCTTGTACATAGGAGCAGTATTATAGTAGTTATATTCCTGTACATAGGAGCAGTATTATAGTAGTTATATTCTTGTACATAGGGGCACTATTGTAGTAGTTATATTCTTGTACATAGGAACAGCATTATAGTAGTTATATTCTTGTACATAGGAGCAGTATTATAGTAGTTATATTCTTGTACATAGGAGCAGTATTATAGTAGTTATATTCTTGTACATAGGGGCAGTATTATAGTAGTTATATTCCTGTACATAGGGGCAGTATTATAGTAGTTATATTCTTGTACATAGAAGGCAGTATTATAGTAGTTATATTCTTGTACATAGAAGGCAGTATTATAGTAGTTTTATTCTTGTACATAGGGCAGTATTATAGTAGTTATATTCCTGTACATAGGAGGCAGTATTATAGTAGATATATTCTTGTACATAGGGGCAGTATTATAGTAGTTATATTCTTGTACATAGAGACAGTAGTATAGTAGTTATATTCTTGTACATAGGAGCAGTATAATAGTAGTTATATTCTTGTACATAGAGACAGTAGTATAGTAGTTATATTCTTGTACATATGGGCAGTATTATAGTAGTTATATTCCTGTACATAGGGGCAGTATTATAGTAGTTATATTCTTGTACATAGGAGCAGTATTATAGTAGTTATATTCTTGTACATAGAAGGCAGTATTATAGTAGTTATATTCTTGTACATAGGGGCAGTATTATAGTAGTTATATTCTTGTACATAGGGGCAGTATTATAGTAGTTATATTCTTGTACATAGGGGCAGTATTATAGTAGTTATATTCTTGTACATAGGGGCAGTATTATAGTAGTTATATTCTTGTACATAGGGGCAGTATTATAGTAGATATATTCTTGTACATGGGAGCAGTATTATAGTAGTTATATTCTTGTACATAGGAGCAGTATTATAGTAGTTATAGTCTTGTACATAGGGGCAGTATTATAGTAGTCGTATTCTTGTACATAGGGGCAGTATTATTGTAGTTATATTCTTGTACATAGGAGCAGTATTATAGTAGTTATATTCTTGTACATAGGAGCAGTATTATATCAGTTAACTTCTTGTATATAGGGGCAGTATTATAGTAGTTATATTCCTGTACATAGGAGGCAGTATTATGGTTGTTATATTCTTGTACATAGGGGCAGTATTATAGTAGTTATATTCCTGTACATAGGAGGCAGTATTATAGTAGTTATATTCCTGTACATAGGAGCAGTATTATAGTAGTTATATTCTTGTACATAGGAGCAGTATTATAGTAGTTATATTCTTGTACATAGGGGCAGTATTATAGTAGTTATATTCCTGTACATAGGAGGCAGTATTATAGTAGTTATATTCCTGTACATAGGAGGCAGTATTATAGTAGTTATATTCTTGTACATAGGGGCAGTATTATTGTAGTTATATTCCTGTACATAGGAGGCAGTATTATAGTAGTTATATTCTTGTACATAGGGGGAGTATTATAGTAGTTATATTCTTGTACATAGGGGCAGTATTATAGTAGTTATATTCTTGTACATAGGAGCAGTATAATAGTAGTTATATTCTTGTACATAGGGGGCAGTATTAAAGTAGTTATATTCTTGTACATAGGAGCAGTATTATAGTAGTTATATTCTTGTACATAGGGGCAGTATTATAGTAGTTATATTCTTGTACATAGGAGCAGTATAATAGTAGTTATATTCTTGTACATAGGGGACAGTATTATAGTAGTTATATTCTTGTACATAGGGGCAGTATTATAGTAGTTATGTTCTTGTACATAGGGGCAGTATTATAGTAGAAAACTGTTTGAATGAGAAGGTGTGTCCAAAAGTTTGGTCTGTACTGTACATTTAAGATCAGGGTCAGCTAGGGTTCCCCTAGCTTGAGGGCCAGTTTAGGCTCCCTTGTCACTATTGATCCATTCACAACCCGTGACAGTGGAGCTATCATTGTGTATGCAAGGTGTCGATTCGTATTGAATTGATGATGCCCTACAACTTTGTAATTCACTTTTTTTCTGTATCTCGTTCCGTTTTCGAGATAACAATGCTAACTCCGTTGTTTTCCACCAGGTGGCGCTACAGGTGGTTTCATTGCGTAGCGCATGGATTCTTTACTAAACCTAGACACCACTTCTATGTCTATAGCTGCTGCCGTTCTCAAATTAATGGCGGTGGACAGGATATGGGTGGACACACTGTATAGGGGAGCTGTGGTCTATCATACTCTGTATGGGTGGTTGTTGGGCCATCACACTATAGAGGACCTATGGGACATCATACTGTATATAGGAGGCAAATCACAAAGTGACACCATAACTCCGTGATGCAGCAACTTCACACAGTGACACTTGACCATGTGCCATTTGCCGCATCATGTAGCCACAACTTAAGTTTATTGATGCTGACCACACCTTAAAGGGATGGAATTATTCTAAGTGGCCCAATACTCCTTTTTAGTTTGAGACCCAGAAATAGGAAATAAACTAAAAAAAAAAAAAAAAAAAAAAAAAAAGAGAAATTTAACCAAAAATCAGAAGGTTTAGAGACAGGTGACAACTAAAGACAATCGTATATAACAATCTGCATCATCCATACAACAGAGACACGGTAATGAGGGGTGAACAAGAACAATGAAAGAACAAGAACAAAAGCTGAAAAATAACATTTTTTTGTTTTGCTTTTTTTTTAGGAACAGGTTCTTTGATATTTTGCTATCATTATGTGGTATCATTATTTCTAAGTACATAACAAAAAAAAAAGAAAAACAATCCTGAGCAATTTGGATAATTACAGCGCAGTGAACCTAAAAATCAAGGGGACTAAAAAAAGAAGAAAAAAAGTGACAACCGCTTTGCCCCCTTTTGTGGCGTCTAGAAGGGTTTGTCAGTTTCCTTCCCTTGCAGAGTGTTCGAAAAATTAAGTCTTCAGATACAAGGGGGAAGGTGCCGCAGAATTCGGAGATTTGGGTGAGTTTCTGACCTCAGAATTTATATTCCAAAACCAGGAGTGGTGATAAATACAGAAGCGGCGCCCGTGACATTATTATACTTTTCTTCTCATTGCTCCACTCCTGGTTTTGGCTACAAAAACGCATGTAAAAAACTCATCAAATGCTCAACATGTGCACATGGCCTTGTTCAGTACCAGTATAAAACTGCAATCAAGTGTCCAATTAATACCGTCATACATGGCCTAAATAAAACCTTTAAGAGATTGCCGGAGGGGCACAGACAGCCCTGGGGGATTGCCAGTGGGGCACAGACAGCCCTGGGGGATTGCCAGTGGGGCACAGACAGCCCTGGGGGATTGCCAGTGGGGCACAGACAGCCCTGGGGGATTGCCAGTGGGGCACAAACAGCCCTGGGGGCACAGAGAGTGTGGGAGAGGCTGGAGGCACAAACAGACTTCGGGGTGGCTGGTGGCACTGACGGACCTGGGGGTGGCTGGTGGCACTGACGGACCTGGGGGAGGCTGGGGGCACTGATGGACCTGGGGGAGGCTGGGGGCACTGATGGACCTGGGGGAGGCTGGTGGCACAGACGGACCTGGGGGAAGCTAGGGGCACTGACTGACCTGGGGGAGGCTGGGGGCACTGACGGACCTGGGGGAGGATGGGGGCACTGATGGACCTGGGGGAGGATGGGGGCACTGATGGACCTGGGGGAGGATGGGGGCTCTGACGGACTTGGGGGAGGATGGGGGCACTGATGGACCTGGGGGAGGATGGGGGCACTGATGGACTTGGGGGAGGATGGGGGCACTGAAGGACCTGGGGAAGGATGGGGGCACTGACGGACCTGGGGGAGGATGGGGGCACTGATAGACCTGGGGGAGGATGAGGGCACTGACGGACCTGGGGGAGGATAGGGGTACTGACTGACCTGGGGGAAGCTGGGGGCACTGACGGACCTGGGGGAGACTGGGGGCACTGACAGACCTGGGGGAGGCTGGGGGCACTGACAGACCTGGGAAAGGCTGGGGGCACTGACAGACCTGGGGAGGCTGGGGGCACTGACAGACCTGGGGAGGCTGGGGGCACTGACAGACCTGGGGAGGCTGGGGGCACTGACAGACCTGGGTAGGCTGGGGGCACTGACAGACCTGGGGGAGGCTGGGGGCACTGACAGACTTGGGGGAGGCTGGGGGCACTGACAGACCTGGGGGAGGCTGAGGGCACTGACAGACCTGGGGGAGGCTGAGGACACTGACAGACCTGGGGGAGGCTGGGGGCACTGACGGACCTGGGGGAGGCTGGGGACACTGACAGACTTGGGGGAGGCTGAGGGCACTGACAGACCTGGGGGAGGCTGGGGACACTGACAGACCTGGGGGAGGCTGGGGGCACTGACAGACTTGGGGGAGGCTGGGGACACTGACAGACCTGGGGGAGGCTGGGGGCACTGACGGACCTGGGGGAGGCTGGGGACACTGACAGACTTGGGGGAGGCTGAGGGCACTGACAGACCTGGGGGAGGCTGGGGACACTGACAGACCTGGGGGAGGCTGGGGGCACTGACAGACCTGGGGAGGCTGGGGACACTGACAGACCTGGGGGAGGCTGGGCGCATTTCGGTGTGTACCTTCGTCAGGGGGCTTTGGATATTCCATATAGTAATGCATGTGTAATTTTTACATCTGTAATGCACTGTTGTGCCAGCTACTGTATGTACATCTAAGTATGTCTCTTACCTCATGACTGTGGTGATGTAATCCGGTTTTTTGCCTTAACCCTTTCACCTTTCTGCATCAATTAATAATAATAAAAAATATTTTTTGAACCATATGATCGCCTACTCTTCTTTTGCTTGACACAGACAGAGCGATGCCTGGCACAGTAGGACCTGGGGGACGATGGGGCAGTCGTTCCTCTTCTGTTGGATTGTAGCGCACTTCCTGCCCATACGTCCTCACGTAGCCAGCACCAGCGTAATTGCAGCGTTCAGTATTGAATATGCCGTGCGGGGTTTTAAAGGGCCAGCAGCCAGCAAAATGCGGCTTCCGCCCAAGCACTGCGGTCTCCGGGAATCAGCCCTGTGGCCGCAGAAAAAGTCATTGTGGGCCGCATACGGCCCGTGGGCCGGAGGTTCCCCACCCCTGCCCTAGACACTAGTCCCACTGCTGCACTAATAAACAAGGAGAGAAAGGAAAGACAGACAGAGGGGACAAACAGAAGGATACAAACACCAAACTTCACAGCAGCAGACAGACTCCAAAATAGCAGATGGATGAGCACAGGACAATTCCTCAGCAGCTCCTTCCACCAGGATGGCCAGAGTAGAATGAATTCTAACAACAGCAAGCACTGCTGGGAAAAAACCCACTATTGAAACCTAAATGGGCTCAAAGCAACTACAGCTGACCTGCACTGATAAGCTCTGGCAACAAAACTGAAATTAACTCCTGAGACGCCAAAGGAAAGGAAACTTCATTTAAATGAGGAGTCTAGATGAAGATTGGAGACTCCAGTCCTAAAGCTGTCACTAGTCTCAAAACAGCAGGGAGACGACCGTGACAGCCATACAATGCCCATATAATACTGCCATTAAGTATCCAGATAATACTACCACCAATGTCTAAATAAAACCTTATTTTTATCTAGTTATTTAATTTAGTGCCCTCATAATACTGACATATAAAATTGTAATTAAGTGTCCAATAATACCACCAGACAATGCCTAAATAAAACCTTCATACAGATTCGAAATGGAACTCCTATATAGTGCCCTCATAACAGTGCCATATAATTCTCACACCATACTGAATTTGAATGCCCATATTAAGCTACTATTAAAATAATACCGCCATGTAATGCCTAAAAAAATCCTTCATATATTTTCCAAATAATATATCAAAATAGTGTTTTCATGTCACATGGAGTTTTACAGAAAACTCGCTGACTGTCCTGGAGGCATCAGATGCTGTTCACAGATTCTGACACTTCACCCAATGGCTTTCTCTGGTGTTTCTGAGCTACAGAGGCAGACTTGGGCGTCAACCAGCTGTGTGCACATTCATAGACAGACTAGTGGGAGTTAACGTCTGCTAGCTTGCTTGTTAGGCTTCTAGGACCACATGTTGTAAGGAAGCCAATCACATCTGCTCCTCTCATACTTAGGTTAGAGGAAATCTTCCACCCATGCCGACTATAGCATCTGCTGTGTTGGTCTGTGTAATGTGGTGTCCCAGCTTTGCTGAAGAGAGAGTAGCCTGTGCAGTTGTTTGTGCATTGGTTGTGCAGTATACCTGTCGTATTGTTGTTTCCGCCCTGCTCTTGTTTTCCTCCTAATCGTAATCCTCCTTATTGTATTAGATCTCTCTGTGTGCTGTGTGGCAAAGTTTTGGTTTCCTCGTTTGTCTATTTCTGTGGATTAAATCACACTCCTGTCCTGGTCCTCCCCTAGGGGAGGAGGTATAAGATCAGGGCTCATCAGGAGCAGGGTCAGGAAGGAGACTCAGATTTCCCCACCATTAGGGGTATCTTTGAGAATAAGGATAACATAGAGTCCCCTAGTCTGAGGGTCATCCTAGGATTCCCGGTTTCCTGCTATCCCCATAGTCCGTTGACTCCATAATAGTGCCATATAATTCCAATGTCATACTGCATTTAAAACATCCACTAATTGATAAAATGTTAAAATAACACCGTAATACAACAGCTAAATAAAACTATATAGTGCTCTCATGACACTACCCTATTATTTCTAACACAACACCGCCATTAAGTGTTAAAATAATACCGCCATTATAAATAGTGAAAAAAATGTGAAAATTAGTGCAAAACTGTAAGGTTGGTGTGAGGAATAAATACCATATCAATACAGGCCAGTCACCTGCCAATCATACATATTTCCACACATCCTGACCTGCATCAAGAGGTATTCAGAATAGAAATCCATTACCTCCATTCTGGAACAAATGGTAAGGGGTGAAAGGCAATCATAAGAAGGAAGAATACCCTGACTACAGCAAGACCCCTGGTGACAAAAGTAATTCTGCTAGGGAAGTGAGCAGGCGATCGCTAGTTTCAGAGAAGCTTTAAAGGGGACCTGGAGATAGACTGGCACCTGGGTAAAGAATTATTGAATTGGGGTGTGCGTAGCTCCCACAAATATAGCAGGCATATTTCTGGCCTCAGGACATTGGGATGCACATAACACATATTTTGCCTTAATAGTGGGACACACGTATCAGCCCATAATAAATAACTAGCTCCTGGAAGGCAATAGACACATCATGTTTCCTAGCTATGGATAGATAAAATCATAATAGGAAACATGATGGTAATATCTTCTGCGTTGAATACTTAGAGGCGGCGATATTATTAAAGCTGTCATTTCATAATTCTCTGGAATCTGAAGGCACATCCCATGTCCAGCCCTGTCATAAGTTATGTGGCCGGTATGTGGAAGGTACATGAGTTATTAAACACAAAGCGGACATTTTGATGGGGTTCTTCTCAGAGAGGTCACGTCCAGTAAACATGTGGGGAGTACCAAGCAAACTACTGGCTCCACAGCACCTCCTCTGTTCCAAGTCAGTACCTTGCCTATTCACAAGGAACAGGTAGTTGATACATATGTACCTCTGCTTGTACCTATACTTTACTTGTAACTGATTTTCTGACCATAATGTCTGTAAAATACTCATGCATATATTGTGTTATCTAGTATGACCTTAATGCGATTAAATATATAATTTAATCTTGAGCTGATTCTTTTATCTCGATCCACGAATCCTATGTCCGTGCGCTCGGTTTAGTATTACACGCTACCTGGGCTGGTTTCTGGCCTGATATAATCCTGGTAATGGACCAGGCCTAGATCTAATGAGGAACTGGTGGCAGACTACCATGCTGGAAGGGCTCTGTTTCATTGGGGATAGTGAAAAGGGTCTGTTGGCTCACTCTTTCTCCCTCCCTGTGTCTGCGTGGACAAGGGGTGTCAGTGTAACATTGCGCCAAGCTGACCTTATGTACCCCTTAACGGCGCGGAATGTCGAGTGTTGGCGGAAGTGACGAGGTCGTATCACGTGGCTCCAACGTAGTAGAGACGTCAGGGTGGGGGAGTTTCGGCACAGATTGGTGGTAGTGGTGCGATGTCCAACCCATCTGTTCATGACAGTTGGTCCTCAGGGCCCCACTAGGGCTTTACATAATACCCAATTTACTCTGTGGGTAAGGGAAACCTACTAAACGTTTGCCCCCAGCCTCAGCCGATAAATCAGGGTGACCAGGATGGCACATATCAGTCATCCTGTGCATGGGTAATATAGCAGCACCGAAATGAAGACGACATTGTGAAAGGTCAGTACATTCTCGTTCATTTTGTCATATGTTACCACGCGTTTCGCTATTCACTTCCCACAAATTTGATGCCACCTTCTCCTCAGCGTCCCCTGATTCCATTAAGTGATTCTCCGCCGTGTGTCTACAAATCCACGGCAACTCGAGAAATCAGATTATTAACCTTCTTTGACTTTAAGAGAAAAAATAAAAAGAGTAATTGTATTTTAATGTTATATTTAGCTGTTAGCATTCCAGACACAAAGTAGATTTAAATGCAGATTATTCTGATTTAATGCCGCGTTAATGCTAACATTCAGCGGTAAATAGACCAGGCATGCTCAGCCAGCCAGACATGCCAATTTGCTTCTGACATTTCGCTTCGGGAAAAGTTTGCCTTTCTGATTTTAGACCCATCTCGGCGAGTTTATGATGTAAAGACAGAGCGGGAAGTAGCGCGCTCCGCTCCCCTGTACCCCTGCGAAACATCCAACACATCACGCAAGAATCACCAGTGATCGCTCATCAATTCATTTTCATTTATTGTTTAATACCAACCACATTTAGATCTTGTTAAAAAAATGTTTACATTTTTTACATTTTTTTTAGAATTTTTGGAATTAAGCGTTTTATTTATTTATTTTTAATTTAATTTTTAATTTTTATTTTATTTTTATTTTTAATTTTTATTTTATTTTTTATTTTTAATTTTAATTTTTTTTATAAGACAAGCCCATTACCTATACTTTTTTTATGTAGCAGTACAAGGACTTGTCTGCGGCAGGACTAGTTATATTTTTCAGCAGTACCATTTTCAGCACCCAGAATTTTCAACATTTTCATACTCGGGTTTTCTTTTCTACTGTGTTTTAGTATTTTGCAATTTTTTGAGGTCAATCATTTTTTATTTAGATTTTTTTTTCACCATTATTGACATGGCTCATTTTTCTGGGATGGGTTACCGTTTTTATTGATTCAGTTTTGGAAACATCATTTATTAATTTTTAGAATTTTTTAGGGTGACATGGGGAAAAAATGTTTGGCATTGCTGTTTTAATTATTGCTCTAAAAGTTAAAAGATATATTTATTTTGTGTATGGGGTTTTTTTAATATCTCTATTGAACTTAAATGGAACCTGTCACCAGATTTGGCGACTATAAGCTGCGGCCACCACCAATGAGCTCTTATATACAGTATTCCATTATACTGTATATAAGAGCCCAGACTGCGCTGTATAACATAAAAATCACTTATAATACTCAGCTAAGGGGCAGCTCGGTCCGATGGGTGATGCTTCTCTCCAGTCCGACGCCTCCTCTCTTCTGTGATTGACATGCTCCTTCAACCAAGCCCAGTTTGGATGACGCGTCCTAAGTCGTCCACACAAGCCGGCATAGCGGTCCTTTGTGGCATTACTCAGGGCAGATCAAAGTATTGTAGTGCGCATGCGCGGGCGGTCTTTAACCTTTCCTCACGCCTGCGCATTACAGTACTTTGATCTGCCGTGAACATGGCAGATCAAAGCACGTCTGCGCAGGACCGCAATGCCGGCTTGTGTGGATGATGTAGAATACATCATCCTTACTCGGATGGGTAGACGGAGGACGGAGATCACAGCAGAGAGGAGGCACCTGACCGGAGAGCAGCGACACCCATTGGACTGGACCACCCCCTAGGTGAGTATTATAAAAGTACATTTTACGTTCTACAGCACAGCCTGGGCTCTTATATACAGTTTTCTGGAACGCTGTATGTAAGAGCCCATGGGTGGTGGTCACAACTTATAGTCACCAAATCTGGTGACAGGTTCCCTTTAATTTAATACTTTTATAGAACAGGACATTTAATGCAGTGATCTTCTGATCTCATCCGTATTGGTTTGGAATATTTACTTTTCCAAATTATTTTTAGAAAGTGTTAATCACAATTCCATGCTATTTCTTCTAAGGTTGACTATAAAGGTATCGCACTTTTCTAGTGGTTAGCCAGGATCTTCGTAGTCAGACCAACACTGATTAGACATGGTAGCATATCCTAGTGCCTTCAAAAAGCTGCAGAATATGATGGCGCTATATAAGTAGAAGCATAGAAATGATGTGTGTCATGAGGCAGTATCCTTAAAATAATAATTCACTTGTACGTTTTCCTAGAATGTCGCATTGTGCTACTCTTCTGCTAACACTTCATAAAACGTATGAATACATTCATTGACAGCTGGATGTTACAGGGATTGTGTCTCTACAGATTTCCAGGTGAAATAATAGAGGAACACAAGAATAGTCAACACAAATACAGTATGTTGCCCATGTTGCTACTAAAACATTATCCACTGGTATAGAAGATATATGAAATGATCTTTATGTGAAATGTACACATTGATGGTGAAATGGACATAAGGCTGCTTTACATGCAGTGACAACGCTAGCGATGTCGCTCGTGAAATAACCCGCCCCTGTCGTTTGTGCGTCACGGGCAAATTGCTGCTCGTGGCGCACAATATCTCTTAGACGCATCACACGTACTTACCTTCCTAGCGACGTCGCTGTGGGCGGCGAACAACCTCTTTTTTAAGGGGGAGGTTCGTGCACAGTCACAGCGACGTCACACAGCGGCCGACCAATTGGAGCGGAGGGACGGAGACCAGCCGCATTAACGACACGCCCACCTCGTTGCCAGCAGGATGCAGGTACGTTGTTGTTCGTCGTTCCTGGGGTGTCACACGTAGTGATGTGTGTTGCCTCAGGAACGACGAACAACCTGAGTCCAGCACCAGTAACGATATTTGGAAAATGAACGACGTGTCAACGATTAACGATTAGGTGAGTATTTTTGATCGTTAGCGGTCGCTCGTAGGTATCACACACAACGACGTCGCTAACGAGGCCGGATGTGCGTCACGAATTCCGTGACCCCAACGATATCTCGTTAGCGATGTTGTTACGTGTAACGGGGCCTTTACTTGGAATTAGAAAACTAAGATGGACTCAATCCGAACATTTTCAGTTAAAAAACATTGGGTCTACTATTCTGGCAACGATACCCAAAGACAAAAAGGTGTCGCTTTTATTATCAACTGATGATTGTCCGGCACTGTCCTGAAGTACAATGTAGTCAGTGATAGAGAAATCTCGGTATGACTACAAGAAGCGCCAATCCATGTCAGGTATGCAAGGGTCATGAATTATAAGTGGATAACTGGGTATCGGGGTTCCTAGACTGTCCCTCATCCCAGAGGTACTTCTGATGGTGAAGAGGTCTGGACGACCAACCTAACCCTGCTCCTGGCCAGGCCTGCTCTAATACCCCCACCTCAGGGGAGGGCTGGGACAGGAGTGGTTAAACCAACACAAATAGACAAACAGTGAAACAAAAACTTAAATTCACAGCAATCACACACAGAGATATTAGACAATACGTGATCAGGAAGAAATAAAGAGAAGGGAGGGAATACATAGACAGAAAGAGAATTTCCACGACACCAAACAGCACTCAGCAGTTCACCAGGAACTGGATCACAACAGCACATAGACCGTTATCACTTCAAGCTATAAGCGGCAAAGGTAGTCAGTTTCCACTATCTTTGTGTCGTCCCTGGCCCAGGAGATGTGGTATGATCAGACCATGTCCCTGTAGGTCAGATTCCGTCATTACACAATACACAGCAGGGACACATGTGACTCCCTGGCAAATCCAGGTAGTCACAGAGGTTGTACAAATCTCTCTGGTACAAGACTCCATCCTCCTTGGCATTTCAACACAAAACCCACACCCAGGTGCACAACACCAGCCAGTAAAGCCTAGTCACCCCCCCATGACAATAGGGACACACCAGTGGACGGGACCAGGCCGATGGGAGCGCCCACCCAGGGGTCTTGAGGTGTCCTGGGAGGGAACAAGTAGTTAGTTAGGAGTTGAGTGTCGACAGACAAGTGGAGGAGAGCAAAGTGTGCAGTCAGACAGTTGAAGTGACAGCGGAGTCAGGGGTTTGGGCCCCTGGACTACCGGACTAGATGGCAGACGGCAAGCAAGACCATAGGCGATGGAGATCCTTAAGTGGATCGGGGCAGGGTTATAGCCCGCCGGTGCTGACAGCGGGAAACCGGTCTGGAGGCCGTGCACAGACGGGGTGCCTGGACCCTAGGGCGAGGAAGGTTTCAAGCCCCTTATCTATTGACTAGCCGGGGACAAGGTTTCAGGCCTTGTTCCACAGTAAGCCCAGAGAGCGAAACAGAAGCCCAACGCGGGGAATAGGGTGTACGCCAGAACCCACAGAGATCCCAAGGGTCAGATTTCGCGGGCCACAGCTCCCAACATACAAAGTATCGGGAGTGGACTTCCCCATTTCAAGTGGAGTTGTCCCATTGAAGACACAAACACTGATTGCAGGAGGAAGGGACCCCTGTTTGCTACACCCGGGTGTGGGACCCGAATACACCCGCCGGAGGCAACTGGTCACTGGCAATTTGGTTTACCACAGGACTCTGTGTACAATTCTTTGGAACTGTGAGTACATCACCCATCCCCGGTCGAGCCCTGCATGACCCTGTCCACAACCACCACTCCCGTTCACCTGGGCCTCGGGACTACACCTCCCCTACCCGTGGAGGGGATTCCATACTGCTGCCCCTCTCCATCAGCCCCGGGCGTCCCATCACCAGGCAGCGGCGGTGCTACTAACTCTCACTGCAACCCACGGGTGGCGTCACCAACAAAACAATCCCCTGTAAATACCCCTTTCCTACAGTTGTGAGGACGGATGGCTGTACGAGCCCGGGTGCGGCTACCACTCGAGCCGCAGTAACGAGCCCGGATCCGAGCAGCGGCAGCAGCCCCCGTCCGCAACACACATATATAGGATTATCTAACACATCCGTGGAACTTATTATTATTATTTCATGTTCTATTGATTAAAACATACTTTGTTCTTTGTTCTTGGGACAATACCATTAAGGCTCAATAGGCTTATAAGATGTAAAGGTGTAAAATGATCATATGATATATTATAGGGTGGGAATGAAACGTATGCTATAGTCTGTGGATTCATCTATGGGAGCTCATTCTTCTGTGTATTACACATTAATAAACACAATGACGTGTTAATCTGCCTCTATTCACACATTTACACGTTATCTCCTCAGGCGACATCTTTCCAATTATTCGATCTGCATCTGAGCGCGGCTTGTACATTTTCCTGATTATCCCTGATATATAAAGTAACGGTGCGCAATATCTGGAACACACAAAGGGACCTGTCCTTGAATCACTCTTATGTAATGCTCGCGTATGTGATTTTATCATCTTACTGTATTTCTAGAACTTGAACAATTGACCATTATAAATGATATCCAGACAATAAATTGCACCGTATGCATGCTTAACTTTCAGCTCTTAAATGGGAAGTATCATCATAAACGTTAGAGCACTTAAAGAGGATCTATCACAATTTTTTATTTTTTTATTAATGAGCCGGCTTTCAGTCATCCCGTCGGCAGTGATGCCTCATTAACAGAGCAGAGCAGAAGAGAAGGATCTGCTCTGTCAACATGACGTCACAAGAAAAAGAGAGTAACTATCTGCCAATAAGAGCTAGGACCTAGATAAAAATAAAAAACCCTAGATAACAGATTTTTTTTTTTTATTTTGTTTCATGTGTAAATGAGAGCTTTAGTGCGCTAGGTACTACCCAAAGAAGCCCTCTGTGTGTATATTTGCATTTAGTGTGGTGAATTAATATACTCACCTATCACCACTTTCTCTGGGATCCGAGCCCATTCGGTCCCTCTTCTCAGTGACGTATAATTTAAACTGAAGCCCATTCTAGTCACGTATCAGTATGGGCCGCAGACTAAAGATATTCAGCTCCCAAGGCCTTTGTTTCAATTGATAAGAGCTGTATCACACATACCTCAGTCGGTAGCCAGCTGTGATGTGTTAAGAACTATTTTAGCCCATTCTCTGCTTGACGAGCAGCTGTCCAGCTGTATTCCACTTGTCTGTAAGTCTGACAGCCTTATAGCAGTAAATATAAAATAAATCAGGAGCAGTCAATAGGCACTGTATTCTTTTTCTGTATTAATTTGATTCGCGTTTCAAGGATAAAAACATTCTCTTCCTCAGTCCTATAGCAGAGCATGGAAGGTGACTGCACCAAACTGGAAAAAAAGTAAACATTGAGAAGAATGAACCTGGAGATAACCTCATTGTGTTCAACAAGGAAGATATATATTTTTTCACATATAACAACCTGGGCTCCCAGTAACTGACTGAGGTATGTGTGATACAGCTCTTGTCAGTTGACAAGAAGGTCTTGGGAACTACGGTATATATCCTCACTCTGCAGCCAGTCAGTGTCACGTGACTAAGACGCGCTGCAGTTTGAACTGTACCAGTGACACTATGTTATCTCATTCTCATAGAACCTGTTTGATGCCTTTACAGCCAGCCATGCAGTAGAAACGTAGATGTGATGGAGCATTGTCCTGCACAAATATCATGGTTTTCCCGAAAGATGTAAACTTTTTTTACCACTGCTTGATGAAAGTGTCTTTTAAAAACTTTCAGCAGGTTTGGGAGTTGATATTGGGTCCATCTTAAACCCAAAAGGTCCAACGAGCACTGAACACCTCGTACTGTGTCTTGCTCAGTGCTCAGCCATGTCATCTTAGCAGTGTTTCTGACCACTAAACACCTTTTACTTCTGTGTGTTGCTCAGCTGTGGTCGGGTTTCAGCCTCCTTACTTCGGCTAGGTATCTGAGCTCTAAACACCTTGTACTTCTCGGTCTTGCTCAGTGGTGGTCGGGATCAGCATCCTCACCCCGGTCGTGCCTGAGAGCACTGAACAGCTTGTTCTTCTGTGTCTTGCTCAGTTGTGGTCAGGTTCAGCCTTCTCACCTTGGCAGTGTCTCTGAGCACTGTACACCTTGTTCTTCTGTGTCTTGCTCAGTGGTGTTTGGGTTTCAGCCTTGTCATCTTAGTGTTTCTGAGCACTGAGCACCTTGTACGTCTGTGTCTTGCTCAGTTGTGGTTGGGTTTCCCCCTCCTTACTTCGTCTGTGTCTCTCGAGCTCTACACACCTTGTACTTCTGTGTCTTGCTCAGTGGTGGTTGGTTTCGGCCTCCTCACCTCGGCTGTGTCTCTGAGCACTGAGCACCTTGTACTTCTGTGTCTTGCTCAGTTGTGGTGTGGCGCCCTGGACTAGCCAGGTCGTCACAAGTAACACACACCCCCCAGACAGTTATATCAGCCAGACATAAAACCCTTGTTGCCTCCCTCCAGCGTCTGATGTCCACACCAGGTGGGACGGAGCAGGCGGTTGGCCCCACCCACCAAGGAGTGGAGGCCTGGAGGCGGGAAAAGGAGCAGTTGCAGTTGAGTCCAGGAAGTTGAAGTGAAAGGAGTAAAGTGGAGAGTGTCTGGGTTTGTGGCCCAGGCACTGACAACAAGGTTGGCAGACGGTGGTGGCCGTCTGCAGGAGTGGTGGATCAACGCGGAACCGTAGGAGCGGGGTCGGACGGTGGCCCGCCGGTACCGACCGGGGAGCGAAGTGAAGCTAGCACACACTGGCAGGGCCATCGGACCCCGACTAGGCTTGGAGCCGCTGTCAACAGTCAAATCCGAGTGTGACCGGAACCCCAGGGGTTTCCTAACAACCAAAGACCTGTTAGAAGGCAACCGTCCGCACCGTGAGGGTATACAGCCACCGCCAACGGCTAGAGAGACCCAAGGGCCAGCGCCTGCGGGCAAAACGGGCTCCTCCGGCATCCATACACCGGGGAGCGGACTACCGTTGGGGACCCATTGTAGTCAAGACAGTACACAAAGGTGCAGGGAAAGACAGCCGCCATCACCTGTCCAGGGAGAGACACTGCAGCCGGCTGCGGGACCCGTCCCTCCAGCCGCTTGGTTTACCGGAGACTTTGTGCATCCATTGCTGAGTGAGTACACGCTGCCCCTGCAACCCTGCACCTCACCGACCCTGCCTCCCCGTCACA
Source organism: Anomaloglossus baeobatrachus (assembly GCF_048569485.1). Classification (NCBI taxonomy): domain Eukaryota; kingdom Metazoa; phylum Chordata; class Amphibia; order Anura; family Aromobatidae; genus Anomaloglossus; species Anomaloglossus baeobatrachus. The sequence continues at coordinate 40,352,737 of NC_134353.1, read as the reverse complement.
CCACCGGGCCCCGGGACCACCAACCCCTACCACGGAGGGGTTGGAAAACAACATCCCAGCTGCTCCCTACCATCGCTCCCGGGATCCCCGTCACCACCAGCGGTGGTACCCATCTTCACCACAACCCGTTGGTGGCGTCACGGAATAAATCTCCAAACAAACCACCCCCTTTTCACTCACGGGCGAGAGCGCCGCTCGAGTCCCTGGATCCGGCCCACCACTTGAGCCACCGAGCAGCAGCAGCGCTGGACCCGAGCGTTAGCGAGCGCAGCGCCCCGCCGCCCGTGACAGTGGTTGGGTTTCAGCCTCCTTACTTCGGCTCTGTCTCTCGAGCTCTACACACCTTGTACTTCTGTGTCTTGCTCAGTGGTGGTCAGGTTCAGCATCCTCACCTCGGCTGTGTCTCTGAGCACTGAGCACCTTGTACTTCTGTGTCTTGCTCAGTTGTGGTCGGGTTTCAGCCTCCTTACTTTGGCTGCGTCTCTCGAGCTCTAAACATCTTGTACTTCTGTGTCTTGCTCAGTGGTGGTCAGGTTCAGCATCCTCACCTCGGCTGTGTCTCTGAGCACTGAGCACCTTGTACTTCTGTGTCTTGCTCAGTGGTGGTCAAGTTCGGCCTTCTCACCTTGGCAGTGTCTCTGAGCACTGAACAGCTTGTTCTTCTGTGTCTTGCTCAGTGGTGTTTGGGTTTCAGCCTTGTCATCTTAGCAGTGTTTCTGAGCACTGAGCACCGTTTACTTGTGTGTCTTGCTCAGTTGTGGTTGGGTTTCAGTCTCCTTACTTCGGCTGGGTCTCTCGAGCGCTACACATCTTGTACTTCTGTGTCTTGCTCAGTGGTGATTGGTGTCAGCCTCCTCACCCTGGTGATTCTGACATGTCCCTTAACATAGTAAAAGGGATTATAAGATGAAAAAAAAATAACCCTACATACCTTTCCTTTTGAAATTCTGGAGGCTGTACAAGGGAGAGATGATAATAATGGTCTTCAATTTGTAGAGGGAACGGTTCCTGTCCAATCCTTCTCATACATAGACACAGAACCTGGAGTAAAACTCTTCATCCTGCTAATAATTGCAAATTTTTGCTGCTGCATCTTGAAATTTGTACCTAGAGCCTCCGAAGGAATTAGAAAACTAAAGTTCTGGGCTTTAATATCATACCAAGATCGAAGCTTCGGGCCATGTTCACACCTGTTTTTGCTGAATGTGTTCTATTGTCAGTTAAGAAGTTGCTTACAAAAAGGAGGATTTGTTCCTTTTTTTGGTGCAGACCATATGTGTCATTTGTCTCCAGTACATATATAACCCCTTCATGGCTTTGCGATTTTTCCATTTTTGCCCTTTAGTTTTTTCTCCTTCTTCCAAGAGCATAACTTTTTTATTTTTCTGTCAATATTGCCACAGTCACCAGACCTGAACCCAATCGAGATGGTTTGGGGTGAGCTGGACCGCAGAGTGAAGGCAAAAGGGCCAACAAGTGCTAAGCATCTCTGGGAACTCCTTCAAGACTGTTGTAAGACCATTTCCGGTGACTGCCTCTTGAAGCTCATCAAGAGAATGCCAAGAGTGTGCAAAGCAGTAATCAAAGCAAAAGGTGGCTACTCTGAAGAATGTAGAATATAAGACATAATTTCAGTTGTTTCACACTTTTGTTAAGTATTTCATTCCACATGTATTAATTCATAGTTTTGATGCCTTCAATGTGAATCTACAATTTTCAGAGTCATGAAAATAAAGAAAACGTTTTGAATGAGAAGGTGTGTCCAAACTTTTGGTCTGTACTTTATGTATAGTTTTGGGGTTTTTTTTTAACTGTTAGAAAAAAACCACAGAAATAAATAAATAAAATAAGTTGATTTTGTTGCCATTTTCTAAAATATGTAACGCTCTCATTTCCCAGGATCTGGGGCTTTGTGGTTTCTTATTTTTTGCGTTCTGATCTGAAATTTTTATAGATTGGACATTTCTGAACACAATGATACCAAATATATGTATTTTTTATTTTATTTTTAATTCTTTTATTTTCAGTGGGGCAAAAGAGGGGTGATTTGAACTTTTGTGGGGGGGTCATAGTTTTAAAACTTTTTTAACAAACTTTTTATTGTATTTACTAAATGAAGCTGCAATCGTGTGATCTCTTCTGCTATACAGAGCTGTGCTTGAGCACCAGCGTCAGCGTTAACATCAGCATCAGCGTCAGCATAATCTTCAGCATCAGCGTGAGCACCAGCATTAGCATCAGCATCAACATCCTCATCAGCCTCAGCATCAGCGTCATTGGCAGCATCAGGGTCAGCTTCAGTGTCAGCATCAGCATTAGCATCAGCGTCAGCATCTGCGTCAGCATTAGCATCAGCATCAGCATTAGCATCAGTGTTAGCATCAGCATCTGCATCAGTGTAAGCATCAGAGTCAGCATTAGCATCAGCATCAGAGTCAACATCAGTGTCAGCATCAGTGTGAGCATCAGCATAAGTGTCAGCATCAACATCCTCATCAGCATCAGCATAATCTTCAGCATCAGCGTGAGCACCAGCATTAGCATCAGCATCAACATCCTCATCAGCCTCAGCATCAGCATCATTGGCAGCATCAGGGTCAGCTTCAGTGTCAGCATCAGCATTAGTATCAGCGTCAGCATCTGCGTCAGCATCAGCATTAGCATCAGCGTCAGCATCTGCGTCAGCATTAGCATCAGCATCAGCATCTGCATCAGTGTAAGCATCAGAGTCAGCATTAGCATCAGCATCAGAGTCAACATCAGTGTCAGCATCAGTGTGAGCATCAGCATAAGTGTCAGCATCAACATCCTCATCAGCATCAGCGTCAGCATCAGCATCATTGGCAGCATCAATCAGCTTCAGTGTTAGCATCAGTGTCAGCATCTGTGTTAACATCAGCGACAGCATCAGTGTCAGCATCACCATCAGAGTGAGCATCAGCATCAGTGTCAGCACCAGCATCAGTGTTGACATTTGCATCAGCATCAGTGTCAGTGTTGTCATCAGCATCAGTGGGAGCCTCAGCATCAACTTCAGCATCAGCGTCAATGTCAGTGTCAACATCAGTGTCAGCATCAGTGTCAGCATCAACGCTAGCATCAGCATCAATGTTAGCATTAGCGTCAGCACCAGCATAAGCATCAGTGTCAGCATCAGCATCAGCATAAGTGTCAGCATCAACATCCTCATCAGCCTCAGCATCAGCGTCAGCATTAGCATGAATGTCAGCATCTGTGTCAGCATCAGCATCAGTGTCAGTATCACCATCAGAGTCAGCATCAGCATCAGTGTCAACAATAGCATCAGTGTCAGTTTCGTCATCAGCATCAGTGTCAGCATCAGTGTTAGCATCAACTTTAGCATGAGTGTCAGCATCAGCATCAGTGTCAGTGTTAACATCAGCATCAACGTTAGCATCAGCACCAGCATCATCGTCAGCATAAGCATCAGCATCACTCTATACAGCAAAAATCACAATATTCTAAAAATGTCACTTGCAGCTGACAATCACAGGAGGTTTGTCCTTACTGACACACAGAGGTCATCAGCTGACCCCCAGCTGTCAAGATAACACATCGGCTCCCTGCAATGATGTCACGGGGCCGCTGATGGTGGTGAGGAATGATGCGCTCCCTGCTGGCGTTTGTTAAATCACAGGCATTTAACTGGTTAACAGTGGTGGGCAGATCTCCTATCCACCCGCTCCTGCTAGAGGCAGATCTGACATAATGCAAGCCCGCATCAGAGGCAGAGACACAGCCTAGGACAGAACAGTACGTCAGAGGTTGTGAAATGGTTAATAAAGTTACTTTTAATCACCATAAAAAGTAGCAAAAAAACTACATGGTTGCATTTTTTTTGCACTTTCTCATTGCTCTCTATGGTGAAAGAAACAGTGCTGCTACAGTAAAAAAAAGCTTTTAATTTGCATTGAAAAAAAGCATCAAAATAAATTGCTGCAAAAACGCAACGTGTGCACGCAGCCTGAAACTGCAAATTCTCCTCCCGACAATCACTTACATTCATGGCATACATTCTAAAAGTGATGTTCTTTAACCCCTTCTTCACCTGATATCAACATTTTGGAATTTTTTAACATAAGCGCATAACATAATCCTTGGCCATAACTTTGTCACCAAGGATTTCCCAGAGGTTTTCTATTGGGTTTAGATCATTAGTGCTGTGGCCATTTCATTGTTTCCAGAAATTGCTTTACCCGTTCTGCTGTGTGACAGGGGGTATTGTCCTGCATGAAAATTGCTGCTGATTGAGCGATGAACACAAGTAAGGAGCCACGTGTTATTGAAGAAGGTTCTGATCCACACTTGCATTTACTCTGCCATGTAGCTGTATGAGAGGTCCAACTCCTCCTGCAGAAAATATTCCCCAAACCATGGCCCTTCCTCCACCACCTGTCACTGACTCCTTAATACACTTTGGGTTCAGTCTTTCCCCAGTTTGTCAACTAACATAATGTTTACCATCAGATCCAAATAGATTAAACTTGCTTTCATCACTATAATTAGCTGTGGACACTCCTCCTCTGTCCACACAACATGCTTCTCTCCAAAGGTGAGTCTAGGCTTGTGATTCTTTCTGCTAATGAGAGGCTTGGTCACTGCAGAGTGGGCTTTCAGTCCAAATGCTCTTACACGTCGTGACACTGTATGATGAGACAGATCCTTACCCTGTTCAGTGCTGAACTGGAGAGCAATTCCAGCTGCAGTGTGGAAATGATTACTCATTTCCACACTGTCTCCGCATTAGTCTCCGCAAAGTCTCTGCATTATCCTGTCCTCTCTTGCATTTGTCTTTCAAGGGTGACCAGCCTTCTTGGGGGGCTTGAAAGAGTTTGTGATGTTATAAAGATGCAATACTTTTGAAATCACAGACTTGGAACGACCAACTTCTCTTACTATGGCTGATAGGGTCACCCCTTTGGCCTTCATCTGGACAACCTGCTGCTGGAGGGTTTCAGTCACTTTGGAACGGCGCACCATTTTTGCAAAGTCAGTGCCAACTGGAAGGTTAGGCTGCCAGTTACATAGTTTGTCAGATAATTAAGGAAATTAGCACCAGGTGCCAGATTAACATCAATAACTTGCAGGGATGTGAATTTTGATCAGTGATGTTTTACTTTTATCTCATTTACATTTTTATTATGCATTTTGGAATAAATTCTATTTATGAAATAAGAGGAAAATCCTGCGAGTTTCCTCATGTTAGGATATAATGACACAGGACGACAATGACTGCAACATGTAGGAAATTGTGTGTTGTTCTCTAATTTTGATCTCCAGTGTATATAGTGGCTGTGGTAGAGAAGGGCTCTGGCTTAGCGCCACCCTTGTCAAACAGGCTGTGTCTGGTATTGCAGGTCAGCACCATTTAAATGAATAGGACTAAGATGCAGTAACCGCCATCACTACTCGGCGGCTCTGTTTTTGGAAAAACAAAGCAGACGGCATCTTATCATGTGGGATCATCAATGGTGACCTCTGATTGTGGGAGTAAAGACCGGACGAGATACAGATGAGAAAATACAAGGAGAGAAGTCGTCTCAGATGCTTCACTGTGAGATGGAGGCAAGGCGTCCTGCTCTGCTCCTGTCTCCGGCTGTGGATATAATGATACATTGCCAGCATTTTACAGATATTAGGGGCAGAGGTCTGCAGATCTGTCCAGCAAAATAGTCTTCACATAACATGTATATTATCCGGAAGATTATTCACAGAAAATCACACACATCCCACTGATGACTCACTTCTGATAATTGCAGAGTGAAGCCGAGCTGGAAAGATAAAGCCAGAAATACGGGAAAGAAATGATTGTCACTGGTGATAGATAGATAGATAGATAGATAGAGGGATAGATAGATAATAGATAGATAGATAGATAGAGGGATAGATAGATAGATAGATAGATAGATAGATAGATAGAGGGATAGATAGATAGATAGAGGGATAGATAGAGGGATAGATAGATAGATAGAGGGATAGATAGATAGAGGGATAGATAGATAGATAGATAGATAGATAGATAGATAATAGATAGATAGATAGATAGAGGGATAGATAGATAGATAGATAGATAGATAGATAGATAGAGGGATAGATAGATAGATAGAGGGATAGATAGAGGGATAGATGGATACATAGATGGATAGATAGATAGAGGGATAGATAGATAGATAGATAGATAGATAGAGGGATAGATAGATAGATAGATAGATAGATAGATAGATAGATAGATAGATAGATAGAGGGATAGATAGATAGATAGATAGATAGATAGAGGGATAGATAGAGGGATAGATAGAGGGATAGATAGATAGATAGATAGATAGATAGATAGATAGATAGATAGATAGAGAGATAGATAGATGGATAGATAGATGGATAGAGGGATAGATAGAGGGATAGATAGATAGATAGATAGATACATAGATAGATAGATAGAGACATAGATAGAGGGATAGATAGATAGATAGATAGATAGATAGATAGATAGAGGGATAGATAGATATATAGAGGGATAGATAGATAGATAGATAGATAGAGGGATAGATAGATAGATAGATAGATAGATAGAGACATAGATAGAGGGATAGATAGATAGAGGGATAGATAGATAGATATATAGAGGGATAGATAGATAGATAGAGAGAGAGATAGAGGGATAGATAGATAGATAGATAGAGAGAGAGAGAGAGAGAGAGATAGAGGGATAGATAGATAGATAGAGGGATGGATAGATAGATAGATAGAGGGATAGATAGATAGATAGATAGATAGAGGGAGGGATAGATAGATAGAGGGATAGATAGAGGGATAGATAGAGGGATAGATAGATAGAGGGAGGGATAGATAGATAGAGGGATAGATAGAGGGATAGATAGAGGGATAGATAGATAGATAGAGGGAGGGATAGATAGATAGAGGGATAGATAGAGGGATAGATAGAGGGATAGATAGATAGAGGGATAGATAGATAGAGGGAGGGATAGATAGATAGAGGGATAGATAGAGGGATAGATAGAGGGATAGATAGAGGGATAGATAGATAGAGGGATAGATATAGATAGATATAGATAGATAGATAGATAGAGTTAACTACAGAAACTTTTCGACAGTGACACTTTTTTTTTTATTTTATCTGTTCACCAAAACATATGCCAGATACAGTTTTATAATCAATCTCGGGTTTAATTTGAGGGGATTCATATCCTAATTGGAGGAAGGGTTTAGGAATTACAGCTCTGTAATATGTAGCTGCATCTATTTCAAGGGAGCAAAGGTAATTGGACAATTATCTTAAAGCTCTTTAATGGCTCATCGGCGATTCCCTAGTTAACACATCCTCAATTAAACAGGAAAATGGTCTGGAGCTGATTCCGGGTGCGGCATTTGGAGCTGTTGTTGTGAACCCACATCATGCTGTCAGAGGAGCTCTCAATGGAAGAGAAAATGACCATCATTAGGCTGAAGAAAAAGAAGAAATCCATCAAAGAGTTTAATGCCTGCCTGGATCAATAGACTCAGATGGGATGTAATGGGCAGGCTAGAGGGAAGCCACAGGACCCCCAGAACCCTGAAACCCTTTAACACCTATACAGGGAATTGGAATTACACAGGGCCCTGGAGATCACTACCTGTGGAAGGCTGCAGTCCGATGAGAGTAGTCATCAGGCAGGATCAAACCAGGAATAGCAGAACAGGGACAGAATCGGCAGGCAAAGGCGTAAACAGAAAACGTAGCAGAGGTCAAATCCGTATCGGGCAGCGAGGTACAAAAACAGCAGGCAGAAGGGTAGTCAGAAAACAGGCAGAAGTCAGCACACAGGAATCACAAAACAGAATAGAGCGGATCAGGAGCCAGGAAATCAGAACTATCTCTGGCAGAGGTCAGCAGACAAGAGTGGAACTAAGAAGGGTGTAGTGTCTTCCCATTGGCTGTAACTAAACGCTGGCAACTTCAGCTGGAAGACACATGCCACCCACAGTCAGCCAGTGGTACTGCAGATCCCAAGATAACCCAGCCCAGTGGATGAACGGAGCCTGCGCCCACCGGTGCCGCTGGCATCATCTCCCCTCCCATCACCAGCACCATCCACGGCAGGAACACACCATCGCCTGGCGATCGGAGCAGAAGTCGCTGGAGCGGACTCCGGTGGTGACGTAACAAAGAGATAATATAAATGTGGGGAGTGATCAAATAAACAATTTAGTACATTCTGCAAAAATAAGAGTGTACTGAGGAGATGGGAGCTCAAAAAGGCCTGGATGTCCACGGAAGACACCAGTGGCAGAGGATCGCAGAATCCTTTACATGGTGAAGAAAAAACACAACATCCACCCAAGTGAAGAACATTCTTCAGGAAATTAATGTATCTAAGTCCACCATAAAGAGAAGAGTTCATGAGAGCAAATACAGAGGGGTCACCACAAGGAGCAAATACATAGGGGTCCCCACAAGGAGCAAATACGGAGGGGTCACCACAAGGAGCAAATACAGAGGAGTCACCACAAGGAGCAAATACAGAGGGGTCTCCACAAGGTGCAAATACAAAGGGGTCACCACAAGGAGCAAATACAGAGGGGTCCCCACAAGGTGTAAATGTTGTGGGCGGGGAGGACGCCACTGCGCTGCGCTCGCTAACGCTCGGGTCCGGCGCTGCTGCGATGGCTGCTCGGTGGCTCGAGCGGTGGGCCGGATCCGAGGACTCGAGCGGCGCTCCGCGCCCGTGAGTGAAAGGGGTGGTTGGTTTGGGGGATTTTAGTCCGTGACGCCACCCACGGGTTGTGGTGAGATTGGGCACCACCGCTGCTGGTGACGGGGATCCCGGAAGCGATGGTAGGGAGCAGCTGGGATGTTGTTTCCCCTCTCCGTGGGTAGGGGTTGGTGTTCCCGGGGCCCGGTGAGGTGACGGGGAGGCAGGGCTGGCAAGGTGCAGGGCGCCTGGTCTGCGCAGCGCGGTGCCGGATGGCACGATTGTACTCACTCAGCCACAAATGTACGCAAAGTCTCTGGTAAACCAAACGGCTGAATGGACGGGTCCCGCAGCCGGCTGCTGTGGTTTCTCCCGGACGGTTGGTGGCTGCCTTTCCCTGCACCTTTGTGTATATTCGGTCCCGATGGCTTCCCAACGGTAACCCGCTCCCCAGCGTGTATATGTGCCGGAGGAGCCCTTTTGCCCACAGGTTCTGGCCCTGGGAACTCTAGCTGTGGCGGTAGCTGTATTTCCTTCTACTGGTCAGACGGTTGCCTTCTATCGGGTCTTGGATGTTAGGAAACCCCTGGGGTTCCGGTCACTAACGGATTTGACCTCTTAACGGCGACTCCAAGCCTGGTCGGGGTCCGCAGGCCCTGCCGGTGTGTGCTGGCTTCACTTCACTCCCCGGTTCGGTACCGGCGGGCCACCGCCCGACCCCGGTCCTACGGTTCCGCGTTGATCTGCCTCTCCTGCAGACGGCCACCACCGTCTGCCAACCTGGCTCTTAGTGCCCGGGCCACGCACCCGGACACTGTCAGTTTACTCCTTCACCACTACTTCAATCCTCCCACTTGCACTTCCCTAACTGATCTGACTTCCTTTTCCCGCCTCCAGGACTGTGAACTCCTCAGTGGGTGGGGCCAACCGCCTGGCTCCACCCCACCTGGTGTGGACATCAGCCCCTGGAGGGAGGCAACAAGGATTTTGTGTCTGGCTGATGTGCTTGTCTCAGGGTGGGGGTGTGTGTTGTAGTACCTGTGACGACCTGGCTAGTCCAGGGCGCCACAGAAATACAAAGGGGTCACCACAAGGAGCAAATACAGAGGGGTCACCACAAGGTGCAAATTTAGCGCCCCTGAGACCCTCATGGCACTACAGGAAACTGCATCTTCTTGGGGATGCAGGACCTACCCCCTGGGGCCTGGAGTACCAGTGCCAATTCCACCAAAACACAATCTAAATCCTAGTTCTCCACTCCACACTGGGCATAGAGGGTTTACCATGTAAAAGGGATGGCCGCCATGGGAACGAGTCCCTGGGTATAGCCAGCCTGGTGGGAGGGGTCAGAAGTCAGTCAGTCAGAGAGAGAGTCTAGAGTTGGGAGCACACAGGAGAGGTGTGCGGACTTGCCTGAGCTGGGTCCGTGTAATGGTGACCCCGGGGCACAGGAGAGAGGTCGCCAGGACGGGTACCGAGATACCACTGAGACCGAAGCACGCACAGGGCACAGGGCCCTAGGTCAATCACAAGTTTTACACTGTTTGGCAAATACCTGCCCGGTGAGGACACCTTCACGGACTTCACCGAACCAAATAATCCGGGAGCATCAGCAGTAAACTAGGATCGGGGTTCGGACACTTACCTCCCCGCAGGGTCCGCACTGCCCGCCGCACAGAGAAGGAGACTGTACCCCACAATGGACCGTCGGGGCCCCCAAACGCTCCACGCAACGGGGACCCAATCAACTGTAAGAGCTGGGGACAGAGCAACCTGGGTCACTACATTGGCACTGGTCCTCTAAGGGACCTGAACCAGCACCCCTGGGTCCACAGTGAGTAGAGACTGTTAAAGACAACCTGGTGTGGTCTCCATTATTGCCCCATTACATCTCCCAGGCACAGCCCTACCTGAGGAGGGCCAACCATCACAGCTGCCACTACCACCAGCCCTGGGAGTACCCACATTGAGCAGCGGCGGTTCTCCATCCTTAACCGCAACCCGCAGGTGGCATCACATGACAAAAACTCTTATCTCCCCTGTAAATACCCCCATTGCCAAAAGGGGCCCAAAGCACGGGACCGGGCAACGGCCACCAGAGTGACATTCCCGTTTAGTACTGCTTTTGGGCAGTCTATAGTAATGTGCTGACTCGACCCTTTATGTATCTCCGAGATTTTGGCTGCCGTTGCGTACAACAAAAATTGCGGTTCTGTTGTGACATCAGCAAAAAAAAAAATATCTTCACACAACTGTAATATAGCCTCAGAATTTAGATGATACCAGTGGGTTCTGCTTTTCACATGGTCCTTTTTGAGAATTTTTGACGGTGTGCAGTATTATTATATGTGCACTGTATGGCAGTATTTTTCAGGCTGCTAACTCACACCGTTATCTGCCATTTTTCCTTTAAGATAATAATAATTCAAGACCTTGAATTCTACAAGCAGGACACAGTCCTAGCAATTCAGATGATGTGCAAACAAGGATCTCGGCCACTTATGTTTCTATTGCGTTTAAGGACACCATAACCCGGACTTGTGAAAAAGAGACATTGGCATTAAGTATCTGAAAGATTCAATAATGGTGTATAAAAAAAGACATTCTGCATTGTTCTGGGTTTAAATACACAGAAAAATAGTTGTGATGAATTTGGAGGGCAGCCTGATGACAGCGGGTGGGCAGCGAGGCTGTTCTCTCTGTACCGCTATCCCCGTTACTGATGACAGCCTCATGGAGGAGATGACAATAGGACAGGATGCCTCCATAATACACGTGTGCCGGGGTCTTTGTGTGGCATCTATCTAACCTTGAACCTACAATTCATATTATAGATGGTAAATAACAAAAGTACAAAGCCAGACCTTGAGCGGGGTACATACAAGAACGAGCAGGAACGAATAAAGCTGCCAACCGTCCATATGGAATTATATGTAGCAGCACATACAATACAATACAATACAATATGGAATTCATACAGATCATACATTGAATCTTTCAGAGTGAATATACATGAGTAACACGAAATTCCAAATTTCCAACATTAAACTGAAAGCCATGTGCTGTACCGTCATATAGTGTACAAGTAACTATACCGTAGAGTTGCTAACTATAAGCACCATGGAGCAATGAAGTAACACCATAGAATCCGTACAGTTAGCTCAGTAATAATGCTATAGAATATCATCAACATGATAAAAATCATAAATAGAGATGGGCAAATAGTCAAATATTTGGGTTTGGATTCTATTTTCCATCATTCGTGTATTCGTATTGAATAACGAACCTAATGCAGGTCAATGGGAAACTGGAATAATTTTCTGGCGGACCTTGGAAGTAGGTCTAGGGGCTGTAAAAATGCTGCAATCAGAGCATGATAACCATGACTGGTGTATGGGGCCCGGTGAAGAGGGGGGCCCGATGTAATTACTTAGCTTTATTAAGTTCCGGGCCGAACTGGGCCCCCCTCTTCACCAGGCCCCAGTCACAGCCGCAGCAGAGGGCCCCGGCCGTGTCACTTTGGCCACTATACTGGCTAATGTGCATGCGAACCAGCACTTCAGGGGCAGCACATGTGCATGAAAATTACTCATGTGCTGCTGGCAAGGTCAGTGAGCAGAGCAGGGCACTGGTGCATCATCCCACAGCCCAGCATGCAGCAGCGTGATGAGGTCATCACTCTGCGACCTCATCACACTGCTACAGGTAACAGAACCGCGAAAGTGGTGATGTGTCAACTGATGACAACAGGTAAGCACTTGGTGAGCTGAAGAGAGGAGCAGGATGATTGCTGGGTGTGGTGGGGGCCCACCGACCACAGTCCCTGCTTTGTTTCAGCTGGAATGTGCGTCAGAGGGCGCACATCCAGCTGAAGGGCATTGTGGCTCAGAGGATGTCCCGTGACGTGGAAGCCACTGAGGATGAGTAAAATGTTTTTGATATTTTTTCTTTTTGCGGCACAAAAATATACCAGAAGAGACCTGGGAGGGGGACATATAGACCAAGAAGGGGACATATATACCAGAATGTGCCCAGGAGGTGAATATAAATACCAGGAGGGCCCCAGGATGGGACATATATACCAGGATGGGGACAAATAAATCAGGAGGTAGACATATATACCAGGAGAAAGACAAATATACAAGGAAGAGGACAGAAACCAGGATGGGGACATATATACTAGAATGTGCCCAGGGGAGGGCTATATAAACTAGGAGACGGACAAATATATTAGGAAGGGGATATAAACCAGGATGGGGACATATATACCAGAATCTGCCCAGGATAGGGATATATATATACCAGGAGGGCCCCAGGATGGGACATATATACCAGGATGGGGACAAATAAACCAGGATATGGACATATATACCACAATGTGCCCAAGAAAGGGCTATATATATCAGGAGGAGCACTGGAAAGGGACATATATACCAGGAGGAGATATATACCAGGAAAGGGACAGAAACCAGGATGGAAACATATATACCAGACTGTGCCCCGGAGAGGGATATACATAGCAGGAGGGGCACAGGATTGAACATATATACCAGGATGCGGACAAATAAACCCGGATGTGGACTTATATACCAGGAGGAGCGCAGGATGGGGACATATATATATTGTAGATTGTAAGCTCTCACGAGCAGGGTTGTCTTTTTTTTTATTCCCTCTAAATATTGTATTTTCTATAACTATTACTTGTTTGTATATGATCTTCCTGAATTGTAAAGCGCTGCAGAAATAAAGATTATTATTTATTATTATTATTATTATTATTATATATGTGACAAGAGGGACATACATACCAGAAAGAGCCCAGGATGGGGACATATATACCTGGAAGGGGACATATATACTAGGAGGAGGATATATATACCAGGAGGATATTATACAGAGGGGCAGTGTTTGTGTGGGGAGATAGTATAGAGAGGGGTAGTGTCTGGGGTGATAAAAAGCGGGTCAGTGTTTGGGAGGACATTATAAAGATCGGAAGCTTGTGTGGGATGATAGTATACAGAGTGGCAGCATATGTGAGGTATATTATACAGGGGACAGTGTGTGGTGTTTATGGGTGAATATTACACAAAGGAGTAGTGTGTGGGGGATATTATACAGAGTGGCAGTGTGTGAGTGGGATATTGTACAGAGGGGCAGTGTGTTGGGGATTTAATACAGAGGGGCAGTGTGTGTGTGTGGGATATTATTCAGAGGCGTAGTGTTTTTGGGGGGATATTATACAGAGGAGCAGTGTGTTTGTGGAGGGGATAATATACAGAGAGGCAGTGTGTGGGGGAGAGATATTATACAGAGGGGCATTGTGTGGGGGTATATTATACAGAGGGGCAGGGTGTGTGGGGGGAATATTATACATAGGGTCAGTGTGGGAGAGATATGGAGAGGGGCGGTTTTGGACATACCTGTGTGTATAAATCAATATATCTACATATACAGTGCCTTGCAAAAGTATTCAGCCCCTTTGAATTTTTCAACCTATTCCCACATTTCAGGCTTCAAACATAAAGATAAAATTTTAATGTTATGGTGAAGAATCTGTGACGCCCTGGGCAAGCCAGGGGTCACAGGTCATTACACCACCACACCCTACACCCCAGTTAGGAACACCAAAGCTAACCCAAAAATCCTTGTTGCCTTCCTCCAGGAGCTGGTGTTCACACCAGGGGGTGGGCCAGGCGGTTGGCTCCGCCCACCGAGGAGTTCACAGCTCTGGAGGCGGGAAAACCAGGCAGTCCAGCTAGGGCAGTGAAAGTAGAAGGAAGTGAAGTGGTAGAGGAGCTTAGGAGAAAAGCTGAAGTAAAGTGAAAAGTGACAGTTTTGTAAAGCCTGAAGTTGGTCCGGGTGTGTGCCCCGGGCTGAGAGACAGCAAGGTCAGCAGACGGCGGTGATTGTCCGCAGGGGTGACTGCTCGGAGGTTACTGGAAGGACCGCGGACGGGTGGTGGCCCGGCGGTCTGGAGCAGTGTACAAGGAACAGTCAGCACCAGGGCAGGGGCCTTTCGGATCCCGGCAAGGCTAGGAGTCGCCATAATTTGCCAAATCCGTCAGTGAAGGGGACGACTGTCTCCCAACAACCAAGTCCCGATAGAAGGCAACAGTCCGACCATAACGGAGAGACACCGCCACCGCCAGGGCACCAGTTTCTCAGGGCCAGCGCCTGCGGGCAAAGTAGGGCTCCTCCGGCCCATATCCAAGCCGGGGAGCGGGTTACCGGTGGGAACCCATCGCAACCACAACCATCTTAGGTGCAGGACAAAGGGACTGTCACCGTCAACTACTGGGGAAAAGCAAGTGCAGCCGTCCGTGGGAACCGTCTTTCCAGCCGTGTGTTTTACCGAGAACTGTGTCATCGTGTCAGGCTGAGTGAGTACCACAGTGCCGCAAGGCACAGCGCTGCCCCCGCGTCCCTGCGCCCACCAAGCCCTGCATCTCCCACCTCATCACTGGGCCCCGGGATCATCAACCCCTACCCACGAAGGGGCAACACAACAACTTGCTGCTCCATACCATCATTCCCGGGATCCCCATACAGAGCAGCGGTGGTGTCAACAAATCACCACAACCGTGGGTGGCGTCACGGACAATAAACTATATCCAAAACCCAATCCCCTTTCACTCACGGGCGAGGAGCGCCGCTCGAGACCCCCGGGATCCGGCCCACCGCTCGAGCCACCACTGAGCACCAGCAGCCGGACCCGAGCAGAGGGGTGAGCGCAGTGCTGACACCCTCCTCCCCGCCCGCGACAAATCAACAACAAGTGGGACACAATTGTGAAGTTGAACGAAATGTATTGCTTATTTTAAACTTTTTTAAAAAAATAAATAGCTGAAAATTGGGGCGTGCAATATTATTCATCCCCTTTAAGTTAATACTTTGTAGTGCCCCCTTTTGCTGCAATTACAGCACAAGTCGCTTGGGGTATGTGTCTATCGGTTTTGCACATGGAGAGACTGAAATTCTTGCCCATTCTTCCTTTGTAAACAGCTGGAGCTGAGTGAGGTTGGATGGAGGCGTTTGTGAACAGCAGTTTTCAGCTCTTTCCACAGAGTCTCGATTGGGTTCAGGTCTGGACTGTGACTTGGCCATTCTAACACCTGGATACGTTTATTTGTGAACCATTCCATTGTAGATTTTGCTTTATGTTTGGGATCATTGTCTTGTTGGAAGACAAATCTCCGTCCCAGTCTCAGGTCTTTTGCAGACTCCAACAGCTTTTCTTCAAGAATGGTCCTGTATTTGACTCCATCCATTTCTCCATCAATTTTAACCATCTTCCCTGTCCCTGCTGAAGAAAAGCAGGCCCAAACCATGATGTTGCCACCACCATGTTTGACAGTAGGGATGGTGTGTTCAGGGTGATGAGCTGTGTTGCTTTTATGCCAAACATATCATTTGGCATTGTGCCTAAATAGTTCTATTTTGGTTTCATCTGACCAGAGCACCTTCTTCCACATGTTTGGTGTCTCCCAGGTGGCTTGTGGCAAACTTTAAACAACACTTTTTATGGATATCTTTGAGAAATGGCTTTCTTCTTGCCACTCTTCCATAAAGGCCAGATTTGTGTAGTGTACGACTGATTGTTGTCCTATGGACAGACTCTCCCACCTCAGCTGTAGATCTCTGCAGTTCATCCAGAGGGATCATGGGCCTCTTGGCTGCATCTCTGATCAGTCTTCTCCTTGTTTGAGATGAAAGTTTGGATGGACGGCCGGGTCTTGGTAGATTTGCAGTGGTATGATTCTCCTTCCATTTCAATATGATCGCACAGTGCTCCTTGGGATGTTAAAAGTTGTGGAAATCTTTTTGTAACCAAATCCAGCTTTAAACTTCTCCACAACAGTATCACGTTCCTGTCTGTTGTGTTCCTTGGTCTTCATGATGCTCTCTGCACTTTACACAGAACACTGAGACTATCACAGAGCAGGGGCATTATACGGAGACTTGATTACACACAGGGGATTATATTTATCATCATCAGTCATTTAGGACAACATTGGATCATTCAGAGATCCTCAATGAACTTCTGGAGTGAGTTTGCTGGACTGAAAGTAAAGGGGATGAATATTATTGCACGCCCCAATTTTCAGTTTTTTAGTTTTTATAAAAGTTAAAAATAAGCAATAAATTTTGTTCAACTTCACAATTGTGTCCCACTTGTTGTTGATTCTTCACCATAACATTAAAATTTTTATCTTTATGTTTGCAGCCTGAAATGTGGGAAGAGGTTGAAAAATTCAAGGGGGCCGAATACTTTTGCAAGGCACTGTATATCTAGATAGATAAATAGATATATACACATACACGTTTTTCCAACAGCGGCCGTGAGACTGTGGAAGGTTTGAGTAGTGGAGGCGAAGCTGGGGTGGAGCCTGGGAGCGAAGTCTCAAGGTGGTTTGAAAGATTTTGCCAGCATGGGGCCCTGAAATTCTTAGTGACGGCCCTGGCATGAGTAGGAGGCCTAGATGTACTTCTGACTCCCATTTGGTTTCTGGGAATAATGTTGTCAGAGTAGTATGTTGAGTAAAGCAGAATAATAATACTTACTGAGTTTCTCCACCGCTGTCACACTACTTCCTGGTCTGATCATTAAAGTTCATGAATATGCACTGCTTCCCCCGCCCACTCTCTGTAACAGTGTCTGTGACTAGTTGCAGTTCTGTTTCCCCCACCCACCTTCTCTGCTGGCACCTGTGATTGGTTGTTCTCACACTAGCTGTCTGAGTCCCAAAAGTGAAGAGTAAAAATAATTAAACAATTGGGAAATATGGTAAAAGGTCCACAGTATTTTGATACCTAGAGTAGATAAAACAGACAGCTATAGGCTGTAGCTCCCAGCTGTGTGCACTATCTTGGCTGTGTATCAAAATACGAGGGACTACTTGCATTTTTTTAAAAAAACTATTTAAATATATAATTTAAAAAAAATGCAGTCCCCACCAGTTTAGATACCCATCCAAAATAAATCAGAAAGCTGGGGGATAGTATTCTTAGACTGGTAAGGCCCGTGGTTATTGGGCCCTCCCCAGCCTAAAAATAGCATCCTGCAGCCACCCCAAAATTGGTACATCCATTAGATGCACCAATCCTGGCACTTTACCCAGCTCATCCCTATTGCCCTGGTGTGGTGGCAATCAGGGTAATATAAGGGGTTACTGACAGCTGTGATTTGTCAAAAAATCACAGCTGTCATCAAACTCAAGGTAAGTAATGTGGAGGTCTCTATGAGATACCCACATTACTAATTGTGTAAGTATAAAGAAATAAAGACAAAACACAAAGAAAAATCCTTTATTAAACAAAAAAACAAAACAACAAAACCCCACCCTATTTCTCTAACTTATTAACCCCCAATATATCTCTTCAGGTCTCACATAATCCAAACGAGGTCCCACAATGATCCTGTCTCTGTTATATCCTGAGGTTACAGTAAGCGGTGACATTACAAAATGTGACTGATTATTGCAGCATCAGGGACAAACTGAAGAAGCAACAGCTGTGAGAGCTGTGATGTCACTAAGTGCACGTGACATCACAGCTAGGGTTTCTACAGTACCCCAGCTGTGAACTCAGGTGAACTGACCTCTGGTGAACTCATTAAACTCAGTAACCTCACCTCAGGTGAAGTCATTGAACTAAATGCCAGATTACAGGATTAGACAAGGTGTGCATATTGAGCATTTGCTTGCAGACGTTTCTGTATCAAATCTAAATGTCCTTGCAGAAAAACTCACCGAAACAAAGCAGTTTTGGTGTGGCTTTTTTCCCCAGGAGATGCAGATTTGGTGCAGAAATATCTGCACCCATATACTCAATGTGCACACATTACCTAATCCAGTAATCTGGAATTGAGTTCAATGAGTTCACCTAAGGTCACAGCTGAGGTTTCCTCGGATTAGGCAATCTGTGCACATTTAGTATTTGGTTTCAGACATTTCTGCACCAAATCTACATCTCCTGGCAGAAAAATGCACTGAAAATATGTATTGTGTTTTTGGTGCCTTTTTTCACCAGGAGATGCAGATTTGGTGCAGAAATGTCTGCAACCAAACACCCAACGTTCGGACATAGCCTAATCCAGTAATCTGGCATTGAATTTGATGACTTCATCTGAGGTGAGGTCACTGAATTCAATGGGTTCAGTAAAGGTCAGTTCACCTGAGGTCACAGCTGGTGTACCTCAGGTAAACTCAGTGAACTCAATGCCAGATTACCAAATTAGGCAATATGTGCACATTGACTGTTTGGTTGCAGACATTTCTGCATCAAATCTGTATCTCCTGGCAAAAAAAGCTCCAAAACCGCATGTGTTTTTGATGCAGTTTCGGTGCGTTTTTCTGACAGGATATGCAGATTTAGTGCAGAAATGTCTGCAACCAAATACTTAATGTGTGGACCTAGCCTTAGACTGTAATCCATGACTTAAACTGAGGAGATGTCACTGAGTTCAATAAGTTCACCTCAGGTCAGTTCACTGTGGGAACCACAGCTGTGATGTCAGGTGAACTCAGTGATGTCACCACTTCAGCTGGTGACTCTGTCAGTCTGTCCCTGTTGACTCAGTGCTAGGTCACATTTTCTAATATGACTGCACACTGCGACCTCAGATGCCAGGACTCTGCCCATAAAGTTCCTGAACACTGCAGAGGCAAGATGGCAGCAGCAAGGGACTCGTCACTGGAGTGCGCTGATTCTGGGACCTCGACATGGATAGAGCAAGAGACCGATCAGCTCTGCAGGAGGATGCGGACACAGTTTCTATACATCCTGGACCATTGGAGGGAAGAGATGAGGAGTTTGGCTGTGGTGGTGCGGGCCCGTGAGATGGAGGTCCCACGAGAGGAGCGGGTAAGCAGCTACCCAGTCCCGGTTGACCTGGCCTACCCGGCAACGGGATCCGGTCTGCCCCCGACCATCGCAAGCATCTAGCCACCGTCACCCTTGCCCTCGGTGGACACCGTGCTGCTACCCCCAACATCGGCACCGGAACCTCCAGTCCCTGTCAATGAAATGCAGGCTGCAAACCCCCTGGCCTTATCAGAAGAGGCTGCGACACAGCTCATTCCAGCACCGGCCTGACCAGACCCGGCCGCATCACCAGGCCCGTACCTCAGTAGGGAGCACCCAGACTATGCAACCCTGGCTGCGAAGCAGTCGGTTTCTGTACCCATCACAGCAGAGGCGGAGCCTGAAAAGATGCCGGTTCCGCCGCTGTGCGGCATCCCGGTGGCTGCCGGGGCTGTAGGAGTCTACTTGGAACCAGTTCCTGTAGAGGAGGTGAGGCCGGTCGCTGACGCCCCCTACTGGGAAAGACAACAGAAAAAGCTACACCTGGAGATGACTACCTGAGAACAGCGACGACAGGAGAGTGCTGCCCGCACTAACCGAGAAAAGGACCATCTGAGAAAAGCTACCTACCGGGTCAGAGTGCCGCGTTATCGTGGCCTGGTTGAGTGCTTTGACCCCATTAAGAGATGGGGGTTCATTACGGAAGCGGGCCTCATGGCTGGAGTGTGTTCGTTTCTCGGAGGGATGTGGAGAAGCACCTCCCTAGAGGGCACCCAGGTCGGAACCTGGAGCTGGGAGAGGTGGTCTCCTACTGCCGGCATTGTGGAGAGCGGGGCTGGTATACCCTGGAAGTAAAGAGGCTTGTCCTCCTAGATGGGAAAGCCATGCTAGCCTCTGCAGTAAATTATGGGTTGTGATGGTAGTGGAACCTGGCTACTCTAAAAGTAAAGGTTTTAAAGTTAAAAGTTTTCATGCTGCTAATGTGTTGATGCAATGTTGCTAATGAAAGTGTTTAATGGAAAATATTGATTAAATTGCCTCAAATCAAACAAGTACCTCATCGAATTTGCAGTTTGGACCTAGTGCAAGGACACTGTTCTACTTTGTGCTAATCAATATGGACCATGGCTGCGGGACTGGCAGCAGCCAAAACGAACTTGTGCTATTCTACATAGTTGCGCCTTGTGCGCCCACCAGAGTCGTCTTGTATACCTCCAGGACTTCAACCCCATCACGGACCCCAAGTAGGAAGCGGTGGGTTACAGGTTGTTTGGGTGGCGAGTTGAAGGGAGAGGGACAATGGGAATGGAATGTTGCAGGAAGGGGCTGCAGAAGAGTAGGCTGAGCCACCGGCTACCGCTACAACCAGTAGCGTTCCCATGGTTCTTATAATAAAAATGAACCCTAAGAGTTTTTGGTTATGTAACGTTTAAGTAATGTGCCTCCCCTATGCGGGATGAGAATTAAAAATGTTATTCTCTTTTTCAGTTAAACAAAAATAAACCTCTGGATGTCCTGTAGATCGGAGATGAGCTACGTTTAACTAAGGGGGAATGTGACGCCTCTGGACTAGTCAGGGCGCCACAGGGTGCTGCACTTTCTATTCTTTAGTGCAGGGCTCAACCCCCCATGGTTCTGGGTTCCCAACCTATGGTAATGCCTCCATCCGCATCCAAATCCCAACCACACCTCACACCACACCCTATTCAGACACACAAGTGGGCTGCTGAGCTGGAATAGGGCCGCCCACCTAGGGGTCAGGCAGACTGGTGGGAGAGAAGTAGAAAACAGAACAATGTTAGCCCTCGATGAGTGAGGAGCTAGGGGAGTGTGTGGCTCCCTGGGTGTTAGAGGTTGGGTCGCAGACGGTGGTCTGGGCCCTGATGAGTTGGAGACCCGGTCACAGGGTATTGAGGCTGAGTGTGTGACGCCCTGGGCAAGCCAGGGGTCACAGGTAATGACATCACACACCCTACACCCCGGTTAGGTACACCTAAGCTAAACCAGAAATCCTTGTTGCCTTCCTCCAGGGTCTGATGTCCACACCAGGGGGTGGGCCAGGTGGTTGGCTCCGCCCACCGAGGAGTTCACAGTCCTGGAGGCGGGAAAACCAGGCAGATGAGTTTGAGAGTTGAAGGGAGATGGAGTTGGTAGTGAGAAGGAAGTGGTAGAGGAGCAAGTGAGAGGAGTTGAAGTGAAGGAGAAAGTGACAGTTTGGAAAGCCTGAAGTTGGTCCGGGTGTGTGCCGCGGACTGAGACAGCAAGGTTAGCAGATGGCGGTGACCGTCTGCAGTGGAGGCTGATCTGAATTGCCGAAAGGACCGTGGACGGGTGGTGGCCCGGCGGTACCGGAGCGGTACACAAAGTGAGGCCAGCACCATTGGCAGGGGCCTTTTGGATCCCGGCAAGGCTAGGAGTCGCCGTGAATTTGCCAAATCCGTCAGTGAAGGGGACCTCCGGGTCTCCAAACAACTAAGTCCCGATTGAAGGCAACAGTCCAACCGTGAAGGAGAGACACCGCCACAGCCAAGGCACCAGTTTCTCAGGGCCAGCGCCTGCGGGCAAAGAGGGGCTCCTCTGGCCCATATCCAAGTCGGGGAGCGGGTAACCGGTGGGAATCCATCGCTACCAACATTGAACTTAGGTGCAGGAAAAGGGACAGTCACCGTCACCTACCGGGGAAAAAGCAACAGCAGCTGTCCAAGGGAACCGTCTTTCCAGCCGTGTGTTTTACCGAGAACTGTGTCAATGTCTCAGGCTGAGTGAGTACCACCGTGCCGTGCGGCACAGCGCTGCCCCCGCGACCCTGCACCTCACCAGGCCCCGCACCAGCCTGGCATCCACCCCTACCCCATCACCGGGCCCCGGGACAACCAACCCCCTACCCACGGAGGGGAGAAATAACAACAAAGCTGCTCCCTGTCACCGCTCCCGGGATCCCCATACAGAGCAGCGGTGGTGTCCACACAATCACCACAACTGTGGGAGGCGTCACGGACAATAAATCCCCAAAACCAATCCCCTTTTCACTCACGGGCGAGGAGCGCCGCTCGAGTCCCCGGGATCCGGCCCATCGCTCGAGCCACCGAGCAGCAGCGGCAGCCGGACCCTGAGCAGTGGGAGAGGGCAGCGTCCCCTCCTCCGCCCGCGACAACTGCCTAGACCTGGTCTTGGAGGACGGTTAGCAGCTCGAGTCTAATAACTGGTCCGGGACCGAAAGCACAGCGGGGTACTGGACTCTAGGTCGGGGAGTAGCTTCAGGCAACCCGGCAATTAACCTGTGGAGGAAAGTGACTTTATGGACTGTCCCCAAGCAGCTCAGAGATCAGGGGCACTAGCGCAACGAGGGGGATAGGGCTTTCCAACCCATGCAGCCCACAGAAATCCCAAACGTGAGCCCTTGAGAGCACAGCTCGACTACCAACAAGTAGGGAGCGGGGCCCGGACAGCTTTAAGCCAACGGGCCACCAGAACACTTCTAATTTGTGCATGGAGGCAGGCTCCGGATCCCCCGGCAGTACTGTAGGGGACAGATACCCGGACGAGCTTCCCCAAGAGGGCAGCGGCACCCAGAGACTTGGTTTACCTTGTTGCTTTGCGGTCGCTTCATCACCAACACTGCCTGAGTGAGTATGCTGTCCTCTCCCTGCTTCCCACCTGCACCACGCTCCCCAGCATCTTCTCCATCCAGAGTCCCAGGGCCTCCCCTACCCATGGAGGGAGTGTCATCTGGCTGCCCCACTTCATCTTCCCCAGGTACTCCCATTGGCAGCAGCGGTACTCCCCTTACCGCGATCCACGAGTGGCATCACAAACTCTTATCCCCTGTAAATACCCCCTTTTTATTTGAAGTGGCCGCAAGCCCCCGGGTCCAGAGACCCTCGAGCCACAGAAGACCCCGGGTCCGAGCGGTTCGACCGCTGCAGGGGCGGCACAACTAGTTACGAGTACTGAGCAACTGAGCATGGTAGTGCTCACTCATTACTAGTTACGAGTACCGAGCACCCGAGCATGGTAGTGCCCACTCATCACTAGTTACGAGTACTGAGCACCCGAGCATGGTAGTGCTCACTCATCACTAGTTACGAGTACTGAGCACCCGAGCATGGTAGTGCCCACTCATCACTAGTTACGAGTACTGAGCACCCGAGCATGGTAGTGCTCACTCATCACTAGTTACGAGTACCGAGCACCCGAGCATGGTAGTGCCCACTCATCACTAGTTACCAGTACTGAGCACCCGAGCATGGTAGTGCCCGCTCATCACTAGTTACCAGTACTGAGCACCCAAGCATGGTAGTGCTCACTCATCACTAGTTACGAGTACTGAGCACCCGAGCATGGTAGTGCTCACTCATCACTAGTTACGAGTACTGAGCACCCGAGCATGGTAGTGCCCACTCATCACTAGTTACGAGTACTGAGCACCCGAGCATGGTAGTGCTCACTCATCACTAGTTACGAGTACCGAGCACCCGAGCATGGTAGTGCCCACTCATCACTAGTTACGAGTACTGAGCACCCGAGCATGGTAGTGCCCACTCATCACTAGTTACGAGTACTGAGCACCCGAGCATGGTAGTGCCCACTCATCACTAGTTACGAGTACTGAGCACCCGAGCATGGTAGTGCCCACTCATCACTAGTTACGAGTACTGAGCACCCGAGCATGGTAGTGCTCACTCATCACTAGTTACGAGTACCGTGCACCCGAGCATGGTAGTACACGCTCCTCACTAGTTATGAGTACAGGGCACCTGAGCATGGTAGTGCCCGCTCATCACCAGTTAACTTACAAGTACCAAGCATCCGAGCACAGTAGTGCCCGCTCATCATTCCTGTAGAGCCATTTTAATGTCTTTTATCTGGCGTTTGTGTAACACTTTGTATTAATAGGAGATAATGAATCGGGACCCTGTTATACAGGTTGGGCCATGATACCCGGACCTCATCTCCTTTGTGTGGTTTCTGCAAGATGGTGCTTATTGGGCCTCAGCCATTACAACTGTCTCACAATAAAGCTGTCAGTTGCCCATGGCAACTAATCAGAGCTCATCTTTCATTTTACCTCAGCAGTGTAAGAAGTGACTGATGACCGTCGCCTCCTTCCTGTCAGTCGTGCGAGGGCAGCAGTTTTGTATGGCTGTATCCAACATGGCGTGCTTTACGTAAAATTCAGAATCGCCTGAATTCAATTTGTTTAGGCAATTTACTCTGTGGCAATTCAACACAATGATGGGCAGGTGGCTGCCATTTTGCTGTATTGTATAGGACCAATAAAAAGGGTTAAAAAATCTGTCCCACCATTGCTGTAGCCTGTTGTCTGGTCATCCGCCCTGTCCGGCCTTTTCCTTCCAAATACCCGTGTGTGATCTAAATTTTTTTTTAACCCTTTCACAACCTTTTATGTATATTTACATGAATGCTTATGTCCCTGCCCTTGATGCAGGCTTGCATATCAAGCCCGCATCTTTCCCAGCACATCAGGTGATCTGATCAGCTATCAATTACCTCTTTCATCCGCCGATGGATCTGTTAACCAGTTAAATCCCGCTGTCAATCTCTGACAGTGGGATTTAACAAGGGCCAGCGGGAAGAGCGTCATACCCTGCTCCCATTGGCGCTACCAAGACGTAATCACTAGGCGACCATGGGTTATCATCAGAGCCGGTGGTCAGCAGATGTGACTCGCCCACCCCAGGGCTATGGGACACCCGGTGCCGGGCCGGACTAGTCCGGGGGTAGTCAGTGGTGGCGGGGCCCGACTCCGTGGCCCTGGTGGGTGTCAGTTAAATATGGCTGGTGACTTGGGGTTTGTGTTCGTGACGCCACTTGTGGTATGCGGCTATTAAGCCGCCGCTGCTGTGTAAGGCCTCCGGGGTGATGATATGGCAGCAATGGTGGTACTGCTCCCCACAGGTGGAGCGGTGCCCCGGGGACACTGTTGGTGCTCGTGAGAGTCTATGGTGTTGTGTGGATAACACGGTGCAGGGCCGACAGGCAATGAAAGAAACAGGCACAAACAACAGTCTCTTTACCTTCTCTTTTACTTCACAAACGGTTAGTCCTGGGAGACCATTACAGGTGGTAGATGGCTCCGGCCGGCCTGGAAGTAACTGAGATGTCGTTTTGGCCAGATGAGTATGAGGCCTACTCCTGTTCTTTTCCTTACTGTGATAGGACCCTGCTCTCTGGATTTAGCAATGGCCCTCTTGCTGCTGGGACCGGTGGTACGTCCCTTTCCCTCTGTGGTAGGCTGCACATGCCCTCTCTGGTGCTTCTCTGCTGGAGTCCACACCGGGCCCTGATGATGCAGCTGTAGCTTCGGGCTGTTTATGGGCCAGGTGCTTGCAGCTCTCCTGCCCTTCGGATTCGGCTACCAGGGAGTATTTTAGACCCTGGTGGCCACAAACTCCGATGTCCGAGTCTCTTCTGTGCCTCTCTGCTCCTCCTGCTTCACTGGGCCAAGCTGCTCCAGTTCTAGGCCCCAGTTCCACAGGACAGCACACTCTGCGTCTGCACTCTTTGCTTTCTCCTACAGACTGAACACTAACTCCTCCCTCAGGCCAGACTTAAGGAATGCTCCCTGGAACTCCAGGTTCAGAGCTCCCCCTGCTGGCCTGAGGGAGAACTGCGTTGGATGTTAAACTTACTGGCCAATAGACCTCCCAATTACCTCCAGGCTCAGCATTAACCCTTTGGAGGGGCAATGCTGTTGTGGCGACCAGGTCCTGGGGCGCCACACTCCCCCTTAGTTAAACTCAGTTCTCCCGGACTGAAGAAAACAAAACAAGACATAACATGTTACAACCTTAAACAACTATAAGAGTCCAGTGTGGCTCCCTGCCGGGTGTCCATTACACTGCTCCATGGGGGACCCGCCACAATAAAACCCCCAACGTAGGCTCTGGGCGTGCGTCAGAGCATTGATGACCCCACTCTATGCACGCCGGACGGGTTTTTCTTCAGGGGTGCTGAGCACACTGGTGCTAACTATGTACAGCTAGAGTGTTGGCCACCCATAGTCCAGTGGCCCAATTGTCCATTTACTTAATCACCTAAAACAAAACATTACATACAAGACATTTTCACATAACTATATACATTCTAATAGGTACTTTTTCTTTTTACTCTCTATACCTCGGAGGGGGCTGTCCCCGAGTGCTGCATTGGGACCGGTGTAGCTCTGGGGTTTGTCCCTGACTACTTGGAGTGTCTGCCCCCTCCGTGTTACTGGTAGGCCTAACCCTGACAGGTATGCGTGATGGTTGCCTACGGGGTCTCAGATTCACCAAGGGTACGACAGGTTCACCACTGGCAGGGGATTGATTCTCCTGTTCTACTGCTGGCGTGTCATCTGGTGTTGGGACGGACAGTTCCTTAGGTGGATCTGGAACCTCTTCTGTCCCCGGCTCGACCAACTGTGGGAACGTCAAGACTGGTACCACTATGGCGTTATTGATTCGGGTCCAAGTTTTGGGGAATTTTCCGAGGATTGTTTGGATCATCTCTTCCTCCTTTTCTTGAATTTGGGGACTTTCTTGTGTTTCTTCTACTTCTTTTTGGATTTTGCACCGCACAGGGCACGCTTTCAGGCGGTCTATAGAAACTGTTTGATAGGTCTTGCCTTCATCCTTGCTTATGAGGCATACCTTACTATTGTCAAAGTTGGAGGGAATAATGGTGTAGGGTTCATTCTCCCACTGATCATCTAATTTATGCGCCCTCCGCTTTTTCTTGAGGACCTGTTCTCCAGGTGCTAAGTGAGTTGCTGAGGCCGTTTGATTGTAGTTCTGTTCTTGTCTCGTTCTTGCTTGGGACAGGCTATTTTCTACACATTCCTGAACTCTGCGGTACTGCTGTTGTCGCCCTGTATCCCAATCTTCTATCTCTTGAACTGCTTCAGGTGACACAGTTCCCATCTCCAAGTCTACAGGTAACTTGCCAGGTCTTGCTCGCATCAGGTAAGCAGGGCTGCAGTTGGTCGAATTTACTGGGATATGGTTATACAGGTCTACCAGATCTGGTAACTTCTCTGGCCATTGGTTTCTTTCTTCCAGCGGTAGAGTCTTGAGCATATCAATAACCACATGGTTCATCTTCTCGCACAATCCATTGGTTTGGGGATGGTACGGTGTTGTTCTGATTTTCTTACAACCGTACATGTAACAGAACTCTTGGAACACTTCTGCCTCGAATGCAGGACCTTGATCAGTCAGTACCCTTTCAGGGTAACCGTGAGGTCGACAAAAGTATGCCTGAAATGCTCTAGCTGCTGTTCTGGCTGTCTGGTCTTTCACAGGCACTACTACCAGGAAACGAGAGTAATGGTCCACAATGGTGAGGGCGTAAACATAGCCTGACCGGCTCGGTGTTAACTTCACGTGGTCCAGGGCCACCAACTCTAGGGGCTGCTTCGTGACAATTGGCTGTAGGGGAGACCTCTGGCTGGCACCATCTTTCCGCCTCAGGTTACACGGACCACAGTCTCGGCACCACTTCTCGACTGTCTTTCTCATGTGCACCCAGTAGAACCGATCACGGAGTAGGGTCTCCAACTTCTTCCACCCGAAGTGTCCTGCTTTATCATGGTAAGCTGCTAGGACCATTGGAGCATCCCTCTGTGGGACCACTATCTGCCAGATGAGTTCATTCGTTCGCCAGTTGACATATCTCTTGCATAGCTTGCCTTGGTAGGTGAACAGTCGTCCCCTCTCCTTCCACAGCTGCTGGGCTTCTTCTAGAGCATCTGGGCCAAGATGGGTCTCAGCTTGTGCTAGCTTTTTTTTGACCAATCGCACGGCCGGGTCACCGTTCTGTGTCTCTTCCCAATTATGGTGGAGTAATGGGTTGACCGAGACCTCGTGCTGGCTCGAGCGCTTCTCTCCTACAGCATGCTCACACTGGGAAACACCTTGGTGATGGAAAGCCGGTAACTCTATCTCTTCGAGTTCATCCAGGTCTTCTCCAGACTCGGGTAAGTGAGGCATTCTGGACAGCGCATCAGCATTGTTATTCTTCTTGCCAGCCCGGTACTTGATGGTAAAGTCAAAGTTAGACAGCCGGGCCATCCATCGCTGCTCCAACGCACCTAGCTTGGCTGTTGCCAGATGTGTCAACGGATTGTTGTCCGTGAAGATGGTGAACTTGGCCGACGCCAGATAGTGCTTGAAGCGTTCAGTCACTGCCCAAACAATAGCGAGGAACTCCAGCTTGAAGGAACTGTAATTTTCTGGATTCCTTTCTGTGGGACGAAGCTTCCTGCTGGCGTAAGCTATCACCTTCTCTCTGCCTCCCTGCACCTGGGACAGAACTGCTCCCAGGCCCACGTTGCTGGCGTCTGTGTACAGTACAAACGGCAGGCTGTAGTCAGGGTAGGCCAGAATTTCTTCTCCCGTGAGAGCCCCTTTCAGCCGGACAAAAGACGTTTCTATTTGGCTGTTCCATTCAAATGGAGGGCTTTGCTTCTTAGCCTGCTTTGGCTGGCCCACCAGGAGATCTTGAAGAGGTGCTGCTATCTTGGTGAAACCATCAATGAACCTTCAGTAGTAGCCCACCAGCCCAAGGAACTGCCGCACCTCCTTTACCGTAATGGGTCTCGGCCAGTCCTTGATTACTGTGACTTTCTCTGGATCAGGTGCCACACCTTCTGCGCTGACCACATGACCCAAGTACTGTACCTTTGGCTTCAAGAGGTGACATTTGGACGGCTTTATCTTCAGGCCATACTCCGACAGGGACTCGAACACTTCTGCTAAGTGCCTCATGTGGTCTTCATAAGTCTTGGAGTAGACTATGACGTCATCCAGGTACAACAGCACGGTTTCAAAGTTGTGATGGCCCAAGCAGCACTCCATCAACCTTTGGAATGTCCCTGGGGCGTTGCAGAGCCTGAATGGCATACAGTTGAACTCGCAGAGGCCCATTGGTGTCGTGAATGCAGTCTTCTCCTTGTCCGCCTCTGCCACGGGAACCTGCCAATACCCACTGGTGAGATCCAAGGTGGAGGAATAGTTAGCTGACTTTAAGGCTGTTAGTGACTCCTCTATTCTGGGCAGTGGATAAGCATCTTTATGTGTAATGCGGTTAATTTGTCTGTAATCTACGCACATTCTCATTGTACCATCTTTTTTCTTTACAAGCACTAGTGGAGCTGCCCAGGGGCTACAACTATCTCTGATAACCCCAGCCTCCTTCATTTCCCGTAACATTTCTTTGGCATGCTGATACTGTGCTGGGGGTACAGGGCGGTATCTCTCTTTAGTGGGATGATGATCACCCGTGGGGATTTGATGTTTAACCACTTTTACCTGCCCAAAATCTAGGGGGTGTTTGCCGAAGACCCGCTCGTACTCCTGTAACACCCGGTAAACCCCATGCTTTTGGTGTGAGCGGGTGGAGTCGGTGCCCACATGTAATTTTTGGTACCAGTCTTCCAGCTGTCCCTTGGAGCCATTGTCTTCCGCCTGGTCGGACGGGATCAACGGTTCCACTGCTTTGATGGTATTGTTACTGACAGTGTACAGTTTTGCTACAGTGGCGTACCGGGGCAATTTTGCTTCCTCATCCCCACAATTCAGGACGCGGACGGGCACTCTTCCCTTGCGGACGTCTGCTACCCCTCTGGCTATCAGGACACCAGGCCTACTTTCTGAATACACAGGTTCCACCAGGGCCTGGTAATCTTGACCCTTGAGGCCTATTGCTGCCCGACACCATATCAACATTTCACTTTTGGGGGGAATTGCAATGGGGAGAGGGTCACTTACCCTCACACTGTCAATTTCTCCTCCGGCCAGCTCTACCTGCTGCCTCCTCATCAGGGCTCTGATCTTCCTTTGTAGGGCACGTTGCTGCCCAGAGCTGGCACCTTCAGACGCCTGCTGCAACAAAACTATCACTTCGGCAAGACAATTTTCCATCACATTTGTACCAATGGTTAGCAGTGGGTTAGACTCTTTGCGATCAATATCTACAATTATCATCCCCTGACATGGCAATTCTACCCGCCCCACTTTAATGGTTACTTCCTTATACCCAATTTGAGGCAAGGGCTGACCATCACTGGCCACAATTGTTAAATCATCATCTGGGCCATGGTCAATGTCTGAATCAGCCCAATATCTTTTGTACAATTTATAAGGGATGGTTGTTACCTGGGACCCCGTATCCAGGAGGGCATTCAACGGGATCCCATCCAGCACAATAGGAAGGACCGGTCGTCCTACCACATACTTGCTGCGGCTGGGGGTTGAGCCGGGCTTCCTTACACCTGGGGGTTGGCACCTGGCCCCAGGCTCGGCCCGTTTAAAGGACAGTGTCTTGCAATGTGGCCCGCCTGGCTGCAGCGGCGGCAGATCGGTTGTCCCGTTGAATCATACCGGTCTGTGTCTCTGCCTCGGGTCGGCGGTATCCTCCTCTGTCGCATCCATGGGACGTCATCTGGGCTGGAGGCCAACTCGATTCTTGCAGGCGATGGGGTCACTTGTAGAGACTGCACGGTCCTGGCAAGGGCAGCTACAGTCTTGGTCAGCTCCTGGACCTGCTGTCTGAGCTCTGCAGCGGGATCCTTATCCAGGGACTGCGCCTCAGCCCCTGCAGCGGCTCGTGTTGCAGGCACCACCCCTGGGTACGTGATAGCAAGAGGCCGGAGGGGTACTGGGTCATTCGGTGTAGATTCTCTCAGTACCCGGATGGCCTGGTCCTTAAACTTTGCAAAGTCCAGAGCAGGGTTCTGCAGGACCATGATACGCAGCTGTGTCCTGTGGGCATCTGACAGGAGCCCCTCTATGAACTGCTCAGTTAGGAGTTTGTCTTCTTCACGTACACTCTCTGGGTCCACCTGTTTAATTGCTTTCAGGGCCTCCTGCAGGTTTAAGGCATAGTCCCTTATGCTGTCTGTGGCCCGTTGTTTGCACCCAAAGAATCTCATCTTTATTTCTGCTGCGGTGCGGGTGTCAAAAGTACTCTTTAACTTGGCCAGTATCTGGGTTGCTGTCCCTTTATCTGTATCAGGCCAGGACTTCACGCTGGGCCGCGCCGGCTAGCTGCCCCATTAATATGCCCACCTTCTGGCTCTCAGTCAGCGGATACACTATGAACAAGCTGTGCAGGCTTTCTCTGAAGTCGCTCAGGGTATGGGACTCCCCGGAGTACTGCGGCAGCCATTCTGCTCCCGGGATGTACGGCATTGTGATCGGCATTACCGGCGCTACAGCAGGGGCCGGGGCGACGGCGACTGGGATTGCTTCAGCTGGTGCTGCTGCGTCTTGAGCTACCACAGCCACCTGCTCTCCCTCTGTGTCGGACATCTTCCTCCCCCTTAGTGAACCTCACCAGGCTCCGTTCACTTTTCAAAATCTCTTCCGGGTAGCGCGGGGTTAACGACCCTCTGCTCTGATGGCGCGCTCCTGTCGCGGGCGGGGAGGAGGGTGTCAGCACACCGCGCTCACCCCTTCTGCTTGGGTCCGGCGGCTGCTCAGTGGTGGCTCGAGCCGTGGGCCGGATCCCTGGGGTTTTCTTGAGCGGCGCTCCTCGCCCGTGAGTGAAAGGGGTGTTTGGGGTGTTGGGATAATGTCCGTGACGCCACCCACGGTTGTGGTGATTGAGTGTACACCACCGCTGCTCTATGTGGGGGTCCCGGGGATGGTGAGGCGGAGCAGCCAGTTGTTGCGTTGTCCCTCCGTGGGTAGGGGTTGGTGATCCCGGGGCCCAGTGGGGTGCAGGGGCGCAGGGGCAGCGCTGTGCCTTGCGGCACGAAGGTACTCACTCAGCCAGTAAACACGACACAGTTCTCGGTAAACAAACGGCTGGTTGGACGGGTCCCTCGGACGGTTCACGGTGCTGCGGTTCCCTGCAGTTAGCGGTGACGGTCTCTTCCCTGCACCTTGGAAATGTTTGTTTGGTAGCGATGGATTCCCACCGGTTACCCGCTCCCCGACTACAATCTGGGCCGGAGGAGCTCCACACTTTGCCTGCAGGCGCCGGCCCTGGGAAACTGGTGCCTTGGCGGTGGCGGTGTTTCCCCGTTGTGGTTGGACCTTTGCCGTCAATCAGGACTTGCTTGTTGGGAGATCTACGTCCCCTTCACTAACGGATTTAGCAATCTACAGCGACTCCAAGCCTTGCTGGGATCCGAAAAGCCCCTGCTCTGGTGCTGACTGCCCTTTGTATCTGCTCCAGACCACCGGGCACACAGCCAACGGGGTCCTTCCAGTAACCTCCAGACAGTCCCACTGCAGACCTTCACCGCCGTCTGCTGACCTTGCTGGCTCCGTCTGGGCACACAGCCACAGACCAACTTCAGGCTTTCTGTCACTTCACTGCTGTTTCACTTCACTCTAGCTCCCTCCTGAGCTACACTCCGTTGTTTACTCTTGCCCTCCCTGGGCTAACCTCCTTCCACTTCCTCCTCCAAACTCTCTCTCTTTCACGTCCCTCACTGGACTGACTGGTACTTCCTGCCTCCAGAGCTGTGACCTCCTAGGTGGGCGGACACCAACCGCCTGGCTCCACCCCCTGGTGTGGACACCAGCCTCTGGAGGAAGGCAACAAGGATTTGTAGTTTAGCTGGTGTACCTGCAGGGAATGTGGGGGTGTGTGTGTTGTTGTGACCTGTGACCCCTGGCTTGCCCAGGGCGTCACATTCCCCCTTAGCAAAACGCAGACCGTTCTCGGGCTGCCCGTCCAACACCGGTTTTATTTTCCTTTTTGTTTTCTGTAAAGTAAAAGGTATAACATAATACGGCAGAATACATTTTTAATAATAACTCTTCCCAAAACGGGAGGCACATCACTTTAACGTTGCAACGGTGTACGGTTACGGTTTCCGCTCTTTCCCACCCAAGTAACCTGGCCCTGATGCTGCCCCTAAAGCCCAGGCAGCACCCCTTGACCCACAGTCCAGCACACGGTACCCGAGCGGGATCTGTCCTTCCCTCCAGAGGGTAGCCACCGGTCCCCTTGGTGGCTGGGCCCCAGCCTGCTCTGCTCAGGGCCCTCCCTCCAACCTGCCTCTCCGGAGGCGGCTTGCGGAAAACGGTAACGGTACCCAACATATTTACAAGCCACTAACGTTTGTGGTTGCCCTGCAAGTTCACGGGCTTGTCCATGGATAGTTCCCATGCATTTTTAAACGGTCCCCACGGGGACAACGGTGCCGGCTCCAGCCGGTTGCAAATCAACAAATAAATCAGGTGACTTCTTCGGTATCATCATTTTTCCTTATCATTCTTTTCCAAACAAACAAACAAACAAACTGTGGTGGTCCCAACGGGGGACGGTGCAACGGGCATCCGCTGCCCTACTCCGGTCCTTCTGCTGCTTCATCCGAGGGAGGGGGTGCAGGGCTCACCTTGCTCTCTTGGCTGCCCCTGAGCTTCACATCCAGGGCAAACCACCCCCTCTCTCCGCAGTGCCGGGTGTACCGCACCATGTCTCCCGGTATGAGATTGTGGCCAGGATGCTCCTCGGGCAGGTGGGCATTCACATCCCGCCGGGCTACAAACACCTCGGCCTCCAGGCCCGGTTCGTATATGAACCCGTAGCCCCGGCGGACATCAAACCGCCTCACCTGCCCCTCGTAGAACGGGCCCTGGACACGGAAGGTCGCTTGCCGCAGGTTCTCTTTTTCCCGTATGGCTCGGGCCACCAGCTCGGCTTTCCTTCGCTCCCTCTCCGCGATCTCCAGGCCCAGCTTTGTCGGCTCCCTTTCCCAGTATGGCGCTGCTGCCAGCGCCGGCGCACGGGTCGGGCCCCGCGGGACATCCAGAACGTTACCCACTGACAGGAAGGTGGGCGGCGTATCCCGCGGTGTCATGGCCTTGGGCGCTGCCTTGCAGCAACAACCCGGCGCCACCTCAGCCGAGGTGTGGGGGATGGGCACAGGGGCTTTCCGCAGCTGGGCCTTCGGCTCGGAGCGGGTCATCGGCTCCGGCTCGGGAAACTGCTCGGGGACTGTCTCTGGCACAATCTTCGGGGCCTTCCATGGTAATGCCTCCGGTTTGCTTCGGGCTCCGGCTACAGGTCGGTCCGCTGGGGCGGACGGGCTGGGTATCGCTACCGGTTGCGGTGGCAGCAGGCCTAGTGGCGGGGTCACGGCCTCCGAGACGGGTGGCGAGGGAGGCAACGGGGGGAGAGGGCTTGGACCGGGTCCCTCAGCCGCAGCGACCGGTCCCTCCGGGACATAGGGGCGTGGGTCACTCACCCTCCCTTCCTCCGCTTCCTCCTCGCGTCTCCGCACGGTGGCTATAACGTCCGCCATGTCGGTCTCCCACTCCTCCAAGAGGAGCTGCATCTTGACCTGCAGCCTTAGGTGGAGCTGCGCGGTCCGGATTTCCACCCACGCTGCGGTTCCCGGCGCGGGGGCCACGGTGCTTCGGGACGGCATCCACATGGTGACTTTCTCTCTTTCTTCCAGGAACGGTATGTTTGCAGGGTCCTGGCGTCCCTGCCTTTATAGCCGCGACTACATGCGGCCAGCCGCCATCGCGTCCCCCTTAGCTCTTTCCGGCCCCTCCTCTCTCGGGGCGGGGTTTTGGCCTTCGCGCCTCTACTGCTCGAGAAGACGCTCGAGCGGGAACTTTTCGCGCCAAAGATGGCGGCTTCTGCAATTTTTCTGCCGGATACCTCCGGCGGTAACAAGGCGCACCTCTACCAAACGGCAGAGCGGTAGGATCCTGTTCGTGACGCCAAGTTGTCGCGGGCGGGGAGGAGGGTGTCAGCACACCGCGCTCACCCCTTCTGCTCGGGTCCGGCGGCTGCTCAGTGGTGGCTCGAGCCGTGGGCCGGATCCCGGGGGTTTTCTTGAGCGGCGCTCCTCGCCCGTGAGTGAAAGGGGTGTTTGGGGTGTTGGGATAATGTCCGTGACGCCACCCACGGTTGTGGTGATTGAGTGTACACCACCGCTGCTCTATGTGGGGGTCCCGGGGATGGTGAGGCGGAGCAGCCAGTTGTTGCGTTGTCCCTCCGTGGGTAGGGGTTGGTGATCCCGGGGCCCAGTGGGGTGCAGGGGCGCAGGGGCAGCGCTGTGCCTTGCGGCACGAAGGTACTCACTCAGCCAGTAAACATGACACAGTTCTCGGTAAACAAAACGGGCTGGTTGGACGGGTCCCTCGGACGGTTCACGGTGCTGCGGTTCCCTGCAGTTAGCGGTGACGGTCTCTTCCCTGCACCTTGGAAATGTTTGTTTGGTAGCGATGGATTCCCACCGGTTACCCGCTCCCCGACTACAATCTGGGCCGGAGGAGCTCCACACTTTGCCTACAGGCGCCGGCCCTGGGAAACTGGTGCCTTGGCGGTGGCGGTGTTTCCCCGTTGTGGTTGGACCTTTGCCGTCAATCAGGACTTGCTTGTTGGGAGATCTACGTCCCCTTCACTAACGGATTTAGCAATTTACAGCGACTCCAAGCCTTGCTGGGATCCGAAAAGCCCCTGCTCTGGTGCTGACTGCCCTCTGTATCTGCTCCAGACCACCGGGCACACAGCCAACGGGGGTCCTTCCAGTAACCTCCAGACAGTCTCACTGCAGACCTTCACCGCCGTCTGCTGACCTTGCTGGCTCCGTCTGGGCACACAGCCACAGACCAACTTCAGGCTTTCTGTCACTTCACTGCTGTTTCACTTCACTCTAGCTCCCTCCTGAGCTACACTCCGTTGTTTACTCTTGCCCTCCCTGGGCTAACCTCCTTCCACTTCCTCCTCCAAACTCTATCTCTTTCACGTCCCTCACTGGACTGACTGGTACTTCCTGCCTCCAGAGCTGTGACCTCCTAGGTGGGCGGACACCAACCGCCTGGCTCCACCCCCTGGTGTGGACACCAGCCTCTGGAGGAAGGCAACAAGGATTTGTAGTTTAGCTGGTGTACCTGCAGGGAATGTGGGGGGGTGTGTGTGTTGTTGTGACCTGTGACCCCTGGCTTGCCCAGGGCGTCACACTCCCTTCGCGCTCTTTTTCAGCCACGCCCCCCTTCTTCCTGTGCTCAGCGAGGCTAATGGCGGCGGGCAGTTTTCAAACAGTAAGGCCCGTTTCACACGTCAGTGAAAAACACAGACGTTTTTCACTGGCGTGTAAAACACGCACATGTCCCTCCGTGTGCCGTGAATCTCGGCACACGTGGGTTGTCTAAGTGCAATCCGGGCTCCGTTCTCCGTGGCCCGTGATTGCACTTAGAAATCAACTCACCTGCGCCCGCTCCCGCTCTCCATGGTGCTGATCGCTCCCGCGGTGCAGCATCCGGCCGGCGGTGACCCCCGCAGCAGCTGCTTCCGGGTCGGCTGTGTCACGCATAATGAATATGCGCGACAGTAATCAGCTGGCTTTGAAGCAGCAGGGAGAACGGGCTGCAGAGGACATCGCTGGACGCCGGGTGAGTTAAATGTTTTTTATTTTAAAAGCACGTTTTTTTCTGGCACGTGTTTCACGGACCACACCACTGCGTGGTCCGTGGGACATCAGTGATGCCAGAAAAAAATGGACATGTCCTCCGTGCCGCAAACACGCACACGCGGGTACGCCGCACGGAGACACGTGCAGTGAAAAAATCACTGACGTGTGAGCAGACCCATTCATTATAATGGGTCTGTGTATGTCAGTGATTCTGGTACGTTTAAAAAAAAGCACAAACGTACCAGAATCACTGACGTGTGAAAGGGGCCTAACACAGTCTTTTAAGCACAGTTTCTGCAGGCGCACAGTACCCGGTGGGGACCGGGCACGAAATTCCTGTTCGTGACGCCAAAGTTGACTCGCCCACCCCAGGGCTATGGGACACCCGGTGCCGGGCCGGACTAGTCCGGGGGTAGTCAGTGGTGGCGGGGCCCGACTCCGTGGCCCTGGTGGGTGTCAGTTAAATATGGCTGGTGACTTGGGGTTTGTGTTCGTGACGCCACTTGTGGTATGCGGCTATTAAGCCGCCGCTGCTGTGTAAGGCCTCCGGGGTGATGATATGGCAGCAATGGTGGTTACTGCTCCCCACAGGTGGAGCGGTGCCCCCGGGGAACACTGTTGGTGCTCGTGAGAGTCTATGGTGCTGTGTGGATAACACGGTGCAGGGCCGACAGGCAATGAAAGAAACAGGCACAAACAACAGTCTCTTTACCTTCTCCTCTTTTACTTCACAAACGGTTAGTCCTGGGAGACCGTTACAGGTGGTAGAGGGCTCCGGCCGGCCTGGAAGTAACTGAGATGTCGTTTTTGGCCAGGATGAGTATGAGGCCTACTCCTGTTCTTTTCCTTACTATGATAGGACCCAGCTCTGTGAATTTAGCAATGGCCCTCTTGCTGCTGGGACTGGTGGTATGTCCCTTTCCCTCTGTGGTAGGCTGCACAGGCCCTCTCTGGTGCTTCTCTGCTGGAGTCCACACCAGGCCCTGATGATGCAGCTGTAGCTTCGGGCTGTTTATGGGTTAGGTGCTTGCAGCTCTCCTGCCCTTCGGATTCGGCTACCAGGGAGTATTTTAGACCCTGGTGGCCACAGACTCTGATGTCCGAGTCTCTTCTGTGCCTCTCTGCTCCTCCTGCTTCACTGGGCCAAGCTGCTCCAGCTCTAGGCCCCAGTTCCACAGGACAGCACACTCTGCATCTGCACTCTTTGCTTTCTCCTACAGACTGAACACTAACTCCTCCCTCAGGCCAGACTTAAGGAATGCTCCCTGGAACTCCAGGTTCAGAGCTCCCCCTGCTGGCCTGAGGGGAGAACTGCGTTGGATGTTAAACTTACTGGCCAATAGACCTCCCAATTACCTCCAGGCTCAGCATTAACCCTTTGGAGGGGCAATGCTGTTGTGGCGACCAGGTCCTGGGGCGCCACAGATGTCCCCTATGTCTGTCATTACGATCCTCCTGCGAACACCGGCTGCAAGCGACATTCATAGGAGATTGTGCATATCACTGGTAATCGGACGATCACAGCTTCAAGTCCTCTAAGGCCAGAGTCACACTTGCGAGTGCCTCGCGTGTAACTCGCGCGAGTCTCTCATTGAATCATCCGGCATGGACTCGCACTCTCCTGATAGGAGCGGGTCGGTTGCATGTATGTCTATGCAGCTGAGATGCTCCTGTCCTGAGAGTGTGAGTCCATGCCGGGTGATTCAATGAGAGACTCGCGCGAGTTACTAGCAAGTGTGACTCTGGCCTAAGGGAACTAGTAAATACAATGCAAAGTATTAAAAAAGTTTTAAAAATGATAAAAAAAAAGCACAAAAGTTCAATTCACGCCCCTTTTGTTCCATTAAAAATAAAACAAAAAATAAAAATACACATTTCCAAAAATCTATTAAAATACAAAATCAGTTAATCTGATCGGTAAACGACGTAGTGAAAAATAAAAACAAAACGCCAGAATTACATTTTTTTGTGTCCCCGCAACATTGGCTATAAAATGCAATAAAAGGCAATTAGAGCATTGTACCGTATATTAGTAGGGAGGATTGAATACTTCGATTATCCGACTTCGCGAATATTTTCTGAATACCTCGCCGCTATTCGACTATTCGCGAATATTCGATGCGCAATGTAAGTCTATGGGAAGCCTGAATAGTTGTTATTCGGGTTTCCCATAGACTTACATTGCGCATCGAATATTCGCGAATAGTCGAATAGCGGCGAGGTATTTGGAAAATATTTGTGAAGCCGGATAATCGAAGTATTCGATCATCTCTATATATTAGATAAAATGGTATCGGTAAAAATGTCACATCAGGGTGCAAAAAATAAGCAGTCACTGAGCCCCAGATCCCAAAAAATGAAAATGGTACAGGTCACGGAAAATGGCAACAAAAGCAGAAAAAAAAAATTCTTAAAAATATCTGAATTTTTTTTCACCACTTAAAAAAACAAACAAAAAAA
Organism: Anomaloglossus baeobatrachus; assembly: GCF_048569485.1. NCBI lineage: Eukaryota > Metazoa > Chordata > Amphibia > Anura > Aromobatidae > Anomaloglossus > Anomaloglossus baeobatrachus. The sequence goes on along the minus strand of NC_134353.1, from coordinate 40,313,377 downwards.
CTATACATGTTAATATTTGCGAACTCGTACCGACCTGAGGAATCATAATGCCACATCAGTTTTACCACATACAGTGCCTCAAGTAGTATTCAACCCCCTGCAGATTTAGCAGGTTTGATAAGATGCAAATAAGTTAGAGCCTGCAAACTTCAAACAAGAGCAGGATTTATTAACAGATGCATAAATCTTACAAACCAACAAGTTCTGTTGCTCAGTTACATTTTAATAAATTTTCAACATAAAAGTGTGGGTTAATTATTATTCAACCCCTAGGTTTAATTTTTGTGGAATAACCCTTGTTTGCAATTACAGCTAATAATCATCTTTTATAAGACCTGATCAGGCCGGCACAGGTCTCTGGAGTTATCTTGGCCCACTCCTCCATGCAGATCTTCTCCAAGTTATCTAGGTTCTTTGGGTGTCTCATGTGGACTTTAATCTTGAGCTCCTTCCACAAGTTTTCAATTGGGTTAAGGTCAGGAGACTGACTAGGCCACTGCAACACGTTGATTTTTTCCCACTTGAACCAGGCCTTGGTTTTCTTGGCTGTGTGCTTTGGGTCGTTGTCTTGTTGGAAGATGAAATGACGACCCATCTTAAGATCCTTGATGGAGGAGCGGAGGTTCTTGGCCAAAATCTTCAGGTAGGCCGTGCTATCCATCTTCCCATGGATGCGGACCAGATGGCCAGGCCCCTTGGCTGAGAAACAGCCCCACAGCATGATGCTGCCACCACCATGCTTGACTCTAGGGATGGTATTCTTGGGGTCGTATGCAGTGCCATCCAGTCTCCAAATGTCACGTGTGTGGTTGGCACCAAAGATCTCGATCTTGGTCTCATCAGACCAGAGAACCTTGAACCAGTCTGTCTCAGAGTCCTCCAAGTGATCATGAGCAAATGACTCGCCCACCCCAGGGCTATGGGACACCCGGTGCCGGGCCGGACTAGTCCGGAGGTAGTCAGTGGTGGCTGGGCTCGGCTCCGTGGCCCTGGTGGGTGTCAGTAGAATATGTGGCTTGAATTAAAGTTTGTGTTCGTGACGCCACCTGTGGTATGCGGCTATTAAGCCGCGCTGCTGTGTAAGGCCTCCGGTGGTGATGATATGGCAGCAATGGTGGTACTGCTCCCCACAGGTGGAGCAGTGCCCCGGGGGCACAGTTGGTGCTTGTGAGTGTCTATGCAGGTGAAATAACAGAGGCAACTCAAGGGTGCAGTTTCAAGTTCTTTACTCACAATTCTTGTCAAGGCCGGCAGGAACCCTTGGACTGCTGGACCACTGTCAGGGACCTCCGCCGTTTCTGGATGATTCTTGGAGCAAAACCCGGTACCCTTCTCTTAAGTGTCTCTGTCTTCATCTGTCTCCTTAAACCTTGCCTTTGTAGGATAAACCTGCTCGGCCTCCACAACAGCCTCCAGGCTGGGGGGGTCACCTGTCGGCTGATTACCCCTTTTCTAGAAGTTCTGCTGTGGGCTGTGGCCCGGGGAGTTTACAACGTTCCCTACAACGTTCCCTGGGCCTTGGTTTTTACTGTTTGGAGATGATTTTGCACTCCTCCGGTTTCTAGGGACCGTCCCCTGTTGCAGCTTGATCCCTCCAGCGATGTTCCTGTGGAACAGGCCACCGCAGCTCTACAGCTACCCGTGGCCCTGGGACCCCTTCTGCTCTCTGCTTGGTGTCACCTGGACCCCCTGAGTCCCAGGATCTTCACCAGGAAGCGTCTCTTTCTTTCCTTAGCTCCTGACTGACTTGGAGCTCTCTTCCTTTCTCTCCTCCTTGCCTGCCTCCTGCAGGCCTCCTCCTCCTTCCCCACTCTCTTTCTCTCTGCCCTCACTAGACTTTCCTTTTCTGTGTCTGCACTCTTGTGGCTCCTCCCACCTCCCCAGTTGCTCTGTTCTACCCTATAGGAGCAGGGATGGGTCTTACGGGCCCCTCCCAGCATGCAGCATGGGTGGGTTTCTGCCACTATCCCTGGTCCCAGTGTGTTCCTAGCAATGGGTGTAGTGTGGATTTACCAGGGGACCGGTGTTCACTCCCTTCCTCACCCAGAATGGGGCATCACACCGCTGATGGGGTGCAATGACCTGTGGCGACGGAAGCCTCAGGGGCGCCACACTCCCCCACAGCGAATCCCAGCACGTCCTCGGGCTGAAAAGACAACAAAACATGTGGGAAAAACTGCAAAAACATTTTTGTTATGCATAACAATAAAACAATTAAACATTTCTTCCCTTTATGGGAGGCACAAATTCTTGAACGTTGCAAACGTTCTTATAAAGAAACATCTAAGTGTGCACTTTCAGTTTATTGCACAGTTTGGGCACATCCCCCATAATTCTGGTAGGGGCACAACAGGTGCAACTATATACATTCTTGGCTACAACTAGTCCAGTAGCCTGGCAGTTCGTTTCTTTTTCAATCAACAAAAGTGCAAAAACTCAACCAGCCACTAAGTCAGTGGCCTGGTTACACAGGACACATAAGACATCACATTCACTTTCACCGGGGACCACATTCCAGTCCAGTGGCCCGGTAACACATATCAACATGGGGGGGGTGACATCTTCAAAAAGAACATTAGGGCAGCACAAAAGGGACATCTTCACAAAGAATGAGGGGCAGACAGGGGCTATATACAGTTCAGTTTCTTCATCTTCATCTTTTTACTTCTTTACATGTAGGGATTCTTCTCCGGCTCCCCACCTGGCAGCAGGTAGACAGCGGTCAGCACAGTCTGCGTCTGCTGGTCTTGGCGGGCCGCGCCTGGAATGGCGGCGGCCTGTATTGGAGTCGCTGCTGTGACCGATTCTTGACGGGGCCGCACCTGGCGTGGCTGAGGCCTGGGCTTGGCGGGCCGCATCTGCGGCGTGGATTAACGTCGCCGCTGCGGCGGGATCTTGCTTGTCCGAGCGGGGTATCGCTGCTGGGGCCTGAGCTGGACGGGCCGGCTTGGCGTCGCTGCTGCGGTGTGTGGAATGGGCGTCGCTCCGGTGGCGAAATCTTGGCGAGCCGCACCTGGCGCGGCTGCGGTCCAGATCGGCGTCGCCGTGCCGGGCGTCTCTCCGGGGACCGCGGGCATGGCAGCGGGGGTTGGGGCTCTTGCGCCGGCAGGGGCATTAAATGACTCACCCCTCAGTAGCATCTCCGGTGTTCTGGTGGTCGCTGGCCTGCTGCAGGGTGCTGGTATCGGAGCTGCGGTGGTGGCACGCGCACCTGCAGGAGGACTGGGCAGGAACCCCACCTGGCAATCCGGGCTCCGCCGGTTGGGGGGTGACACTCTCTTTACCCGGCTCTGCAGCGGCTGCTGGACCTTCTCCGCTCTCCAGGACGTAGGACACCACCCAGTTCTGAGGTGCGTGTCCCGGCTCGGCCACTCTTCCTCTGGCCGCTCGTTGCTCAGCGTCCATCATCTTAGCTTCTTCACGCGCCATCTTTTCTTCCTCCGCTCTCCATCGCGGGCACTGCTTCGCGCTCTTTCTGGGCAAGACCAAGGGGGCGGGGCTTCTCTTCGCGCCCTTTCTTCTGGCACGTCCCCCTTCTTCCGCTCTATGTAGCGCTAATGGCGGCAGTTTTCACGGTAAAACACAGGCTATTTCACGAATCTTCAGGCGCACAGTACCCGGTGTAACCGGGCACGAAATCCTGTTCGTGACGCCAAAGTTGACTCGCCACCCCAGGGCTATGGGACACCCGGTGCCGGGCCGGACTAGTCCGGAGGTAGTCAGTGGTGGCTGGGCCCGGCTCCGTGGCCCTGGTGGGTGTCAGTAGAATATGTGGCTTGAATTAGAGTTTGTGTTCGTGACGCCACCTGTGGTATGCGGCTGTTAAGCCGCCGCTGCTGTGTAAGGCCTCCGGGGTGATGATATGGCAGCAATGGTGGTACTGCTCCCCACAGGTGGAGCAGTGCCCCGGGGCACAGTTGGTGCTTGTGAGTGTCTATGCAGGTGAAATAACAGAGGCAACTCCAAGGGTGCAGTTTCAAGTTCTTTACTCACAATTCTTGTCAAGGCCGGCAGGAACCCTTGGACTGCTGGGACCACTGTCAGGGACCTCCGCCGTTTCTGGATGATTCTTGGAGCAAAACCCGGTACCCTTCTCTTAAGTGTCTCTGTCTTCAGCTGTCTTCCTTAGCCTTGCCTTTGTAGGATAAACCTGGCTCGGCCTCCACAACAGCCTCCAGGCTGGGGGGTCACCTGTCGGCTGATTACCCCTTTTCTAGAAGTTCTGCTGTGGGCTGTGGCCCGGAGAGTTTACAACATTCCCTGGGCCTCGGTTTTTACTGTTTGGAGATGATTTTGCACTCCTCCGGTTTCTAGGGACCGTCCCCTGTTGCAGCTTGATCCCTCCACCGATGTTCCTGTGGAACAGGCCACCGCAGCTCTACAGCAACCCGTGGCCCTGGGACCCCTTCTGTTCTCTGCTTGGTGTCACCTGGACCCTCTGAGTCCCAGGATCTTCACCAGGAAGCGTCTCTTTCTTTCCTTAGCTCCTGACTGACTTGGAGCTCTCTTCCTTTCTCTCCTCCTTGCCTGCCTCCTGCAGGCCTCCTCCTCCTTCCCCACTCTCTTTCTCTCTGCCCTCACTAGACTTTCCTTTCTGTGTCTGCACTCTTGTGGCTCCTCCCACCTCCCCAGTTGCTCTGTTCTACCCTATAGGAGCAGGGATGGGTCTTACGGCCCCTCCCAGCATGCAGCATGGGAGGGTTTCTGCCACTATCCCTGGTCCCAGTGTGTTCCTAGCAATGGGTGTAGTGTGGATTTACCAGGGGACCGGTGTTCACTCCCTTCCTCACCCAGAATGGGGCATCACACCGCTGATGGGGTGCAATGACCTGTGGCGACGGAAGCCTCAGGGGCGCCACACAAACTGTAGACGAGCCTTGACATGACGCTTTGAAAGTAAAAGGTACCTTACGGGCTCGTCTGGAACGGAGACCATTGCGGTGGAGTACGTTACTTATGGTATTGACTGAAACCAATGTCCCCACTGCCATGAGATCTTCCCGGAGCTCCTTCCTTGTTGTCCTTGGGTTAGCCTTGACTCTTCGGACAAGCCTGGCCTCGGCACGGGTGGAAACTTTCAAAGGCTGTCCAGGCCGTGGAAGGCTAACAGTAGTTCCATAAGCCTTCCACTTCCGGATGATGCTCCCAACAGTGGAGACAGGTAGGCCCAACTCCTTGGAAAGGGTTTTGTACCCCTTGCCAGCCTTGTGACCCTCCACGATCTTGTCTCTGATGGCCTTGGAATGCTCCTTTGTCTTTCCCATGTTGACCAAGTATGAGTGCTGTTCACAAGTTTGGGGAGGGTCTTAATTAGTCAGAAAAGGCTGGAAAAAGAGATAATTAATCCAAACATGTGAAGCTCATTGTTCTTTGTGCCTGAAATACTTCTTAATACTTTAGGGGAACCAAACAGAATTCTGGTGGATTGAGGGGTTGAATAATAAATGACCCTCTGAATAAACTTTTCACAATTTAAAAAAAAAAAAGAAATAACATTCTTTTTTGCTGCAGTGCATTTCACACTTCCAGGCTGATCTACAGTCCAAATGTCACAATGCCAAGTTAATTCCGTATGTGTAAACCTGCTAATTCTGCAGGGGGTTGAATACTACTTGTAGGCACTGTAGTGAACATGGTAAATAAACCTCCCCAAAAAAATTGTGAAATTGCACTTTTTTGGCAATTTTAACATACTTTTTACATTTCTTCCCATTTTCCAGTGCATCACATGATAAAATAAATAAAAGTACAACTCATCCAGCAAAAAAAACAAAGCCATCATACAGCTGTGGGTACGGAACAAATAGTTATGGCTCTTGGAAGAAGGGTATGAAAAGGCAAAAGAGCAAAATGGAAAAGGGTGAAAAATGTCACAAAGAACTAAAAAACTACAACAAAAAAAGACAAAAACACTAGAAGTGAAACCCCCCCTTAGGGCTCAGTAAAATGATGACGCTTTTCATTAAAAACTAATGAAGGACGACACCTCCACTGCCTACAACATTGGCCGAAGACATAAAGGTTATCGTTAACCACGTGAAAGATCTGATGAGCAATTATCGTTATGTCAATTATCGTTCTGCTACTAAAACCATCGGCTCTGACCACCGGTAATTATACTTCTGACAGCAAAAGACAGATGACCTGGGAGCCTCCGGCCACAAACTCGCACTGCGTGACACTCTGACGATTGTTCAAACATTTAATAAATCAGCGTAAGAAAGGTTATATTTATTTTCGGTTACCTATACTGTACTAGTCAAACGTTTGCAGTGGTTTTCCTTATTCTTACGGAATGTGCACAATGTAGATTCAGACTGAGGCGTCATACATATTACAGAATTTTTTTTACTCCTTGTTTCCACACCTGATTCTTTGTGGCGTTCAGTCTGAATCTACAATGTGCACATTCCTATAAATATGTGTATGCCAAATCATCTGTTATATCTAATAGGGAAAAATAAAGTTATCGATCACATGGACTACATAGCTCAATCACATGGAGCAGATACAAGAACCCTCACAAATCCATGTGAAGCTGCTGCAGAAGAAGATTGTGCTGATATACACAATGAGGCCACGTTTCTGGGGAACCTGCAAAAAGATGAGAAGGACATTTTTTTATGCCCTAAAGCACTACCTTTAAATAAGTCTTTATATACAGTTTAATGAGAGTTCTTTAATGAGAGTCAGTATGCGCCAGAGCTTCCACATACAGTTAGGGCCAGAAATATTTGGAGAGTGACCGAATCTTGGTGAGATCAGCTCTCCCTCTCCCCACCCCAGGGAAGGACCAGGACAGGATTTGTTGAACCCACAGATATGGACAAACAGACAAACTAAAACTCAATCACACAGCTAGCACACACAGAGATAAAAGACAATATCTGATCAGGAGGAAATAAAGAGCAGGGAGGAAATAACCAGATGACAAGAGGATTTCCACAGCACATCAAGTAGCACACAGTAAATCACCAACAACAGGAGCACAACAGAATATGGGCCAGGTTAGCAAATGCTATAGTCTGCATGGGAAGACAGATTCCTCCATCTTAAAAAGGCATGGAGAACTTGTGATAGGTCTTCCCACATTATGTGATCCAAAAGGTAACCAGCAAGCTAACAGAAATTAACTCCTGCTAGTCCAATCACTAATGAGCACACAGGTGGTCGACGCTTGAGCCGGCCTGTGCAACTCAGAAGCACCAGAGAAAGAAGAGTGTGGAGTGTTAGGGGCACTTTGCACACTATGACATCGCAGGTGCGATGTTGGTGGGGTTAAATTGAAAGTGACGCACATCCGGCGTCGCAGGCGATATCGTATTGTGTAAAGCTTTTTTGATACGATTAACGAGCGCAAAAGCTTCGTAATCGTATCATCGGTGTAGCGTCGGTCATTTCCATAATTTGGAAATGACCGATGTTACGATGTTGTTCCTCGTTCCTGCGGCAGCACACATCGCTGTGTGTGAAGCCGCAGGAGCGAGGAACATCTCCTACCTGCATCCTGCGGCTCACGCCGGCTATGCGGAAGGAAGGAGGTGGGCGGGATGTTTGCATCCCGCTCATCTCCGCCCCTCTGCTTCTATTGGCCGCCTGCCTTGTGACGTCGCTAAGATGCCGCACGACCTGCCCCCTTAATAAGGAGGCGGGTTGCCGGCCAGAGCGACGTCGCAGGGCAGGTGAGTGCATGTGAAGCTGCCGTAGCGATAATGTTCGCTACGCCAACTATCACCATGATATCGCAGCTGCGACGGGGGCGGGGACTATCGCACTCGGCATTGCAAGCATCAGCTTGCGATGTTGTAGTGTGCAAAGTGCCCCTTAGAGTCTGTAGTCTGAACAGCGTCAGTCGCCGTAATGAGAGCCAAACACCGTGTGCCAGTACCAAACCGTTGCTTTGCCACTCCTACCACTTCTGTTATCTCTATGGTGGATGTCTTCCCTTTTTTGTCAGCCTAATGAGGGTCAGTTTCGCATCCATTGAAGACATGTTGTGGATTCACAGCAACAGCTCCGAGTGCAATAGTTGCACCCGGAATCAGCTCCAGAACTTTTACCTGCTTAATTGGTGATGTATTAACAAGGGAATCGCCCATGCAGGATATTAAAGAGCTTGCATGATAATGGGCCAATTACCTTTGGTCCCTTGAAAAAGAGACAGCTACATATTAAAGAACTGTAATTCCTAAACCCTTCCTCCAATTAAGATGTGAATCCCCTCAAATTAAAGCTGATTATATTACTGTATTTTGAATATTGTTTTGCGAACAGTTAAAATGTCAAAACTTTTGCCACTGTCCAAATATTTCTGTAAATAACTAAATGGTAACTGTGTCGGATCACCTTTGTGGCCAGTATTTGGCTGCAGCAGTCCGATATTCCTGGGTTCATGGGCGAAAAGTGAAGTGAAACTATTGGACCAGACAGCATCAAAACCGGAGCGGAGAAGGATCAGTGAGGGGATAGGTGCTTAGTTTTTGTGGGGGTTTTTTTAGTTTCCATGAACTTTTTTTTTTTATGCAGTTTTCATTTGTTTTTGTATTTTTATTTAGTTTTCTGTCATTTTTCTATGCAGTTTTGATGTTGTTTTTATGCAGTTTCTATATGGTTTTATACAAATTTTATGCTTCTATATAGTTTTATGGATTTTGGTGTAGTTTTCATGGATGTTTTATGCCGTTTCTATGCAATTTATCAGCCAGGAACACAGGAGAAGTATATAAGATCTTCCTGCTACAGTCTCATTTGCTATCCATATCCAGGACACAGTCCTTGTGAAGCGGTACACGCGTGCTCACCACATATCTGCACATTATCCATCACTCATCATTCCATTAATTACAGAAGTTTCCGCTAATCACCAGAAAGGCCTTACGGCCATTTATTGGAGCCCTGATATCATTCATCATATAGTCAGCAGAGACCTCTCCACTTACCCATCAGTGATGTTAGTTTATGAATGGTGGGGGGGTGCGGAGATGCGGATGATCTACAGCCCCCCGGGAGCAGCTGATGTCGTCACTAATACACTGATGCTTGTTTGCATCTTAATTTCACGTAGCCGGGGTCACCCCCTGCGTAGATGAGGTCCTCCGCGCCTCCTCCTGGGGGAACTATCCTGACACGTTATGCTGATCAAAAGGGAATAATCCGGCACAGATTAAATATGCCAAGTCACTCCCTAATCAGACGATGAGACAGAGACCTCGGTGCATCCAGATCAGCCAGTTAAGGGTAACATATGCCTGCGCAGAGCAGTTCAGGCGGGGTCGCCCCTTATACATACGATGGAGTGCTCACCCTTGTTTACGGATGTTGAGGCCCGATGTCTGTGTGCCAAATGTGCCCGTCACTGCGTAATTACCACACCTCATCTCAGGGGGTAATTGACTCTTACACTTGGCATGAAGTGGGGTCAATATATACAAATAGAATAAAGCGTTGTCCCCGTCTGTAGATCATTATTGGAATTATTCTATAGATGCTTTCTATCATTTTCTGGATGGCATGATATCGCAGCAGCAAACTGGGATATGTGTGCTGTGAATATAGTGGGAAGGTGGCGAGTCTTGTGAAAACAACTTATAGATATTAATGGAAAGCAAACTGAAAAATAAACCCAATGCCAGGCAGCAGCTGCCAAGCCACACACAATAATGTCATGTTCTATAAAAAAAAGTATATCTTAATTCCTGGGTCCCAAGTGAAATAAATAAGAGGTCCAAATGATGAGCGAGGGTGCTCGCCACTGCTCTGTACTTGATCGTGCATTGTGGTGCTCGGGTACACTTGCTGCTAGGCTGAGTATCTCAAGTATTCAGATGTGTCATTGTGAAACATTGAACATGAAGCATCAGCTCGCTCAGTGAATGATTGGAGCCGGCACCCCAGTGTCTGAGATCAGGTGCTGTACATATGGTAACCACTCGATGGAGCACTCATGGGCTCGGGAACTCTCAGTGATTGGCCCAGTGAGAGCTGCTTGCAATCTGTGAGTGGCTTTCACTGGGGCTAAAAACGTTTTCGAATGTAGTAAATCTGACCTCCCTTCCTTTGTAAATGCTCTCTTTAGTCTTTATGGCTTTCTGTATGTGGCTGGAGATCCGATCTGCCCAATCATTGACGTCCATTATACTCAATACTCAAGTCAATCCCATCTGAGTGTCTGACCTGCTTGACTTGAGTAAAGAGCACTCGAGCATCGTAGTTTTCACTCATCATTATGAATACGGAGCATGGTAGTATACGCTCATCACTAGTCTTTAATAGTGAGGACTGAGCACTACCATGCTTGGGTGCTCAGAACTCGTAACCAGTGATGAGCGAGCACTACCATGCTCGGGTGCTCAGTACTCGTAACTAGTGATGAGCGAGCACTACTGTGCCGCCCCCACGCCAGCAGCCGGGCTGCTTGGATCCGGACCCGCAGTGTGGCTCGAGGGATCTTCCGGACCTGGGGTCGCGCGGACACTTTGAATAAAAAGGGGACGTTTATGTACGGAGCTTGCCGTAGGTACTTCGTGACGCCATCGACGGTGTGTGGTGAGATGAAGCACCACCGCTGCTTTTGGGGAGCACCCGGGGACGATGGGATAGTGTCGCGGGCGGGGAGGGCGCTGTGCTCACCACGCTCGGGTCCGGCGCTGCTGCTGCTCGGTGGCTCGAGCGGTGGTCCGGATCCGGGGACTCGAGCGGCGCTCCTCGCCCGTGAGTGAAAGGGGATAGTTTGGTTTGGGGATTTGGTCCGTGACGCCACCCACGGTTTGTGGTGAGGTTGGGACACCACCGCTGCTGGTGACGGGGATTCCGGGAGTGATGACAGGGAGCAGCTGGGATGTTGTTTCCCCCTCCGTGGGTAGGGGTTGGTTGTCCCGGGGCCCGGTAAGGTGTGACAGGGAGGTACGGTTGGTGAGGTGCAGGGTCGCGGGGGCAGCGCGGTGCCGAATGGCACGGTGGTACTCACTCAGCCAAGAACAGATGCAGTCTCCGGTAAAACAAACGGCTGGATGGACGGGTCCCGCAGCCGGCTGCTGTGGTTTCTCCCGGACGGTTAGTGGTGGCTGCCTTTCCCTGCACGTTTTGTGTAACTTCGGTCCCAATGGCTTCCCACCGGTAACCCGCTCCCCAGCGTGGATATATGCTGGAGGAGCCCTTTTGCCCACAGGCTCTGGCCCTGGGAATTCTAGCTGTGGCGGTAGCTGTATTTCCCTGTTGCTGTTTGGACGGTTGCCTTCAGTCGGGTCTTGGCTGTTTGGAAACCCCTGGGGTTCCGGTCACTAACGGATTTGACCTGTTTAACGACGACTCCAAGCCTGGTCGGGGTCCGCAGGCCCTGCCAGTTTGTGCTTGGTTCTCTTCGCTCCCCGGTTTGGTACCGGCGGGCCACCGCCCGTCCCCGGTCCTACGGTTCCGCGTCAATCTGCCTCTCCTGCAGACGGCCACCACCGTCTGCCAACCTTGCTCTTGGTGCCCGGGCCACGTACCCGGACACGGTCAGTCTGCTCCTCTATTACCACTTCATTCCTCTCTCTTTCACCTCTCTAACTTCTCACTTCCTTTTCCCGCCTCCATAACTGTGAACTCCTCAGTGGGTGGGGCCAACCGCCTGGCTCCACCCCACCTGGTGTGGACATCAGCCCCTGGAGGGAGGCAACAAGGATTTTGTGTCTGGCTGATGTGCCTATCTCGAGGTGTGGGGTGTGTTGTTGCAGTACCTGTGACGACCTGGCTAGTCCAGGGCGTCACAATAGCAGCTGGATGTTAACCCCTCCGTGGGTAGGGATGGATGTCCCGGGGCCCAGTGTCTCTGTACTGAGGATGGTGGCTGCAGGGGCCGGCGCGCCCAGTCAGACCGGGGGATGTTAGTTTACTCACAGTTAAATGAATCACACAAGTCCAGTGGTAAACCAAGGTGTCGGTGGCCGGCCTCCCCGCACCCGGGGTGATGGTCTGTGTCACTTTCCTCTGCACTATTTTAGTTCTCTTTGGACTTCACGGTGTGGAACTCGGGAGTCCGCTCCCAGAACTATGGATTGGAGCCTTGCCCACAGACACTGACCCTTGGGATCTACCGGGGCCTGGCGGATGCCCTATTCCCCGCGGTGGGCTGTTGTCTGCCTTTTGGGACTTTGGGTGGGACAGGACCTATAATCCTGTCCTCAATTGGTAAATTAGCGAGGCCTTAGTTTCGGTCCTGGCTTCAAGGTCCAAGCACTCCCTCTGTGCACAGTTTCCGGGTCGGTTCTCCGGTGTCGGTACCGGCGGGCTCCTACCCTGTCCCAGTCCATTTTGGATCTCTGGCAGCCGTCTTCCCGTCTCCTGACAGACACGGATTACCGTCTGCCACCTATCCAGCACGCCGGGGCTCCAACCCCGATGCCTTTCCTCTCTGACTTCACTTGCATTTTCTCCTCTCTTCAACTGCTCCTCTCACTACTCCGCTCTCACTTGAACTCTAACTTGAACAGCACTTCAACTTGAACTACTGCTTTTCCCGCCCTGGATTCTCTAGACCCCTAGGTGGGCATTCTCCATCCACCTGGTCCCGCCCACTGGTGTGCCTGTCCTACCCTGGGGGGGTGACTATGGTTTTGTTGGCTAGATGTAACCCTGTGAGGGAAGGTGTTGTGTGGGGGCCTATTTGGTGTGAGACCACCTGGCGGTTAGGGCGTCACACTACCATGTTCAGGTGCTTGGTACTCGTAACTAATGATGAGCGGGCACTACCATGCTCAGGTGCATAGTACTCGTAACTAGTGATGATCGAGCACTACCATGCTCAGATGCTCGGTACTTGTAACGATCTTATAATGATGTCCTTGCATGGTTCTCCATCGATGTAATACTTGCCTAGAGTCCACAAGTTGCTGTAACTGTCCCAAATTAGTTTAGATGTTCTGTGCTGAAAAGAGGCATCCTTTACATGACGCTTGCCCAAAACTGGGATCGAGGTTAAAACATACTAACATTTCCAACATTGTTATTGGTAACTATTAATGATGAACGAGCGTGCTCGCCACTGCTGGATACTCAATTGAGCCTCTCCTCTAGGTGCTCGGCAGAGTATCGCAGGCGCTCGGATGTATAGTTTGTGAACGATCTGACACAAAGAGGTGGCTCCCTTCAGTGAATGATGGAAGCCGACACACCAGTGAGAGCTGCTTCCAGTCTCTGAATTGCACTCATTGGGAGTAAAAACAATGTGTCCAGGTGTGTGTAAAAAAACAAACCCCCCACCCAATTTATAGCTGGTTTTATGTGGGCAGAGAGCCAGACTGCCAATTGACTGTGATTATACTCATTACTCAAGTCGAGCCCATTAGAGCATCTGTCGTGGGCGGGGGCCGCTCGAGGCACTCGGATCCGGGCAGTGGCTGTGGCTCGAGTGGCAGCCGGATCCGGGGCACACGCAGCCGTCCATCGTCCACGAGTGAAAAGGGGATATTTACAGGGGAGATTGTCTGTGACACCACCCGTGGGTTGCAGTGATGGGATGGTGGCACTGCCGCTGCCTGTTGATGGGGCGCCCGGGGCTGATGGAGCAAGGAGCAGCAAGATGGGAACCCCTCTACGGGTAGGGGAGGTGTAGTCCCGGGGTCCAGGGTAATGTGTGAGGTTGCATGGAGCAGGAAACTCACAGTTCAGTTGTCGTGGTGCTGGATGAGGCTGTGCTAATGTGGAGGGTCAGTGAACACACACAGTCTGTATTGTAAACCAGATTGCCAATGGCCGGTCACCTTTGGTGCATGTCTTCAGGTCCCACACCCAGATATACAGCCAGGGGCCCTTCCTTCCACACTCTCTGTCTGTCTCTTTCTTGTCTGGACTAGTCCACTTGAACGGCCTCCGGACCGGTTCCCCTCTCTCGGCATCGGCGGGCTACAACCCTGCCCCAGTCGGCCTCAGGTTCCCCGCGACCGGATCTCCGTCGCCTGTGGCCCTCACTGCAACCTAGTCCAGTAGTCCAGGGCTCCAACCCCGACTACCACCTTCTCCAGGGAGCATCAACTTTCTCCTGACAGCTCTCCACTGACTACAGCACAAAACTGAAACTTAACTCCTCTGAGTCTGTTAAAGACTGTTAAAGACAACCTGGTGTGGTCTCCATTATTGCCCCACTAGATCTCCCAGGCACAGCCCTACCTGCGGAGGGCCTACCATCACAGCTGCCACTACCATCAGCTCTGGGAGTACCCACATTAAGCAGCGGCGGTTCTCCATCCCTAACCGCAACCCGCAGGTGGCGTCACATGACAAAAACTCTTATCTCCCCTGTAAATACCCCCCATTAAGAACAAGGGCCCAGAGCACGGGACCGGGCAACGGCCACCAGAGTGACATTCCCATTTGTTACCGCCCGGGACCGAGTACCCCCTTCTCTGGGCGCTACCCATGGCTATGCTACTACTTCAGGGTCACTCCTCGAGTCCAATCCCCAGCGTTAGTGGCCGTCAGTCAACACTGATTCTGCCACTGTCCGCACTGTTCACACTCGCCTGCTCTCTGATCCCTCAATTCACCTTGATGGAGTATGAAAGCTGCAATTCGTCTTCGGTCACCTCTACTTCCTCCTGCACGTTACTTATGCCTTTCCTTCCTCTCCACACCACACTCCTCACTGAACTCTAACTCTGTCCCCCTACATTCTGCGCTGTCTGAAGTCAGGAAATACCCAACACAATGTCCCCTTCACCGTGAGCCGGCTTCTCATTAACCCTCACAGCCCTGTCACTATACATGAGACCTACGCTTCCTCTTCCAGCTAGGGAACCCTGGACTGATGACATCAAGTGGTAGTTTGTAGCACTGCAACCACAGACAACTTCCTGAATCGTTATAGCCGATTGCTGTGAGTCAGGCTGGCATCAGTTTATCGTCAGAAGACCCATCTAACAGGTATTATCTTGTAATAGACAACTCATTAAAGGCAAGGTTTATTAGTAAAAATAAAAATATAGATCTTCTTTAGACTCTAGAGTCTAAACTCCCCTCACGCACTCCATAAGTCATTTAGTGTCTCAATCGAAAGGAGACTTAGAACATATCTCGAGTATTAGATAATGATCTAAGGCATCTTCTGGAGAAGGACTTTGACTTCTGAGATGTCCATAACTGGTATCTACTGTGCAGTCTACGAATGTGTGGCGCTTCTGTCATGATGTGACTTTTTGGATAACGACGGATAGGGGTCCCTATACTGTCCCTCACACTGGTGGACCTATGTTATCCCTAATCTCAAGGATACTCCTAATGGTGGAGACACCTGAGTCCCATTCCTGGCCATGATCTTGACCAGACCTAGGCTGATTTCCCCCTTCCACTGGTTATTCAAAGTGAGGCAGAGGGTATAGTTTCTTATATGAGGGTACAAGTACTGTATAGTTGGAACACAACAATGTTGGCACAAGTCTTGGTGGTTACACTTCAGTACTTAGGCATACAGCTTGTTGGTTACATTTCAATATGAAGTCACAGAGCTTCATTGCTACTCTTCAGTACTAAGGCACTAAGCTTGGTAGATACATTTCAATACTGAGGCACAGAGCTTGGATTTCAATACTGAGGCACAGAGCTTGGTGGTTACATTTCAATTCAAGGGCACAGATCTTCATGGTTACATTTCAATTCAAAGGAACTAAGTTTGATGTTTACATTTAAATATTGAGGCACAGAGCTTGGTAGTCACATTTAAATAATGAGTCAAAGAGTTTGGTGGTTACATTTCAATACTGAGGCACAGAGCTTGGTGTGTTATGATCCAGAACCATGGAAGACCACCACAAATCATTGGCAAAAAAGGTGACAAGAGCATTGGCAACTAATCTGACCGCCATCCCCTTACTAACCAACACAACTAGAAGTAGCCGAGGGGTGAACTAACATCCTGTGCACCGCGAACCCAGCCGGAGAACTAACTATCCTAAAGGTAGGAAAGATGAATAACTCTCTGCCTCAGAAAATAGACAAGAATAGCAAGCCCCCCACATTCAAAGACTGCGGTGATATAGGAAAAACACAATACACAGGTAGATGACAGGATTAGCAAAAGGTGAGGCCCACCGCTGACTAAAATAGGAAAGGACAGGAAAGGGACTGATGGTGGCCAGAGAAAAACCCTGCAAAATACCAACTTCCTGATAGTACAAAAAGGCCCTCAGATCGCACGATCTGCACTCCGTCCTATACCAGATGCCCTTGTCATACCAATGAACAGAAAACAAGAATTATAACAAATTCAACAAGCCATAAACACATGGACCCAAAGGAGCAATACTCCACACAGAACTGCAGGGAGTTCCTCAACAATCCACTGAGGGGAAAAATCCCTGGAAGGAAATAAACTGAAACCAACCACAACAAATGACAAACCCAGATAAACAAAAGAACCAGACAATAAATAAAGAGCAAGCACTTATCTGGGGTAGATGTGGTGTAGAGCAGGATTAAGCAGGTTAGAGATACAAAGAATAACTGACATCCGGCAACAGCCTGCAATCAGACCAGGACTTAAATAACCAGAGAGTTAGCAAAGGAAACACCCACTGCACAACACACCTGATCTCTGTCCAAACCTTTCCTGGCCACCAGAGGGAGCCTCCCAGCAGCCAAAACATAACCAACATTCACAACATTGGTGGTTACATTTCAATACTGAGGCACAGAGCTTGGTGTTTACATTTCAATACTGAGGCACAGAGCTTGGTGGTCACATTTCAATACTGAGGCACAGAGCCTGGTGGTTACATTTCAATACTGAATCAAAGAGCTTGGTGGTTGCATTTCAATACTGAGGCACAGAGCTTGGTGGTTACATTTCAATACTGAGGCACAGAGCTTGGTGGTTACATTTCAATACTGAGGCACAGAGCTTGGTGGTTACATTTCAATACTAAGGCACAGAGCTTGGTGGTTACATTTCAATACTAAGGCACAGAGCTTGGTGGTTACATTTCAATACTGAGGCACAGAGCTTGGTGGTCACATTTCAATGATGAGTCAAAGAGTTTGGTGGTTACATTTCAATAGTGATGCACAAAGTTTGGTGGTTACATTTCAATACTGAGGCACAGAGCTTGGTGGTTGCATTTCAATACTGAGGCACAGAGCTTGGTGGTTGCATTTCAATACTGAGGCACAGAGCTTGGTGGTTGCATTTCAATACTGAGGCACAGAGCTTGGTGGTTACATTTCAATACTGAGGCACAGAGCTTGGTGGTCACATTTCAATGATGAGTCAAAGAGTTTGGTGGTTACATTTCAATAGTGATGCACAAAGTTTGGTGGTTACATTTCAATACTGAGGCACAGAGCTTGGTGGTTGCATTTCAATACTGAGGCACAGAGCTTGGTGGTTGCATTTCAATACTGAGGCACAGAGCTTGGTGGTTACATTTCAAAACTGAGGCACAGAGCTTGGTGGTTACATTTCAATACTGAGGCACAGAGCTTGGTGGTTACATTTCAATACTGAGTCAAAGAGCTTGGTAGTTGCATTTCAATACTGAGGCACAGAGCTTGGTGGTTGCATTTCAATACTGAGGCACAGAGCTTGGTGGTTGCATTTCAATACTGAGGCACAGAGCTTGGTGGTTACATTTCAATACTGAGGCACAGAGCTTGGTGGTCACATTTCAATGATGAGTCAAAGAGTTTGGTGGTTACATTTCAATAGTGATGCACAAAGTTTGGTGGTTACATTTCAATACTGAGGCACAGAGCTTGGTGGTTGCATTTCAATACTGAGGCACAGAGCTTGGTGGTTGCATTTCAATACTGAGGCACAGAGCTTGGTGGTTACATTTCAAAACTGAGGCACAGAGCTTGGTGGTTACATTTCAATACTGAGGCACAGAGCTTGGTGGTTACATTTCAATACTGAGTCAAAGAGCTTGGTAGTTGCATTTCAATACTGAGGCACAGAGCTTGGTGGTTACATTTCAATACTGAGGCACAGAGCTTGTTGGTCACATTTCAATTCAAAGGCACTCAAAGTTTGATGTTTACATTTAAATATTGAGGCACAGAACTTGGTAGTCACATTTAAATATTCAGTCAAAGAGTTTGGTGGTTACATTTCAATACTGAGGCACAGAGCTTTATAATTAGATTTCATTATTAGGTCATGAAGCTTGATTGTTACATTTCAATTCTAAGGCACAGCACTTGGTGGTTACATTTCAATACTGAGGCACAAAGTTTTGTGGTTACATTTCAATAGTAATGTATAGAGCTTCATGGCTACACCTCAATATAAAAATACTTTGCTTGCTTTATACATTTCCATATTAAAGGCACAGATAGTGGTTACATAACATTACTGAGACACAGAGTAATGTGGTAGTTACATTTCAGTACTTAGGCATGTAGCTTGGTAGTTTCATTTCAATACTAAGCCACTAGGCCTGGTGATTACATTTCAATTCTGAGGCATAGAGCTTGGTGTTTACAATTCAATATTAACACACAAAGCTTGGTACTAAGGGCGGCTTTGCACGTTGCGACATCGCAAGCCGATGCTGCGATGTCGCACGCGATAGTCCCCGCCCCCGTCGCAGGTATGATATCGTGTGATAGCTGGCGTAGCGAAAATTATCGCTACGCCAGCTTCACATGCACTCACCTGCCCTGCGACTGTCGCTCTGGCCGGCGACCCGCCTCCTTCAAAAGGGGGCGGGTCGTGCGGCGTCATAGTGACGTCACACGGCAGGCGGCCAATAGCGGCGGAGGGGCGGAGATGAGCAGGATGTAAACATCCCGCCCACCTCCTTCCTTCCGCATATCCTACGGAAGCCGCGTTGACGCCGGAAGGAGATATTCCTCGCTCCTGCGACTTCACACACAGCGATGTGTGCTGCCGCAGGAGTGAGGAACCACATCGGACCGTCGCGTCAGTGTAATTATGGATTACGCCAACGCTGCACCGATGATACGATTACGACGATTTTGCGCTCGTTAATCGTATCATCTAGGCTTTACACACTACGATGTCGCATGCGATGCCGGATGTGCGCCACTTTCAATTTGACCCCACCGGCATCGCACCTGCGATGTCGTAGTGTGCAAAGCCCGCCTTAGGCACTAAGCTTGGTGATTATATAACAATACTAAGGCACAGAGCTTCATGGTTACATTTCAATACTTAGGGGCACTTTGCACGCTGTGACATCGCACCTGCGATCTCCTTGGGGGTCAAATTGAAAGTGACGCACATCCGACGCCGGTAAGGATGTCGCAGCGTGTAAAGCCTTGATACACCGATCGCAAAAAACATCACAATCGGGTGATCGGTGCAGCGTCGGTCATTTTCATGAATTCACTGCAGCGACAGGTACGATGTTGTTCCTCGTTCCTGCGGCAGCACACATCGCTGTGTGTGAAGCCACAGGAGCGAGGAACATCTCCTACCTGCGTCCCGGCTGCAATGAGGAAGGAAGGAGGTGGGCGGGATGTTTATGCCCCGCTCATCTCCGCCCCTCTGCTTCAATTGGCCACCTTCCGTGTGACATCGCTGTGACGCCGCACGACCCGCCCCCTTAGGAAGGAGGCGGGTTGCCGGCCAGAGCGATGTCGCAGGACAGGTATGTGCTGTGTGAAGCTGCCGTAGCGATAATGTTCGCTACGGCAGCTACCACTAGATATCGCACCTGCAACGGGGGCGGGGACTATCGCGCTCGGCATCGCAAGCATCGGCTTGCGATGTCGTAGTGTGCAAAGTGCCCCTAAGACACATAGCTTGATGGTTACATTTCAATACTAAGGCACATAGCTTAGTGGTTACATTTGAATATTGAGGCACAGAGCTTTATTACTACACTTCCATACTAAGTCACTAAGCTTGGTGTCACGATGTCCTTTTCCCATATCACACAATCAACAGAGCGAGAGATAAGTGACAATTTAAAGAACATTTATTCCAAGCAAATCAGAGTGTCCATCTAATAATCCAACACACAGAGAGTAAAATAGTCCAGAAACACGAATATAGTCCAGTAAGTGATACATGTCCAGGTCTCTCTGAAGAGCCACAGCTTCTGCCCCCAGAGGATTAATCTTCCTGCTTTTTTTGAAGTTCTCAGCCAGACTGAATAATCTCCAGGTAAACAGATAGCTTGGGTGGATTTCAGGCCCCCTCCCCCACACCTAGGGACAGAAGCAGAACATAACCTGACTTAACAGGACAAACAATATATCGAATAGACAGACCACCATGCCCAAAACATGAACCCACACAAAATGGTACATAACTCACAATATCACACCTGGTGGTTACATTTCTATATTAAGGCACAGAGCTTGGTAGTCACATTTCAATACTAAGACACTAAACTTGATAGTTACATTTCATGACTGAGGTACAGAGCTTGATAGTTACATTTCATTACTGAGGCACAGAGCTTGATAGTTACATTTCATTACTGAGGTACAGAGCTTGATAGTTACATTTCATTACTGAGGTACAGAGCTTGATAGTTACATTTCATTACTGAGGTACAGAGCTTGATAGTTACATTTCATTACTGAGGTACAGAGCTTGATAGTTACATTTCATTACTGAGGTACAGAGCTTGGTAGTTACATTTCATTACTGAGGTACAGAGCTTGGTAGTTACATTTCATTACTGAGGTACAGAGCTTGGTAGTTACATTTCATTACTGAGGCACAGACCTTAATAGTTACATTTCATTACTGAGGCACAGAGCTTGATAGTTACATTTCATTACTGAGGTACAGAGCTTGGTGGTTACATTTCATTACTGAGGCACAGAGCTTGGTAGTCACATTTCAATACTAAGACACTAAACTTGATAGTTACATTTCATGACTGAGGTACAGAGCTTGATAGTTACATTTCATTACTGAGGCACAGAGCTTGGTAGTTACATTTCATTACTGAGGTACAGAGCTTGATAGTTACATTTCATTACTGAGGCACAGAGCTTGATAGTTACATTTCATTACTGAGGTACAGAGCTTGATAGTTACATTTCATTACTGAGGTACAGAGCTTGATAGTTACATTTCATTACTGAGGTACAGAGCTTGGTAGTTACATTTCATTACTGAGGTACAGAGCTTGGTAGTTACATTTCATTACTGAGGCACAGACCTTGATAGTTACATTTCATTACTGAGGCACAGAGCTTGATAGTTACATTTCATTACTGAGGTACAGAGCTTGGTGGTTACATTTCATTACTGAGGCACAGAGCTTGGTAGTTACATTTCATTACTGAGGCACAGAGCTTGATAGTTACATTTCATTACTGAGGTACAGAGCTTGGTAGTTACATTTCATTACTGAGGTACAGAGCTTGGTAGTTACATTTCATTTCTGAGGTACAGAGCTTGTTAGTTACATTTCATTACTGAGGTACAGAGCTTGGTAGTTACATTTCATTACTGAGGCACAGAGCTTGATAGTTACATTTCATTACTGAGGTACAGAGCTTGGTAGTTACATTTCAATACTGAGGTACAGAGCTTGATAGTTACATTTCATTACTGAGGTACAGAGCTTGGTAGTTACATTTCAATACTGAGGTACAGAGCTTGATAGTTACATTTCATTACTGAGGTACACAGCTTGGTGGTTACATTTCATTACTGAGGTACAGAGCTTGATAGTTACATTTCATTACTGAGGTACAGAGCTTGGTAGTTACATTTCAATACTGAGGTACAGAGCTTGATAGTTACATTTCATTACTGAGGTACAGAGCTTGGTAGTTACATTTCATTACTGAGGTACAGAGCTTGATAGTTACATTTCATTACTGAGGTACACAGCTTGGTGGTTACATTTCATTTCTGAGGAACAGAGCTTGATAGTTACATTTCATTACTGAGGTACAGAGCTTGGTGGTTACATTTCATTACTGAGGCACAGAACTTGGTAGTTACATTTCATTACTGAGGCACAGAGCTTGGTGGTTACATTTCATTACTGAGGTACAGAGCTTGATAGTTACATTTCATTACTGAGGTACAGAGCTTGATAGTTACATTTCATTACTGAGGTACAGAGCTTGGTAGTTACATTTCATTACTGAGGTACAGAGCTTGATAGTTACATTTCATTTCTGAGGCACAGAGCTTGATAGTTACATTTCATTACTGAGGTACAGAGCTTGGTAGTTACATTTCATTACTGAGGCACAGAGCTTGGTAGTTACATTTCATTTCTGAGGCACAGAGCTTGATAGTTACATTTCATTACTGAGGTACAGAGCTTGATAGTTACATGTCATTACTGAGGTACAGAGCTTGGTGGTTACATTTCATTACTGAGGCACAGAGCTTGGTAGTTACATTTCATTACTGAGGTACAGAGCTTGGTGGTTACATTTCATTACTGAGGTACAGAGCTTGGTAGTTACATTTCAGTACTGAGGCACAGAGCTTGGTGGTTACATTTCATTACTGAGGCACAGAGCTTGGTAGTTACATTTCATTACTGAGGCACAGAGCTTGATAGTTACATTTCATTACTGAGGCACAGAGCTTGGTGGTTACATTTCATTACTGAGGCACAGAGCTTGATAGTTACATTTCATTACTGAGGCACAGAGCTTGGTGGTTACATTTCATTACTGAGGCACAGAGCGTGGTAGTTACATTTCATTACTGAAGCACAGAGCTTGGTGGTTACATTTCATTACTGAGGCACAGAGCTTGGTGGTTACATTTCATTACTGAGGCACAGAGCGTGGTAGTTACATTTCATTACTGAGGCACAGAGCTTGGTGGTTACATTTCATTACTGAGGTACAGAGCTTGGTGGTTACATTTCATTACTGAGGTACAGAGCTTGGTGGTTACATTTCATTACTGAGGCACAGAGCGTGGTAGTTACATTTCATTACTGAGGCACAGAGCTTGGTGGTTACATTTTATTACTGAGGTACAGAGCTTGGTAGTTACATTTCATTACTGAGGTACAGAGCTTGGCAGTTACATTTCATTACTGAGGCACAGAGCTTGATAGTTACATTTCATTACTGAGGTACAGAGCTTGGTGGTTACATTTCATTACTGAGGTACAGAGCTTGGTGGTTACATTTCATTACTGAGGCACAGAGCGTGGTAGTTACATTTCATTACTGAGGCACAGAGCTTGGTGGTTACATTTCATTACTGAGGTACAGAGCTTGGTAGTTACATTTCATTACTGAGGCACAGAGCTTGGTAGTTACATTTCATTACTGAGGCACAGAGCTTGATAGTTACATTTCATTACTGAGGCACAGAGCGTGATAGTTACATTTCATTACTGAGGTACAGAGCGTGGTAGTTACATTTCATTACTGAGGTACAGAGCTTGATAGTTACATTTCATTACTGAGGTACAGAGCTTGATAGTTACATTTCATTACTGAGGTACAGAGCTTGGTAGTTACATTTCATTACTGAGGCACAGAGCTTGGTGGTTACATTTCATTACTGAGGCACAGAGCTTGGTGGTTACATTTCATTACTGAGGTACAGAGCTTGGTGGTTACATTTCATTACTGAGTTATAGAGCTTGGTAGTTACATTTCATTACTGAGGCACAGAGCTTGGTGGTTAAATTTCATTACTGAGGTACAGAGCTTGATAGTTACATTTCATTACTGAGGTACAGAGCTTGGTAGTTACATTTCATTACTGAGGTACAGAGCTTGGTAGTTACATTTCCTTACTGAGGCACAGAGCTTGATAGTTACATTTCATTACTGAGGTACAGAGCTTGGTAGTTACATTTCATTACTGAGGTACAGAGCTTGGTAGTTACATTTCATTTCTGAGGTACAGAGCTTGTTAGTTACATTTCATTACTGAGGTACAGAGCTTGGTAGTTACATTTCATTACTGAGGTACAGAGCTTGGTAGTTACATTTCAATACTGAGGTACAGAGCTTGATAGTTACATTTCATTACTGAGGTACAGAGCTTGGTAGTTACATTTCAATACTGAGGTACAGAGCTTGATAGTTACATTTCATTACTGAGGTACACAGCTTGGTGGTTACATTTCATTTCTGAGGAACAGAGCTTGATAGTTACATTTCATTACTGAGGTACAGAGCTTGGTGGTTACATTTCATTACTGAGGCACAGAACTTGGTAGTTACATTTCATTACTGAGGCACAGAGCTTGGTGGTTACATTTCATTACTGAGGTACAGAGCTTGATAGTTACATTTCATTACTGAGGTACAGAGCTTGATAGTTACATTTCATTACTGAGGTGCAGAGCTTGGTAGTTACATTTCATTACTGAGGTACAGAGCTTGGTAGTTACATTTCATTTCTGAGGCACAGAGCTTGATAGTTACATTTCATTACTGAGGTACAGAGCTTGATAGTTACATTTCATTACTGAGGTACAGAGCTTGGTGGTTACATTTCATTACTGAGGCACAGAGCTTGGTAGTTACATTTCATTACTGAGGTACAGAGCTTGGTGGTTACATTTCATTACTGAGGCACAGAGCTTGGTAGTTACATTTCATTACTGAGGTACAGAGCTTGGTGGTTACATTTCATTACTGAGGCACAGAGCTTGGTGGTTACATTTCATTACTGAGGCACAGAGCTTGGTAGTTACATTTCATTACTGAGGTACAGAGCTTGATAGTTACATTTCATTTCTGAGGTACAGAGCTTGGTAGTTACATTTCATTACTGAGGTACAGAGCTTGGTAGTTACATTTCAGTACTGAGGCACAGAGCTTGGTGGTTACATTTCATTACTGAGGCACAGAGCTTGGTAGTTACATTTCATTACTGAGGCACAGAGCTTGATAGTTACATTTCATTACTGAGGCACAGAGCTTGGTGGTTACATTTCATTACTGAGGCACAGAGCGTGGTAGTTACATTTCATTACTGAAGCACAGAGCTTGGTGGTTACATTTCATTACTGAGGCACAGAGCTTGGTGGTTACATTTCATTACTGAGGCACAGAGCGTGGTAGTTACATTTCATTACTGAGGCACAGAGCTTGGTGGTTACATTTCATTACTGAGGTACAGAGCTTGGTGGTTACATTTCATTACTGAGGTACAGAGCTTGGTGGTTACATTTCATTACTGAGGCACAGAGCGTGGTAGTTACATTTCATTACTGAGGCACAGAGCTTGGTGGTTACATTTCATTACTGAGGTACAGAGCTTGGTGGTTACATTTCATTACTGAGGCACAGAGCTTGGTGGTTACATTTCATTACTGAGGCACAGAGCGTGGTAGTTACATTTCATAACTGAGGCACAGAGCTTGGTGGTTACATTTCATTACTGAGGCACAGAGCTTGGTGGTTACATTTCATTACTGAGGTACAGAGCTTGGTAGTTACATTTCATTACTGAGGTACAGAGCTTAATAGTTACATTTCATTACTGAGGCACAGAGCTTGGTGGTTACATTTCATTACTGAGGCACAGAGCGTGGTAGTTACATTTCATTACTGAGGCACAGAGCTTGGTGGTTACATTTCATTACTGAGGTACAGAGCTTGGTAGTTACATTTCATTACTGAGGTACAGAGCTTGGTAGTTACATTTCATTACTGAGGCACAGAGCTTGATAGTTACATTTCATTACTGAGGTACAGAGCTTGGTGGTTACATTTCATTACTGAGGTACAGAGCTTGGTGGTTACATTTCATTACTGAGGCACAGAGCGTGGTAGTTACATTTCATTACTGAGGCACAGAGCTTGGTGGTTACATTTCATTACTGAGGTACAGAGCTTGGTAGTTACATTTCCTTACTGAGGCACAGAGCTTGGTAGTTACATTTCATTACTGAGGCACAGAGCGTGGTAGTTACATTTCATTACTGAGGTACAGAGCTTGATAGTTACATTTCATTACTGAGGTACAGAGCTTGATAGTTACATTTCATTACTGAGGTACAGAGCTTGATAGTTACATTTCATTACTGAGGTACAGAGCTTGGTGGTTACATTTCATTACTGAGGCACAGAGCTTGGTGGTTACATTTCATTACTGAGGTACAGAGCTTGGTGGTTACATTTCATTACTGAGTTATAGAGCTTGGTAGTTACATTTCATTACTGAGGCACAGAGCTTGGTGGTTACATTTCATTACTGAGGTACAGAGCTTGATAGTTACATTTCATTACTGAGGTACAGAGCTTGGTAGTTACATTTCATTACTGAGGTACAGAGCTTGGTAGTTACATTTCATTACTGAGGTACAGAGCTTGGTAGTTACATTTCATTACTGAGGTACAGAGCTTGATAGTTACATTTCATTACTGAGGTACAGAGCTTGGTAGTTACATTTCATTACTGAGGCACAGAGCTTGGTGGTTACATTTCATTACTGAGGCACAGAGCGTGGTAGTTACATTTCATTACTGAAGCACAGAGCTTGGTGGTTACATTTCATTACTGAGGCACAGAGCTTGGTGGTTACATTTCATTACTGAGGCACAGAGCGTGGTAGTTACATTTCATTACTGAGGCACAGAGCTTGGTGGTTACATTTCATTACTGAGGTACAGAGCTTGGTGGTTACATTTCATTACTGAGGTACAGAGCTTGGTGGTTACATTTCATTACTGAGGCACAGAGCGTGGTAGTTACATTTCATTACTGAGGCACAGAGCTTGGTGGTTACATTTCATTACTGAGGTACAGAGCTTGGTAGTTACATTTCATTACTGAGGTACAGAGCTTGGTAGTTACATTTCATTACTGAGGCACAGAGCTTGATAGTTACATTTCATTACTGAGGCACAGAGCTTGGTGGTTACATTTCATTAATGAGGTACAGAGCTTGGTAGTTACATTTCATTACTGAGGCACAGAGCTTGGTAGTTACATTTCATTACTGAGGCACAGAGCGTGATAGTTACATTTCATTACTGAGGTACAGAGCGTGGTAGTTACATTTCATTACTGAGGTACAGAGCTTGATAGTTACATTTCATTACTGAGGTACAGAGCTTGATAGTTACATTTCATTACTGAGGCACAGAGTTGGTGGTTACATTTCATTACTGAGGTACAGAGCTTGGTGGTTACATTTCATTACTGAGGCACAGAGCTTGGTGGTTACATTTCATTACTGAGGTACAGAGCTTGGTGGTTACATTTCATTACTGAGGTACAGAGCTTGGTGGTTACATTTCATTACTGAGGTACAGAGCTTGGTGGTTACATTTCATTACTGAGTTATAGAGCTTGGTAGTTACATTTCATTACTGAGGCACAGAGCTTGATAGTTACATTTCATTACTGAGGTACAGAGCTTGATAGTTACATTTCATTACTGAGGTACAGAGCTTGGTAGTTACATTTCATTACTGAGGTACAGAGCTTGGTAGTTACATTTCATTACTGAGGTACAGAGCTTGGTAGTTAAATTTCATTACTGAGGTACAGAGCTTGATAGTTACATTTCATTACTGAGGTACAGAGCTTGGTAGTTACATTTCATTACTGAGGTACAGAGCTTGGTAGTTACATTTCCTTACTGAGGCACAGAGCTTGATAGTTACATTTCATTACTGAGGTACAGAGCTTGGTGGTTACATTTCATTACTGAGGCACAGAGCGTGGTAGTTACATTTCATTACTGAGGCACAGAGCTTGGTAGTTACATTTCATTACTGAGGTACAGAGCTTGGTAGTTACATTTCATTACTGAGGTACAGAGCTTGGTAGTTACATTTCCTTACTGAGGCACAGAGCTTGATAGTTACATTTCATTACTGAGGTACAGAGCTTGATAGTTACATTTCATTACTGAGGCACAGAGCTTGGTGGTTACATTTCATTACTGAGGTACAGAGCTTGGTGGTTACATTTCATTACTGAGTTATAGAGCTTGGTAGTTACATTTCATTACTGAGGCACAGAGCTTGATAGTTACATTTCATTACTGAGGTACAGAGCTTGATAGTTACATTTCATTACTGAGGTACAGAGCTTGGTAGTTACATTTCATTACTGAGGTACAGAGCTTGGTAGTTACATTTCATTACTGAGGTACAGAGCTTGGTAGTTAAATTTCATTACTGAGGTACAGAGCTTGATAGTTACATTTCATTACTGAGGTACAGAGCTTGGTAGTTACATTTCATTACTGAGGCACAGAGCGTGGTAGTTACATTTCATTACTGAGGCACAGAGCTTGGTAGTTACATTTCATTACTGAGGTACAGAGCTTGGTAGTTACATTTCATTACTGAGGTACAGAGCTTGGTAGTTACATTTCCTTACTGAGGCACAGAGCTTGATAGTTACATTTCATTACTGAGGTACAGAGCTTGATAGTTACATTTCATTACTGAGGCACAGAGCTTGATAGTTACATTTCATTACTGAGGCACAGAGCTTGGTGGTTACATTTCATTACTGAGGTACAGAGCTTGGTAGTTACATTTCAATGATAAAGCACAAAGCTTAGTGGTTACATTTCAGTACCAGACACAGAGCTTGTGGTTACATTTTAATTACTGAGGCACCAAGCTTGATTGTTGCACAGCAACAGGGAAAATCTCCCGGTGGTATATAGCAGGCAGTTTACCTGGTACAGTCCAATTATCAGAAACGTTAGGTGATATCAAATAGCAAATACAGCTTTGGTTAACGGCAATTGTCGGTACGTGTATATCCCATTCGGAACAGTCCATAGTTTCCTTCTCACCGGAACAGTCTATACAGATACTCAGGGCCCTGCAGATGTATGAGTGCCAGCCACATCCTTACTTACTGTATCAAGTCACAGAAAGCTCAGGGTACGGGCCACGGCTATCTTGACTTTCTCAGATCATCCATTACAATGTGTTAGACCACAGCGCCACTTTGGGTCACAGACCATAATCCCTATTGCTTTACCCAGCCAGGTTATCTCACTACAGGTGGTATCGATGCCAACTGTAACTTGTTCTGTGGTTGTTTAGGTTTATAAAATGTAGGTTTCGGCATTCCTCCTCTTCTGCTTTTACCGTAGTTGTAAGCTCTAGGTCCATAATCATTTGCTGTTTCTGGAGCCACTACTCCGCACTCACCAGGCATCTCTTCCTGCAGGGTGTATGATTTCAGTATTATTTATGGTGCACAGTACCTGTATCATATCCACTGGAAATTAGACAGTCTACTATATGATGAAGGAAATACAGTATATACGTATATTGTAACCAACACTATATACAGTATATCATAAAAATGAGTACACCCCATCACATATATTCTATTTAAAAACTACTACATTTAGCATTATGTGTGGCCTCCATGATTTTTAGGAAAACACAGTCTTCTAGGCCTGGAATGAACAAGTTGGGGACATATGGCCACATCTTTTTTTTCAAGAACGAGCACTTTTAGAGTCTGGACTCTGGATGGAGAGTGATGACAACTTGTCTCCTCGGGATTCCCCATAGGTATCCGTTTGGGGTCAGATCAGGAGACACTTGGCCACTGAATAACTTTCACCCTGTTCTTCTTAAAAAATGCAACAGATGTGAGTTTTGGATTATTGTCACGTTGGAAAAGTGCACGTCTACCAAGAGCAAAGAGTGATGGCGGCATCTCTGTCACTGTAAAGCAGCACATCTGTGAGTTCATAAGCCCAGCAATGACATTTAGCCCCCGACACCAGCAGCTCATAAAGCCCAACATAAGGACATGGCCCCCACCATGCTTTATTGTAGGCACCATGCCTTTTTTTAAATCCATTTTTCTAAATACATAGTGCCTATATGTCGCTCAGGGATAAGGGGTACTCAGATCCGGGCCAAGGGGTCACTTTTGTAGGTGTACGGTGGCGTGACCCGGTCTGTGATCCCAGGCTCCACAGCAAGAAGAGGATTATGTACAGGGGAATTGTCTGTGACGCCACCCGTGGGTTGCGGTGATGAGATGGTGGCACCGCCGCTGCCTCTGGGGACCGTGTCCGGAACTGGTGGTGTGGGGCAGCAAGGTGGAATCCCCTCCACGGGTAGGGGAGGTGTAGTCCCGGGGCCCAATTGGGAGTTGTGGATTGGGGAGTGACGGGTGCAATCCATGGCTTGGACCGGGTGGTGCAGGAGTACTCACAGTATAAGGCAATAACTGACACGAGTCCAAGAATTAACCAAGTTGCTGGTAGCTGGTGCCCACGGCTGCTGTGAGGACGGGTCCCACACCCGTGTGTGTAATTCAGGTGTTGTTTTCCTGCCTGAGGTCTGTGTCTGTGTCTGCTCCGTGCACCGGTCCAGACAGAGTCCCGACAGCTGGCACCGGGGGGGCGGGGGGCACTACCCTCTCCCAGTCCACTTCGGGTCCCCACAAGCGGCTGGCCTATTCCTGAGGCCCTCAATACCACTTCTCCTAGCCCCACACAGGGGCTGCTTCCAGACTTCTCTCCTCCTGCAGACTGACTGAAACTAAACTCTGCTCTCTCCAAGCTCCTCTCTCCCCCTCCCATTTTCCTGAGGAGGGGGCAAGTGGGGCCTGATTGGCCGGTGTGTATTGGTGTGGGAAACTCCCCAAGGGAGAGTGAGATCTGCACCAAAAAGATGGATGCAGACCTCTGTGACACCCTGGTTTTGCCAGGGCGGCACACCTACAAAGAGACTGGTAGTGCCGGTCTCCTTATGTGAAATGGGTATAATTATATGATTGTTGTAGACATGGTTGTGTGTGTGTGTTTTTGTATGTTTTTAAACTTGGTATAACAATAAAATATAATTTTTTACTTTTGTATATTGGTGGGCTGAGTGCTTTCTTTTTGCCTATGCTTTCTTCTCCCCTTTTACCTGTTGGTTTATAGGCAATTAGCACCCCCAGTGCGATACTGCAGTACATTTGCTGTGCATTCCTCTACTTTTTGGGTCTCGTTATGTGAGGCTGCATGAGATGCTGGTGTCGGGGATTACGTGTTATTGATGGTATCATGAACTCACAGATGTTTTGTTTTATAATGACAGAGAAGACACCGCCATCACTCTGTGCGCTTGGTAGATGTGCACTTTTCCAACATAACAAGGATCCAAAACACATATCTGCTGAATTTCTGAGGACGAACAGGGTGAAAGTGATTCGGTGGCAGAGTGTCTCCTGATCTGACCCTAACCGGACCCTTATGGGGAATTCTGAAGAGACAAGTGGTTATCATCACTCTCCATCTAGTGTCCAGGCTCTAAGAAAAGTCGTTCTTAAAGAACACAAAATGATAGGTGTTACAATATGTCACCAACTTGTTTTTCCCAGGCCTAGTACTCAGTGCTGTCCTTAAAAATCCTGGAGGTCGTACACAATACTAGATGTAGTAGTTTTTGATGAGGGGTGTACTCATTATTGCATCAACTAATTTGACTAAAACTGAAGATTTTGTAATCAAACTACTTTTATTACCCTTACGTTCATGTTATGGGTTAAAAAACAGTGTTCAATGAAACTCGATCTTCTCAAAATGTTAGAACTTGTTGATGTATTCAGTGAAGTATTGAATAAAATCTTAAGGGGGAGTACTCATTTAGTCAAAACACTGCATATAAAGGGTGTACTGATTTATGCAGAGCACTGTATATGCAGTGGGGAAAATAAGTATTTGATCCTCCATTTTGCCACAAGTTTTCCCACCTACAAAGAATGGAGAGGTCTACCATTTTTATTGTAGGTAACTTCAAGTGCGACAGAATAAAAAAATCCAGAAAATCTCATTGTATGATTTTTAAATAATTAATTTACATTTTATTGCATGAAATATGTATTTGAAATTATTTGAAACAATAGAGCGAAAAATGAGCAGAGGCCCACATGACAGGGGTTGGTCCATGAGGGAATGGAGGGGGAGCTTTAAGGGAAGGAGATGGGGGAGGGGCGTGTGACATGGGGGGTTATACATAAGAAAAGTGCAGGAAAAGGAGCCATTTTAGCGTGCCTCAAAGATTGGAGTGTACCCTCTCCCGCAGTCACCTACCTTATGGCAAACATGGAGGCTCTGTTTGGGCAGCTGAGGGCGGGGTGAAGATTGGCTGCAGGAGTAGGTGATGTGAAGCCGCAGCGCAGCACCGAGGGGTCCGGACGGCGGCAGCGGAGGACCAGGCCTCCAGAGAGACTGAGCCCAGAGACAACTCCTCGCTCCAGGCGTCGGCTACGGAGCGCCGGAACACTCCATCAGGTCGGCGCTCGCAGTCAGGGAGGAATCCGGTCAGCCAGCCTGGGGCTGCGGGAGGTGGCAGGCTGCAAAGCGTGGTCGGCACGAGGCCTGCACCTCCTCGGCAGTGTGGACAAATGAATACTGCGGCAGGCACTGGCGGCGATGCTCCGGTCGCAGGGTCTGCTGGGCGACGTGCTGAAGAAGCAAGGAGTTCGGGTCCTGCAAACTGGAGAGGCCGGGAGTCAGAGCAGAAGAGGTGGGGCCTGCACAGTGGCAGGCTAGCGCCTTCTGTAGGTCCTTCGACTGAGGTGCCTTTTCAGGTGCCTGCAGCTGAGTCAGCTGAGGACAACCCCCGCACCGAGGAGGAGGAATGCAGGGGGAGACAGCAAGCAAGGAGCAGGTGCCAGAGCATCAGAAGACAGAGTGGGCGATCACTTGTGCAACCTGACAGCTTGGATGTATCTGGACTCTTGCCACCCCCAGCCTTTTTAGAGGTGAGGGGAGACAGCGGTGGGGCAGATGGAAGCAGTCGGGAGCCCCCCAGGTCGGCATCGGCGCTGAGCATACGGCAGGATTCAGAAATGGCGGCTGGCGGTGTCACAGCAACCGTGCAGCCCGGTGAATATGGCTCTGTGTTGGGTACTTAGAACTTAAATGTTTTAGGATTAGGATTAGGGGAGCAGTTAGTGTTCCCGGGTGTGGCCCCTGTTGGGGGGGGGGCGGCAGCAGAAGGTAGCGGGGTCAGGGAGCTATTAGGTAACGTCCGGGAGATTTTGTTGTGTCTGGAGCGCAGTTACGGGGGGAGGGGCGCAGCGTCGACGACGTCAGCCTGGGTGGGTACCCAGGATAGTGCAGCAGCGTTAGGCGGTAGTCGAGGGAGTGTGTGTCAAGGAAGTGAGACGGTTACCAGTGGGGTTTCAGTGTCTGTTCAGACAGAGAAAGATAAGGTGGATGCGATAAAGTTGGATGATAGAGCAAAGGGTAAGGTTTACGTGTGTTTTGAGGGGCCATTGGGGGCTCATTTGAAAAAGGAGACGAAGGAAAAAATCTGGAAGGACGAATATGTGGAGATTTTTCTCTGCTTCCATTGGAAAAATGTAATCTGGATGAAGGAAAAAAGGATGATAGTAAAAAGGAAGAAGAGGAAAAAAGGAGGTGGCGGCTGATACCGCAGACTTTTGTGAACTGGTTACAGGCTTTTGCTATACTGGCAAGTGTGGTGGGTGAGAAGGCGCCGGAGAATTGTTCACCATTGTTCTGTTATTTAGATTCCATAGGAGAGGCACATAGGACATACGGAGGCCAGGCGTGGCTTCGTTACGATGAGCAATTCCGCCAAAGAAAAGCAGTTCGTCCCAGTATTAGGTGGGATCAAAAGGATATTGGGCTTTGGTTGAAGGTCATGGCCCCATCTCGATATGGTCAGTCCTTTCTTGGGGGTGCAGGCGGAGGGTCTCAGGCAGGAAGTGGTGGCACCAGTGGCCAGGGCGACAAGTCTGAGGCATGCTGGAAATTTAATGAGGGGCAATGTGCCTATGGGACCAGTTGTAAGTTCAAACATATCTGCTCGCACTGTAGTGGGTCCTCAAATAGGGCAACAAAATGTTTTAAGAAAAGGAAAACGAAGCCCGGCGCTGGTAATAGCCAAGGGGGAAACACCAGTTCGGCTGCACGCGATGGCCCCCTTTCTAAATAGATTCCCGGACAGGGATAGGGCAGTTCTTTTGTTTCAGG
The DNA here is from genome assembly GCF_048569485.1 of Anomaloglossus baeobatrachus. Lineage (NCBI taxonomy): Eukaryota > Metazoa > Chordata > Amphibia > Anura > Aromobatidae > Anomaloglossus > Anomaloglossus baeobatrachus. The sequence continues at coordinate 40,279,541 of NC_134353.1, read as the reverse complement.
GTTTTCAAGATGGTTTCAGGATTCCTCCGCCGGTGCATCAAGTCCCTTTCTCTTTAAAAAATTTGCGGTCAGCATTGTTGTACCCAGAGGTGGTGAGAGAAAAAAATTCAAAAGGAGGTGGGGCTTGACCGGATGGCTGGCCCATTTCAGTTTCCTCCGGTTGAGGGTTTGGTAGTTTCTCCCTTGGGTGTGGTGCCTAAAAAAGAGCCTAACAAATTCCGTCTTATTCACCACCTATCGTATCCAAAGGGTTAGTCGGTTAATGACGGCTTAGATCCCGAATTGTGCTCGGTGGTTTACACGTCGTTTTATAAAGCGTTGCGGTGGCTACGACGGTATGGTCAGGGGGCATTGCTTGCAAAGACGTATATTGAGGTGAGCTTTAGGCTGCTACCTGTGCATCCGGATAGCATACGGTTGCTGGGCTGCCATTGGGAGGGAGGTTTTTATTTGGATCGTTGTTTGCCGATGGGTTGTGCAATTTCTTGTTCGGTTTTTGAGGCATTCAGTTCATTCTTGGAATGGGTGGTGTGAGATGTTTCTACCATTCAGTCAGTTATTCATTATCTAGACGATTTTCTGGTTATGGGCCCGCCTGACTCGACGGTCTGTCAAAATTTGCTGTCAACGGTGGTTTAGGTTGCGCGGCGATTTGGGGTTCCTTTAGCACCGGAAAAGACGGAGGGTCCTTGTACACAGTTGAGTTTTTTGGGCATTTTTATTGATTCTGTGGCAATGGAATGTCGGTTGCCGGAGGACAAGTTGGTCTCCTTGTGACAGGAGGTGGAGAGGGCCCGACAGTCTCGGAAGTTGACTTTAAAAGAGTTGCAATCGTTGCTGGGCAAGTTGAGCTTCGCTTGCAGAATCATGCCAATGGGCAGGGTATTTTGCAGGAGATTGGCTGCGGCGACGGCAGGAGTTGGGGCGCCGCATCATTTCATGCAATTAAAAAAGGAACATAGGGACGACTTGGTGGTCTGGGGGACTTTTTTGCGGGAGTTCAATGGTAGGTCCCTTATTCAGAGTGAGGCACAGACTAATTTTGACAAGGAAATTTACACGGATGCGGCGGGGGGGGGGGGCTGGTTTTGGGGCTTATTGTAGAAGCCAATGGTGTGCTGGCAGTTAGCCAGAGGACTGGAAGCAACGGGGTTTTTTGAGGAACTTGACGTTGTTGGAGTTATTCCCCAATTTGGTGGCGGTGTCTATTTGGGGGGAGGAGTTTAGAGATCGCAAACTCAAGTTTCACTGTGATAACATGGGGGTGGTAGCTGTTATTAATAACCTCACGGCTTCATCCCCTCCGGTGATGAGTGTTGAGGGAACTGGTTTTGCAATGCTTACGGCTGAATGCTTGTATTGTGGCGGTTCATGTGCCCGGGTTAGAGAATTGCATTGCTGATGCTCTGTCTCGGTTTCAGTGGGATCGTTTTCATGCCTTAGCCCCGAAGGCCCAGTCTTCAGGAGTGGAGTGCCCATCGGAGCTGTGGCGCCTGGTTGTCAGGGAGTGAGTCGTTTGATACGTGGCTCGGTCACTTAGAGGACGTGGGAGGCGTATGACTCGGCTTGGCAAGTATGGCGCAGCTGGTTGCGGTTTCAGGGAGATGTTTTTTCAGATAGGGATAGGTTGCTAGCGGTATTGTTTTTTATTGGTCGAGCATCAGAATTGGGCTGGTCCGTGGCAAAGATGAATGGCTTTATGGCAGGGTTGGCTTTTGGATTTAAACTTAGAGGGCAGACGGACGTAACGAAGGGTTTTCTTGTTGGGCAGGCACTGAAGGGTTATCAGAGGGGGCATGTTGGGGTGGATAGGCGGAGGCCAGTGTCTTTTGATATGTTAGAGAAGCTTGGGGAGCGGCTGGGGGGGTCTGCAGCTCTGAGTGGGAGAGCGTTTTGTTCCGGTTGGCCTTTTCTCTGGCCTTTTTTGGGGTGTTAAGGGTGGGGGAGTTGGTCTCACCAAGCAAAGTAAGGAGGGGAGGCTTGTTGTGGACCAATGTTTTTTGTTCAGAGCAGGTGCTGGAATTCTGGATTAGGAGGTCCAAGACGGACTAGGAGGGGAGGGGAAAAAGAGTGACGTTGAGAGCAGTGGATGGTTCAACGATGTGTCCGGTACGTTGTTTTAGAGAGTATCAGGGATTGGGGGCAGGGGGAGGAGGCCCACTGCTTTGTCATAGAGATGGTTCATTCCTCTCCAAATACCAGTTTACCAGTGTCATGTGGAAGTGTTTAGCAGGGATGGGTTTGGAAGCTTCGTGTTTTGCTGCTCACTCATGCCGGATAGGCGCAGCAACGGAGGCAGCGTCTAGGGGATTATGTACAGAGAATATACAAAAAATAGGTAGGTGGAGCTCGTTGCGTTATAAATCATACATTCGTCAATGAGTTAATTTGTTCAGGTTTTGGTGATATGTCAATTAGTTGGTACTTAGGTGTGTTTTGGTTCTTTTCTCTCTTTATTATAGATGGTGGTCTACACCTGACATGGATATTGGGGCATTTGTTTGTGTACTGGGAAGCGAGGCGTGCAGATGTCCGGCCAGATGGACGGCAGTTTGACTTTCGTGGAGAGGTACTGAAGATTAGATGGCTGGGTTTAAGGGGGATGGTGTTATGATCCGGAACCATGGAAGATCACAATAGATCATTGGCAAAAAGGTGACAAGAGCATTGGCAACTAATCTGGCCGCCATCCCCTTACTAACCATCAACACTAGTAGTAGCTGATGGGTGAACTAACATCCTATGCACCGCGAACCCAGCCGGAGAACTAGCTATCCTAAAGGAAGGAAGGATGAATAACTCTCTGCCTCAGAAATAGACCGCAAAAGGTATAGCAAGCCTCCCACATTCAAAGACTACGGTGATATAGGAAAATACAATACACAGATGAATGATAGGATTAGCAAAGGTGAGGCCCCACTAACTAAATAGGAAAGGATAGGAAAGAGGTTGATGGTGGCCAGAGAAAAACCCTACAAAAACCCAAATTCCTGATAGTTCAAAAAGGTTCTCAGATCAAACGATCTGCACTCCGTCCTATATCAGGTGCTCTTTTCAAACTAATGAACAGGAAACAGGAACAATTACAAATTCAAGAAGCAACAAACACATGGACTTATAGGAGCAAAAATACCAAACAAAGCTGCAGGGAGCTTCCCAGCAAAGCAACAGAGAGGGAAGAGTCCTGCATGCAAATAAACTGACAATAACCACAATAATTGACAACTCAGATAAGAACAAAAGAACAAAACAACTTAAGAAAGAACCAAGCCCTTATCTGGGGTAGATGTGTTCTGGAGCAAGATGAAAAGTCAGGTGAACTAAAGAACAAATGATAACCACCTCAGACTGCCAGGAGGCCAAGGTTTAAATAGGCAGAGAGTTAGCAATGGAAACGCCCACTGCTCCAGCACTGGTCTCTGTCCAAACAATTCCTGGCCACAAGAGGGAGCCTCACAGCAGCAAAAGCATAACTGAAATTCACAACAGGATGGTGTGGAGCCGAGTGTTATCAGAGGTTCATAAGGCGGCTCGGTTAGAAAGGATGCCTGACATCCTAGTTTTGCATGTGGGGGGTAACGATCTTGGTTCTAGATCTGTGTGAGAGTTAATTAGAGACATTCGTTTTAACTTATTGAGGTTGTGGTCAACATTCACAAAGGTTGTGATTGTGTGGTCAGACATCGTGCCCAGGAAGAAGTGGCGGGTGGCAAGATCGGAGAGGGGTATCAATAGGGCCAGGGGGAAGTTGAATAGGGTGGTAGCGCATTTTGTAGCCCGTAATGGGGGTGTTGGAATACGACATCACGACTTGGAGTCAGGTGAGGGAAATTTTTGGCTGGATGATGGCGTCTATCTGAATGCCATTGGAATTGACTTATGGGCTCTCGCAATCCACGATGCGATCGAGGGAGCCCTGGAGATGGTTGGGGGCGCATGCGCCTAAGGTTTCAGGGCGCGTGTGCATTGGCGGTGGGGTCCTTGGAGTTGGTAAAGTTGGGGGCGGAGTTATATGGATAATTCCCTCCCGGATGGAATTGAGGTATTTGGTGATTTGGCACTTAATGGGGCTCTGGACGGGGGGGTGCCCTGGGAGCTGGTATTTATGATATTTACACATTTTGGGCCACTTATTGTGGCATGGTGCCCTTGAGCTGGGGGTTCACGACTGAGGGTAAAATAGAGATATCTTGCAATGTGGTGGTATGTGCCAGATCTGGTAGCTTCAAGGACCTCCCCCCAATTGTCGGTTATTTAATTGGTCATTGTTATTTATGTTAATAAAATGGCCGCTGTGGCCAAATTTATCCAACAGTTGGTGTGGTGTGTTTTGTTTATATAGATAAGTAAAGGGGGAAGAGGGTATGTAAAGGAATAAGGAAGGAATGGAGGAATTGGGCCATACACTGTCAAGAAAAACAGAACTTCATATTTGGTAGAAACCTTTGTTTGCAGTTACCAAGGTAGGACGTTCCTGTAGTTTTTGACCAAGTTTGACTCACTGCAGCAGGGATTTTGGCGACTCCTCCATACAGATCTTCTCCAGATCTTTCAGGTCACTCCTCCGTACAGATATTCTCCAAATATTTCAGGTCAGTCATCCATACAGATATTCTCCAGATCTTTCAGGTCACTCCTCCATACAGATCTTCTCCAGAACTTTCAGGTCACTCATCCACACATATCTTCTCCAGATCTTTCAGGTCACTCCTCCTTACAGATCTTCAGATCTTTCAGGTCACTCCTCCATACAGATCTTCTCCAGAACTTTCAGGTCACTCATCCACACATATCTTCTCCAGATCTTTCAGGTCACTTCTCCATACAGATCTTCTCCAGATCTTTCAGGTAACTCCTCCATACAGATCTTCTCCAGATCTTTCAGGTGTCGGGGCTGTCATTGGGCAACATTGAGTTTCCACTCCTCCAAAGATTTTCTCTTGGGCTCACGTCTGGAGACTGGCTAGGTTACTCCAGGACCTTGAAGTGCTTCTTACAGAGCTGCTCCTTAGCTGCCCTGGCTGTGTGTTTCGGGTCATTGTCAATGCTGGAAGACCCAGCCACGACCCATCTTCAATTCTCTTACTGAGGGAAGGAGGTTGTTGGCCAAAATCTCAAGATACATGGTCCCATCCATGCAATCGCCCTGACCCCTTGGTAGAAATTACCTCCAAAGTATGATGTTTCCACCCCCATGTTTCACAGTTGGGGTGGTGTTCTTGTGGTTGTACTTATCCATCTTCCTCCAAACACGGCAAGTGGAGTCGATAGTAAAAAGTTCTATTTTGGTCTCATCTGACTACATGATCTTTTCCCATGCCTCCCCTGGATCATCCAAATGGTCATTGGTGGACTTTAAACGGGCCTGGACATGTGCTGGCATGAGCAGGGGACCTTGCGTGTCCATCCATGACAGCATAGTTTGTCACTAAGAGTAATCTTTGAGACTGTGGTCCTAGCTCTCTTCAGGTAATTGACCAGGACCTCCTGTGTAGTTCTGGGCTGATTTCTGACCTTTCTCAGAATCATCCTTACTCCACAAGGCGAGATCTTGCATGGAGCCCCAGACCAAGTAAGATTGACAGTCATCTTGTGGTTCTTCCACTTTCTAATAATTGCTCCAACAGTTGTTGCCTTCTCACCAAGCTGCTTGCCGATTGTCCTGTAGCCCATCCAAGTCTTGTGCAGTTCTACAATTTTGTCCCTGGTGTCCTTAGACAGCTGCTCTTTGGTTTTGGCCATGATGGAGAGGTTGAAGTGTGATTGATTGAGTGTGGACAGGAGTCTTTATACAGGTAACTGGTGAAAACAGGAGCAAGTAATACAGGTAATGAGTGCAGAGTAGGAGAAAAAAATATATAATGTGATTTTCTGGATTTTTTTTATTCTGTCACAGTTGCAGTTACTTTCGATAAAAATTACAGCCCTCTCCATTCTTTGTAGGGGAAAAATGTGTAAAATCGGCAGAGGATCAAATACTTATATCTGTGTAATATCCTTCCATCTATAGTGTACATAGTGGCAGTGCCCAGTTTTGTGTACAGGGGTGCAGAGGTGTGTGACATTAGTCCACGCGGGGTATTAGGGTGATTAATGACGCTGATGAATGAGATTTCTCGCCCAAATGCTGTGCCTGTTAATTGCTTGTCAGTCATTGTTTGCGTGCGGCGCAGGCAGCACAACAATAGGACACAAACAATTACGTCGGCATTAAGAAGAATTGAATGGAGTATAAATAGGGATCTCGCCCAGAAGTGGCAAACACTGGCACAGCGGAGAGCCTCGCACAGCGCACCGTCCTCCCATCACCGCTGCTCCAGACTGTCAGGATGCCCGAGACCTCCGTCCCTGCCTGCTTCATCTGCCTCCTCGCCTTGTCCTCCGCATGCTACATCCAGAACTGCCCCAGAGGGGGCAAACGATCCTACCCCGACACAGAAGTGCGACAGGTGCAGTATCAGAGGCTTTCATTACCGGGACCCCACTCTGTACATATACATCTATATCTATGTTTATCACCGGGATGGGGTGTGTATATATACTCATTACCGGGACGGGGTGTGTGTGTATATATATATATATATATATATATATATATTCATTACTGGGTCGGGGTGTACATATATATTCATTGCCGGGACAGGGTGTACATATGTATTAATTATCGGGACAGGGTGTATATATATATACACGCACACAGAATATATATATATATATATATATATTAATTACTAGGACAGGGTGTATATATATACATATTCATAACCGGACTGGGGTGTACATATATATTCATTACTGGGACAGGGTGTGTATATATATATACAGTATATACCTTCATTACCGGGATGGGGTGTACATATATATTCATTACCGGGACCCCACTCTGAACATATACATCTATATCTGTATATATGGTTATTACCGGGATGGGGTGTATATATATATATATACTCATCACCGTACTGTATATACTCACTACTGAGATGTTGTGTACATACAGTACTGTATATTTTCATTACTAAGACAGGGGGTGTACATATATATATATATATATTTTATATATATACAGACATTACCAGGACGGGGTGTGTATATATATATATTCATTACCAGGACGGGGTGTGTGTGTATATATATTTTATATATATATATATATATATTAAATACACACACACACACACACCCCCCGTACTGGTAATGAATATATATATATATATATATATATATATACACCCCGTCCTGGTAATGAATATATATACAGCCCCCGTATATATATATATATATATATATATATATATACCAAGTGGTCCCTGACTTGTAAATCTCCACCAGGTTCTAGACTGCGACTACTATCATATCTTTTCTTTCTGACTTTATGAAGGCATGCTGAGACTTGTAGTTCTACAATACCTGAAGACCAACTGTTAGTCTTGGGGGCGGAGTACGTTCACCTTAGCCCTAAATGTGTTGGATAGATGTAGCTGAGCTGAATGTGCCCCACCGTTGTAATCGCATGAAGAATCAGGATGACAGAATTACTTGCAGTCCTATGTAAGGTAACACATAGTGATTAGTGATCAGGCTTGGGTCCTCGGGACTTGGTCGGATGCTCAGATGGGTGCGACTCATGTACCTAAGTATAAAGGAAGTCAATGGGGATCTAGAGCATTTTTCTGGGAACCCTTCCATAAAGAAGCTCAAGTTTCCCATTGACTTCCATACGAGTCGAGCCCATCCAAGCGTCCGACTGCTGGTTACGAGTACTGAACACCCGGACATGGCAGTGCTCGCTCATCACATTGAAGCGTGCCAAATGACAAACTCAGCTTTACTGCTTTAGGCATATGGATATTGTTTGTGCATGGTGATGACTATAAAAGTTAGAAAAGTATCATTTTTTTTATGTGCAGTCCTATGTAAATCCACAGATAGCACAATGTCATAAATATAGGAGTTGGGTTAATTGTTTTTTTTTTTTATCTCTGCTCCATTTTAATATCTTGTGGGCTTTAACCAATCTTCATATGCTCCAGTCCGCAGATATTGCAGAGCTGATTTTGTAGATACATTATTTGTTCATGTAACTAAATGCAGTCCTATGTAAATCCACATGTATGGATAATATCATAACCTGCATTCATTTTGGCATGTAAACAATTCTTTACCTAAAGTAAGTTAATAGTTTAGGTGCAGTCCCATGTAAAACGAGGAGTCCAGAGTAAGTAGAGCCGAGTTTGTCAATTGTCACAATGACAGACTGACTGTATAATCCTGCAATAAACAGAAATGACACACTCAGCTCAGCTACATCTGGGCCACGGTCCTTTGTGAGGACTAGTTGCCTTTCAGCACCCTGGAGAGCTGCACAGACTTCATCACTTAGGACAAGTTTTGGAAACTTTTACACATTGTCCGATGGGAAAAAGTCACTGAATCACACATTCAGCTCTGCTACATCCGTGCGCGGTGTATTATCACCATGGAATTGTATTGAGTGGAGTCACATATGACATTGTACCCAGTAGGAGAATTATAGCTGCTCCAGATGTAGCAGAGCCGAGATTGTTTTTTTCATACTAGTTTGAAAATCAGCGAGGGGATCGAGAACAAGAAAAGTATCAGGTCCCAGGTCAATAACCTTAGGTAATTGTGATCCCTGGAATTGGATCCCATGAAATCTAGTAGATTATAGCCAGTGTTTTTATGACTTCCTCTAATGTAGTGATGATGGGGCCATTTATACTCACCATTTGCGCACAATGGAGGGATGAGGTCACGGATTTGGTTGCATGTACTGCGCACACACTTCATGGATGGTCACTGCCCCTATGGAATGAACACATAGCGTCAGCACATAGTATGGGAATATTATGCTACCATATTGGACTCCTAAATTATGCCGTAATACAAGCAGTGCACACAATTAAAACTTTTATAATGTACGTGTAGTTTGTGTGTATAGAACATATAAATACAACTGCTATACCATACACATATTTAATGCCATGATGCAGCACACATGCATAACACTGCCGCACTATACAAATGCTTAATACCATTATACAGTGCACATATAACTGATATATATAACTAATACACTTACTTGGTGCATATAAATAATGCTGCCATAGTGTATACTTTAGTAATACAATTATACAGTGTACGTATAACTGATACATATAACTAATACAATTTCTCAGTGCATATAAATAATGCTGCCATACTGTTTTTTACTAATACAATTATACAGTGCACATATAACTGATATATATATATAACAAATACAATTTCTTAGTGCATATAAATAATGCTGCCATACTGTTTTCTTTACTAATACCATTATACAGTGCACATATAACTGATTTTATATACTGTATATATATATATATATATATATATATATATATTTCTCAGTGCATATAAATAATATAGAAAAAAAGGAGAGGATGTCCAGCTCTTCAGGCAAAGAAACAACGTCTTTATTTCATCATGCAGACATATGTCTGCATGATGAAATAAAGACGTGGTTTCTTTGCCTGAAGAGCTGGACATCCTCTCCTTTTTTTCTACATTGTACCGGGCTGTGGCAGTGCCTGTCCGTGCTCCAGGACGTAACCGGGATATATATATATATAAAAGCCAAATACTCAGTGCATATAAATAGTGCCATACTGTATACTTTGCTAATACCATTATACAGTGCATATATAGCTGACATATATATATATATATATATATATATATATATATATATATATATATATATATATACTGTTTATGAGTGATACAATTACTTGGTGCATATACATAGTGCTGACATATAGTATACTTTACTAATACCATTATACAGTGCACATATAACTGACATATATATGAATATATTACTTATACACTTAGTACATATAAATAATGCTGCTATACTGTATACTTATTAATACCATTATGCAGTACATATAAATAATACTGCCACAGTATACTGTGCACATAAATTGCAGAGTCATAATGTACACATAAGTAATGTCATTTCATAGGAGAAATCACACTGCCATAGTATACAAATAACGACTGCCATTATATAGTGCACATAAATTAAACTGTCCTATTGGATGTATAACTAATGCCGTTATACAGTACTCAGAAATAGCACTGCTGTATTGTACACATGACTAATGCCAATATATGGTGCAGAAAATTAACTGATGCCATTCAGAATTGCACATAAATATCTGTGCCATACTGTACACATAAATAATGCCATTATAGTCACCAAGGTTGACTTTTCGTTGCAGTGCATACCATGCGGCCCAGGCAATAGAGGCAACTGCTTTGGACCAAACATTTGTTGCGGAGAAGATCTAGGCTGTTACGTGGGTACTCCCGAGACGCTTCGTTGTGTGGAAGAAAACTACTTACCTTCCCCTTGTGAGGCTGGTGGGAAACCCTGTAGCGGCGGAGGGCGGTGTGCTGCCCCAGGAGTGTGCTGCAGTGACGGTAAGGCTCCACCACAAGGGGGCTCTGGGGGGATCCAGGGGATAAAATGGGGTCTGTTATTCAATTCAGCACAATAAATACAGAACATGGTGCAAGGTACTAATACTGCTATATGGTGGATGATGACAGTGATAGTGCAACAGTGGAAGCAATGGAATTGAGAAATAGTGAAGAGTAATAACTGAAATAATACTGACTGCAGACCAGAACTGGTAGAGGACCAGGCTACAACGACTACTGTGTTTACCCGAAAATAAGACAGGGTCTTATATTAGTTTTGCTCCTGTGCTGGGGCTTATTTTCAGGGGACGTCTTAGATTTTTCTCATGAACAACAATCCACATTTATTCTTGAATCAAAAAAATCCACATTTATTAAAATCTAATAATATCGCATTCTGGATCATCAACATAACTGTATAAACCCTGTGGGAAACATGTAGAGCAGCCTGTCTGCTCTGCAGCTTTAGACTTCTGCAATTAAGAGACCTTTTGTCACATGATGTGATGTCACAAAGGTCCTTAAGCAGTCCTATTATCAGGCTATAAACGCTGAGATCCCTAGGAGAATGTGGGCCCTGTGAAATGTCTCAGTTTTCTCTCTCTTATCCCTTATGCCAGTTCTGCACACCAGCCTGTCTCCTGTTCAGTTCTTTTAGACTCCTTCAATTAAGAGACCTTTGGTCACATGATGTTTTGTCCAAAAGGTCCTTAAGCAGTCCTATTATCAGGCTATAAACGCTGAGATCCCTAGGAGAATGTGGGCCCTGTGAAATGTCTCAGTTTTCTCTCTCTTATCCCTTATGCCAGTTCTGCATACCAGCCTGTCTCCTGTTCAGTTCTTTTAGACTCCTTCAATTAAGAGACCTTTGGTCACATGATGTTTTGTCCAAAAGGTCCTTAAGCAGTTTTATCATCAGGATATAAACGCTGGGGTCCCTAGGAGAATGTGGGCCCTGTGACATTGTCCAGTTTGCTCTCCCTTCCATCTAATGCCAGTCCAGCACACCAGGCTGTCTCCTGTTCAGTTCTTTTAGACTCCTGCAATTAAGAGATGATGATGTTTTGTCCAAAAGGTCCTTAAGCAGTTTTATCATCAGGATATAAACGCTGGGGTACCTACCGTAGGAGATTGGGGGCCCTGTGAAATTGTCCAGTTTGCTCTCCCTTCCACCTAATGCCAGTCCTGCATACCAGCCTGTCTCCTGTTCAGTTCTTTTAGACTCCTGCAATTAAGAGACCTTTGGTCACATGATGTGATCTCAAAAAGGTCCTTAAGCAGTCCTATCATCAGGATATAAACGCTGGGGTCCCTAGGAGAATGGAGGACCTGTGAAATTGTCCAGTTTGCTCTCCCTTCCGAAGCCTCATGCCAGTCCTGCATACCAGGCTGTTCCCTGTTTAGACTCCTGTAATTAAGAAACCTTTGGTCACGTGACTGTAAAGTCATTGAAGGTCCTTAAACAATCTTTACCTCGGAATACAACTGCTGGGGGCCCTAAGGGGTACTTTGCACGCTGCGACATCGCTAGCGATGCCGAGCCCGATAGTACCCGCCACCATCGCACATGCGATCTCTTGTGATAGCTGCCGTAGCGAACATTATCGCTGCGGCAGCTTCACACGCACTTACCTGCCCTGCTCTGGCCGGCGACCCGCCTCCTTCCTAAGGGGGCTGGTCGTGCGGCGTCACAGCGACGTCACACGGCAGGCGGCCAATAGAAGCAGAGGGGCGGAGATGAGCGGGACGTAAACATCCCGCCCACCTCCTTCCTTCCGCATTGCCGTCGGGACGCAGGTAAAGAGATGTTCCTCGCTCCTGCGGCTTCATACTCAGCGATGTGCGCTGCCGCAGGAACGAGGAACTGCATCGTACCTGTCGCTGCAGCGGAATTATGGAAATGACCAACGTGACACAGATCAGTGATTTTTGACTGTTTCACGCTCGTTCATCTTCTCTCCTAGGCTTTACACGTTGCGACATCGTTACCGGCGCCGGATGCGCGGCACTTTCGATTTGACCCCGACGATATCGCAGGTGCGATGTCGCAACGTGAAAAGTACCCCTAAGAGAGTGAGGTCCCTGAGAAATTGCATAGCCCTAACACCTGCCCTGACTGTAACTAGGGCTTATATTTTGGAGTAGGTCTTATTTTCAGGAAAACACAGTATTACTACTGATAATAATAATAATAATAATAATAATAATAATAATAATAATAATATCAGTAATTATTCTAGTAATAATGCACAACAAATCCTGTTATCTCCACCATTACAAATAGATCCATTTTACAACTAATAATATAATTATTATTGATGAAACGCTTTATAACACAATAAATGTTATTAATGTTATACACACACATATTATATACCTACCGAAAACAATTTTCCTTCAACCCTAATAATACCACTAGCACAGCACACATTATTAAACCTAAAATAAGTAATAGTTTAACTAATGATTCTAATTAGTGATGGGTGAATAGTAACTATTCAGGTTCGGATTATTCGTAACGAATAGTATGCCGGTATTCGTCATGAATAATGAACCTAATGCAAGACAATGGGAACCTGAGAATTTTTGGGGGAAATCTTCACAAAAAATGCTCCATTTCCCCAGTGAATTGCATTAGCTTTGTTATTCGTGACGAATATCGGAATTGTACTCTGGGATTCGTAACCAATAATCCGAACCTGAATATTCTCCCATCACTAATTCAAATAAGACAATCACTATTACAAAACTAATATTAGTAAATATTAGAATAATAACACAAATTTTAAATAGCAAACAGCACAAAAATGATTCCTGCACTTATTATTATTATTATATATTTTTATTATTATTATTATTATTATTATTATTATTATTATTAGTAGTAGTAGTAGTAGTAGTAGTAGTAGTAGTAGTAGTAGTAGTATTAATATTATGTTATATTATTATTAATAATGTATTATTATATTTTCATTATTATTATATTTTATTATTATTATTATTATTAGAAGTAGTAGTAGTAGTATTAGTATTAATATTATTTTATATTATTATTAATTTATTATTGTATTTTTATTATTATTATTATTATAGTGTATTATTATTAATGTATGTATTATTAATAATAATAATAATAATAATAATAATAATAATTCTACTGTATGAATAACTATAATACTTATAATTCAACCAGCACTACTATTATTACTAATATTGGTATTGCTACTAATTACTAAAGTAGTATTATTATTACTATTATTATTGCTACTATTACTTCTACCATCTCTACTACTTTAATTACACCTATTACTAGTATTATTAATACTGCTGCTGTTACCACCACGTCTATCACTATTACTTATACTCCCCACTTCTCGCACTATTACAACTATTAATACTAGTATCATCACACCTACAGCCACCATTACTTCTACTATTGTTACCGTTATAACCACCACTAGCACCACAACTATCACATGAATTACCATCACTACAACCAGGGTCGGACTGGCCCACTGGAGGACCGGAGGATCCTCTGGTGGGCCCAGGCACTGGCATTCACTGCTCTCCCAGGTTGTCTTACTCTGGGAAGCGCAGTGATAAGAAGCCATCAATAAGGAGCAGCATTGCACAGTTTGCAGCTTCAGTGCTTTTCAATCTTTTATAGACATTTTTTCCTCTGGTAACTGATCTACAATTATCATCATTTCATACGTTTTTACACTTTTATTGACAAATCCATGAAGTTTCTGGAAAGACTGAATTTCCAGCGCTGCCCCGGGTCTCTCCAGACTTTTTCGCCCCGGCAGCTGGATATTGGCTTCAGGGCCGGATCCTGACCGATGACCGATTCTTGCTTCATCAGTGCTGGGAGTCTATCACAATTTCTGTGCGTTTGTTTGCGGATTTTTTAGAATTGACCACAGGTTTTCAATGGGATTGAGATCAGGGGAGTTTCCTGGACACGGACAAAAATGTATGATATTTGCTCTCTGAGACACTTAGTTATCACTTTGGCTGTGTTACATGGTCTCCACCGAGCTGGAAAAATCACTGTTCATCACCAAATTACATGTAAAGGACTGGACGAGGTTAGAGAAAACACACACACACAACCCACATAAGCCACTTCACAGACACCACACACACACCACTTACACATCAGATACACACAGCACACTTACAACTTACACATCAGATACACACAGAACAGACATATGACCTTCACATCAGATACACACAGCACACACACCACTTACACATCACACACCACTTACACATCACACACCACTTACACATCACACACAGCACACACACCACTTACACATCACACACAGCACACACACCTCTTACACATCACACACACACACACACACACCACTTACACATCACACACAGCACACACCTCTTACACATCACACACACACATGACACACACACCACTTACACATCACACACAGCACACACACCACTTACACATCACACACAGCACACACACCTCTTACACATCACACACACACACACACACACACCACTTACACATCACACACAGCACACACCTCTTACACATCACACACACACATGACACACACACCACTTACACATCACACACAGCACACACACCACTTACACATCACACACAGCACACACACCACTTACACATCACACACAGCACACACACCACTTACACATCACACACACACACACACACCACTTACACATCACACACAGCACACACCTCTTACACATCACACACACACATGACACACACACCACTTACACATCACACACAGCACACACACCACTTACACATCACACACAGCACACACACCACTTACACATCACACACAGCACACACACCACTTACACATCACACACAGCACAAACACCTCTTACACATCTCACACACACACACACACACACCACTTACACATCACACAGCACACACACCACTTACACATCACACACACCACTTACATATCACACAGCACACACACCTCTTACACATCTCACACACACACACACCTCTTACACATCACACACACACACACCACTTACATATCACACACAGCACACACACCACTTACACATCACACAAAGCACACACACCTCTTACACATCACACACACACCACTTACACATCACACACAGCACACACCTCTTACACATTACACACACCACTTACACATCACACAGCACACACACCACTTACACATCACACAGCACACACACCACTTACACATCACACAGCACACACACCACTTACACATCACACACAGCACACACACCACTTACACATCACACACAGCACAAACACCTCTTACACATCTCACACACACACACACACACACACCACTTACACATCACACAGCACACGCACCACTTACACATCACACACACCACTTACATATCACACAGCACACACACCTCTTACACATCTCACACACACACACACACACACACACACACACCTCTTACACATCACACACACACACACACACACCACTTACACATCACACACAGCACACACACCTCTTACACATCACACACACACACCACTTACACATCACACACAGCACACACCTCTTACACATCACACACAGCACACACACCACTTACACATCACACAGCACACACACCACTTACACATCACACAGCACACACACCACTTACACATCTCACACACACACACACACACACACCTCTTACACATCACACACACACACACACACCACTTACATATCACACACAGCACACACACCACTTACACATCACACACAGCACACACACCTCTTACACATCACACACACACCACTTACACATCACACACAGCACACACCTCTTACACATCACACACAGCACACACACCACTTACACATCACACAGCACACACACCACTTACACATCACACAGCACACACACCACTTACACATCACACAGCACACACACCACTTACACATCACACACAGCACACACACCACTTACACATCACACACAGCACACACACACCACTTACACATCACACACACCACTTACATATCACACACACCACTTACACATCACACACACCACTTACACATCACACACAGCACACACACCACTTACACATAACACACACCACTTACACATCACACACAGCACACACACTACTTACACAGCACACACGCCTCTTACACATCACACACACATACCACTTACACATCACACACAGCACACACACCACTTACACATCACACACAGCACACACACCACTTACACATCACACACAGCACACACACCACTTACACATCACACACAGCACACACACCACTTACACATCACACACACACACCACTTACACAGCACACACACTACTTACACAGCACACACACCTCTTACACATCACACACACATACCACTTACACATCACACACAGCACACACACCACTTACACATCACACACAGCACACACACCACTTACACATCACACACAGCACACACACCACTTACACATCACACACAGCACACACACCACTTACACATCACACACAGCACAAACACCTCTTACACATCTCACACACACACACACACACACACACCACTTACACATCACACAGCACACACACCACTTACACATCACACACACCACTTACATATCACACAGCACACACACCTCTTACACATCTCACACACACACACACACCTCTTACACATCACACACACACACCACTTACATATCACACACAGCACACACACCACTTACACATCACACACAGCACACACACCTCTTACACATCACACACACACCACTTACACATCACACACAGCACACACACCTCTTACACATCACACACACACCACTTACACATCACACACAGCACACACACCTCTTACACATCACACACACACCACTTACACATCACACACAGCACACACCTCTTACACATCACACACAGCACACACACCACTTACACATCACACAGCACACACACCTCTTGCACATCACACAGCACACACATCACTTACACATCACACAGCACACACACCACTTACACATCACACACAGCACACACACCACTTACACATCACACACAGCACAAACACCTCTTACACATCTCACACACACACACACACACACACACCACTTACACATCACACAGCACACACACCACTTACACATCACACACACCACTTACATATCACACAGCACACACACCTCTTACACATCTCACACACACACACACACCTCTTACACATCACACACACACACACACACACCACTTACATATCACACACAGCACACACACCACTTACACATCACACACAGCACACACACCTCTTACACATCACACACACACCACTTACACATCACACACAGCACACACCTCTTACACATCACACACAGCACACACACCACTTACACATCACACAGCACACACACCACTTACACATCACACAGCACACACACCACTTACACATCTCACACACACACACACACACACACACACACCTCTTACACATCACACACACACACACACACACACCACTTACATATCACACACAGCACACACACCACTTACACATCACACACAGCACACACACCTCTTACACATCACACACACACCACTTACACATCACACACAGCACACACCTCTTACACGTCACACACAGCACACACACCACTTACACATCACACAGCACACACACCACTTACACATCACACAGCACACACACCACTTACACATCACACAGCACACACACCACTTACACATCACACACAGCACACACACCACTTACACATCACACACAGCACACACACACCACTTACACATCACACACACCACTTACATATCACACACACACCACTTACACATCACACACAGCACACACACCACTTACACATAACACACACCACTTACACATCACACACAGCACACACACCACTTACACATCACACACAGCACACACACCACTTACACATCACACACAGCACACACACCACTTACACATCACACACAGCACACACACACCACTTACACAGCACACACACTACTTACACAGCACACACACCTCTTACACATCACACACACATACCACTTACACATCACACACAGCACACACACCACTTACACATCACACACAGCACACACACCACTTACACATCACACACAGCACACACACCACTTACACATCACACACAGCACACACACCACTTACACATCACACACAGCACACACACCACTTACACATCACACACCACTTACACAGCACACACACTACTTACACAGCACACACACCTCTTACACATCACACACACATACCACTTACACATCACACACAGCACACACACCACTTACACATCACACACAGCACACACACCACTTACACATCACACACAGCACACACACCACTTACACATCACACACCCCCACTTACACAGCACACACACCACTTACACATCACACACAGCACACACACCACTTACACCACTTACACAGCACACACACCACTTACACATCACACAAACCACTTATACATCAGATACACACAGCACATACATACCACTTACACATCACACACATCACTTACACATCACACACATCACTTACACATCACACACAGCACACACATCACTTACACATCACACACATCACTTACACATCACACACAGCACACACATCACTTACACATCACACACAGCACACACATCACTTACACATTACACACAGCACACACACCACTTACACATCACACACAGCACACACACCACTTACACATCACACACAGCACACACACCACTTACACATCACACACAGCACACACACCACTTACACATCACACACCCCACTTACACAGCACACACACCACTTACACATCACACACAGCACACACACCACTTACACCACTTACACAGCACACACACCACTTACACATCACACAAACCACTTATACATCAGATACACACAGCACATACATACCACTTACACATCACACACATCACTTACACATCACACACAGCACACACACCACTTCCACATCACACAAACCACTTATACATCAGATACACACAGCACATACATACCACTTACACATCACACACATCACTTACACATCACACACATCACTTACACATCACACACAGCACACACATCACTTACACATCACACACATCACTTACACATCACACACAGCACACACGTCACTTACACATCACACACAGCACACACATCACTTACACATTACACACAGCACACACACCACTTACACATCACACACAGCACACACACCACTTACACATCACACACAGCACACACACCACTTACACATCACACACAGCACACACACCACTTACACCACTTACACAGCACACACACCACTTACACATCACACAAACCACTTATACATCAGATACACACAGCACATACATACCACTTACACATCACACACATCACTTACACATCACACACAGCACACACACCACTTCCACATCACACAAACCACTTATACATCAGATACACACAGCACATACATACCACTTACACATCACACACATCACTTACACATCACACACATCACTTACACATCACACACAGCACACACATCACTTACACATCACACACATCACTTACACATCACACGCAGCACACACATCACTTACACATCACACACAGCACACACACCACTTACACATCACACACAGCACACACACCACTTACACATCACACACATCACACACACCACTTACACATCACACACACACACACACATACCACTTACACATCACACATACCACTTATACATCAGATACACAGTGCACACACGTACAAGGTACACATTAGACACACACATATAATGAAATTGGTATGACATCTGTTTGGGAAATGCTTAATCCGCAATTCCTGTATTGAGGTAACTCTGATCCTTTGGATATTCAGCACAGCTTTGGATGTGAGCGGAGTATTAGACGTCTCAGCCTCATGGGCACTCTGGACTCGCTGATCGATTCCACAACGGCCTGTCATGGAAAAAGATAAGGTGTCTTGTTGCTTTAATGCCTCTCCTGCTCTTCCCACAGACAGTTGCATGGTTGACTCCAGCTGCCTGGATGAGGACAGTGAGAGGAGACGAGTGTCCCCGGAGCAGAACATGACCCAGATGGACGGCTCCGCCAGCGACCTCCTCCTGAGACTCATGCACATGGCCAACAGACAACAGCAGCACAGCAAGCAGCAGTTCTAATGAGCGCCGCCCCCGCGGAGCTCTGTGCTTCATGTACCGCGCCTCCCAGGGGCTCCTCTGTCTCCGCACATTTATTTAAGAATGTATTCACACTAATGGCTGACAGTTCATTGTACATAGAGCAAATAAAGTCTTATATTGCACTGTCACGTGGCTCCGGTGTGCTCATTATACTGGGAACCATCTATCACCTATAATTTATGTATGATCTATCTAATCACAAGGAAAGCAGCACTAGACAAAGCTAACAGTGGTGGCGCTTTAGGTGTATATTATAGCAGTACTATTTATATGCATAGTATGGTGGTACATTTATGTGTTTAGTATAGTTGTACAACTTACAGTATGTGTATGGTATGCTAATAATGTGTATAGTATAGCAGTACATTAATGTGTATGGTATGGCTGTACTATGTACATGTAGGGTGTACTACTTATGTATCTGGTATAGCAGTACATGTATATGTATGTTGTAGCTGTACTACTTATGTGTCTGGTGTAGCAGTACATTTCTGTGTATGGTATAGCTGAATTAGGTGTGTCTGGTGTAGTAGCACATTTCTGTGTATGGTACAGCAGCACTATTTATGTTTTTGTTGTAGCAGTACAATTCTGTGTATGGTATAGCTGTACTCTTTATGTGTCTGGTGCAGTAGTACATTTTTGTGTATGGTATAGCTGTATTATTTATGACTCTGTTGTTGCAGTACATTTAAGTGTATGATATAGCTGTACTATTTATGTGTCTGGTATAGCAGTACATTTCTGTGTATGGTATAGTTGTACTACAGGTGTGTCTGGTGTAGCAGTACATTTATGTGTATGGTATAGCTGTACTAGTTATGTATCAAGTGTTGCAGTACATTTAAGCGTATGGTATAGCTGTATTACTTATGTGTCTGGTATAACAGTACATTTAAGCCCTGCGGAATATGTTGGCGCTATAGAAATAAAACTTATTATAAAACTTGTTATTAATGTGTATGGTATAGCTGTACTACATGTGTGTCTGATGTCGCAGTACATTTCTGTGCATGGTATAGCTGTACTATTTATGTGTCTGGTGTAGCAGTATATTTATTTGTATTGTATAGCTGTACTATTTATGTGTCTGATGTAGCAGTGCATTTATGTGTATGGTATAGCTGTACTATTTATGTGTCTGGTGTAGCAGTGCATTTATGCGTATGGTATAGCTGTACTACTTACGTGTCTGGTGTAGCAGTACATTTATGAGTATGGTATAGCTGTACTACTTACGTGTCTGGTGTAGCAGTACATTTATAAGTATTGTATAGCTGTACTGCTTACATGTCTGGTGTAGCAGTACATATATGTGTATGGTATAGCTGTACTGCTTACGTGTCTGGTGTAGCAGTACATATATGTGTATGGTATAGCTGTACTGCTTACGTGTCTGGTGTAGCAGTACATTTATGAGTATGGTATAGCTGTACTACTTACGTGTCTGGTGTAGCAGTACATTTATGAGTATGGAATAGCTGTACTACTTACGTGTCTGGTGTAGCAGTACATTTATGAGTATGGTATAGCTGTACTACTTACGTGTCTGGTGTAGCAGTACATTTATGAGTATGGTATAGCTGTACTACTTACGTGTCTGGTGTAGCAGTACATTTATGAGTATGGTATAGCTGTACTACTTACATGTCTGGTGTAGCAGTACATTTATGAGTATGGAATAGCTGTACTACTTACGTGTCTGGTGTAGCAGTACATTTATGAGTATGGTATAGCTGTACTACTTACGTGTCTGGTGTAGCAGTACATTTATGAGTATGGTATAGCTGTACTACTTACGTGTCTGGTGTAGCAGTACATTTATGAGTATGGTATAGCTGTACTACTTACGTGTCTGGTGTAGCAGTACATTTATGAGTATGGTATAGCTGTACTACTTACGTGTCTGGTGTAGCAGTACATATATGTGTATGATATAGCTGTACTGCTTACGTGTCTGGTGTAGCAGTACATTTATGAGTATGGTATAGCTGTACTATTTATGTGTCTGGTGTAGCAGTACATTTATGAGTATGGTATAGCTGTACTATTTATGTGTCTGGTGTAGCAGTACATTTATGAGTATGGTATAGCTGTACTGCTTACGTGTCTGGTGTAGCAGTACATTTATGAGTATGGTATAGCTGTACTACTTACGTGTCTGGTGTAGCAGTACATTTATGTGTATGGTATAGCAGTACTATTTATTTGTATGATGTATTAGTAAGTTTCCGTATGGTACAATTGTACTATTTAAGTGCATAATGAAGTGGTATTAATTATGAACAGTGCTCGGTATAGCAGTATTATTTATTTATACCGTAAAATTGTCATTTTTGTGTGTACAGGGTAACATTATTTTTGTGGAGGGTGTAACAGTGCTGTTTATGTGTTACCATCCTAATTGCTTTTGCAGATAATAACGGGTATAGAATCGAATAGTTTATATCACTGTTATTTTGTACTTCCACCACTAGAAGTTTTGGGGTCAGGAATCAGATATAGAAGTCACTTTGTAGCGGGAAAGAGGGAAGGAGGAGCAGCGCCATACTAAATATTTGCCCGGGTAGGGGAGGTTGTGGGTCTATCTCTGCCCTCTATACAGGCGACTATAGGACAAATGCACAATACGTATGTGCAGACTATATCAGAGCCTATATGGCGGTATGTGCCGCCCCTATGGCGGCCTCCGCTGTGCACCGCAGGTCGATCGTCTCCGTAAATAATAATATTACAATGTTTTCTTTCTTCCGAATCATTTCAGCGACCAGAACCCAAGATGTTTTATTCAACGCCAATAAATGTGATAATAGGATCTGATGGCGCATCAATTAATGCCATTGTGTTTGGGTGGGGTAAATAAATACTCCCATTATTGCAGGCTTCATTAATTAAATATGGGAAGAAGCCGCTGCGGGAAGAAAGAGCGAAAAATCTGAAGACAAGTCACAAGTGAAGGAAAGTTTGACTGGGATAATCTACGGCTGGGACCGTCCATTCACAGTCTGGAGATCCCCCATTCTTAAAGGGATTGTTCACTTTTGAGGGAATTTTAATTTTTTTTGCAGCTAAAAATCCCCTTTGCAATTGGGATTTATTACATTTTTTTGCACATTTTGCTTTTATAGGCCCTTTGTTTTCCTGGACATTCAACTTTGATGTGGTCTGTGGTGATAAATCAGCTCAGAGGAGCTCAGAAAAAGTTATAAACTCTGCATCAAACCGCCATAGCGAGCTCACTGACCGATTCTCAGTTAACTTATTCTGCATCCTGCAATAGACACTGAAGCACAGAGAATATGGAATGCAAAAGGTGCAGGAAGAGGCCCTGCTGTAAGTGCAAGTGAAGAGACAGGCACTGCTGTAACTTCAAGTGCTGGGAGAAGCACTGCTGTAACTACAAGTGCTGGGAGAGGCCCTGCTGTAAGTGCAAGTGCTGGGAGAGGCCATGCTGTAACTACAAGTGCTGGGAGAGGCCCTGCTGTAAGTGCAAGTGAAGAGAGAGGCACTGCTGTAAGTGCAAGTGAAAAGAGAGGCACTGCTGTAACTACAAGTGCTGGGAGAGGCCCTGCTGTAAGTGCAAGTGAAGAGAGAGGCACTGCTGTAAGTGCAAGTGAAAAGAGAGGCACTGCTGTAACTACAAGTGCTGGGAGAGGCCCTGCTGTAAGTGCAAGTGAAGAGAGAGGCACTGCTGTAAGTGCAAGTGAAGAGAGAGGCACTGCTGTAACTACAAGTGCAGGGAGAGGCACTGCTGTAACTACAAGTGCTGGGAGAGGCCCTGCTGTAAGTGCAAGTGAAGAGAGAGGCACTGCTGTAACTACAAGTTCTGGGAGAAGCACTGCTGTAACTAGAAGTGCTGGGAGAGGCCCTGCTGTAACTACAAGTGCTGGGAGAGGCCCTGCTGTAAGTGCAAGTGAAGAGAGAGGCACTGCTATAAGTGCAAGTGAAGAGAGAGGCACTGCTGTAACTACAAGTGCTGTGAGAGGCCCTGCTGTAAGTGCAAGTGAAGAGAGAGGCACTGCTGTAACTACAAGTGCTGGGAGAGGCCCTGCTGTAAGTGCAAGTGAAGAGAGAGGCACTGCTGTAAGTGCAAGTGAAGAGAGAGGCACTGCTGTAACTACAAGTGCAGGGAGAGGCACTGCTGTAACTACAAGTGCTGGGAGAGGCCCTGCTGTAAGTGCAAGTGAAGAGAGAGGCACTGCTGTAACTACAAGTGCTGGGAGAAGCACTGCTGTAACTACAAGTGCTGTGAGAGGCACTGCTGTAAGTGCAAGTGAAGAGAGAGGCACTGCTGTAACTACAAGTGCTGGGAGAGGCACTGCTGTAACTACAAGTGCTGGGAGAGGCACTGCTGTAAGTGCAAGTGAAGAGAGAGGCACTGCTGTAACTACAAGTGCTGGGAGAGGCACTGCTGTAACTAGAAGTGCTGGGAGAGGCCCTGCTGTAAGTGCAAGTGAAGAGAGAGGCACTGCTGTAACTACAAGTGCTGGGAGAAGCACTGCTGTAACTACAAGTGCTGGGAGAGGCACTGCTGTAAGTGCAAGTGAAGAGAGAGGCACTGCTGTAACTACAAGTGCTGGGAGAGGCACTGCTGTAACTAGAAGTGCTGGGAGAGGCCCTGCTGTAAGTGCAAGTGAAGAGAGAGGCACTGCTGTAACTACAAGTGCAGGGAGAGGCACTGCTGTAACTACAAGTGCTGGGAGAGGCCCTGCTGTAAGTGCAAGTGAAGAGAGAGGCACTCCTGTAACTAGAAGTACAGGGAGAGGCACTGCTGTAACTAGAAGTGCAGGGAGAGGCACTGCTGTAACTATAAGTGCTGGGAGAGGCACTGCTGTACCTAGAAGTACAGGGAGAAGCACTGCTGTAACTATAAGTTCTGGGAGAGGCACTGCTGTAACTACAAGTGCTGGGAGAGGCACTGCTGTAAGTGCAAGTGAAGAGAGAGGCACTGCTGTAACTACAAGTGCTGGGAGAGGCACTGCTGTAACTAGAAGTGCTGGGAGAGGCCCTGCTGTAAGTGCAAGTGAAGAGAGAGGCACTGCTGTAACTACAAGTGCTGGGAGAAGCACTACTGTAACTACAAGTGCTGGGAGAGGCACTGCTGTAAGTGCAAGTGAAGAGAGAGGCACTGCTGTAACTACAAGTGCTGGGAGAGGCACTGCTGTAACTAGAAGTGCTGGGAGAGGCCCTGCTGTAAGTGCAAGTGAAGAGAGAGGCACTGCTGTAACTACAAGTGCTGGGAGAGGCCCTGCTGTAAGTGCAAGTGAAGAGAGAGGCACTCCTGTAACTAGAAGTACAGGGAGAGGCACTGCTGTAACTAGAAGTGCAGGGAGAGGCACTGCTGTAACTATAAGTGCTGGGAGAGGCACTGCTGTACCTAGAAGTACAGGGAGAGGCACTGCTGTAACTATAAGTTCTGGGAGAGGCACTGCTGTAACTATAAGTGCTGGGAGAGGCACTGCTGTACCTAAAAGTACAGGGAGAGGCACTGCTGTAACTAGAAGTACAGGGAGAGGCACTGCTGTAACTAGAAGTACAGGGCGAGGCACTGCTGTAACTATAAGTGCAGGGAGAGGCACTGATGTAACTATAATTGTGAGGGGAGGCACTGTTGATACTACTAAGATAAATGGAGGGGGACTTTAAATATTTACTGTGGAAAAAAATAAGTGGCTACAAGGGATACAGGGAGGCACTGCTGTAACTATGAGTGCTGGGAGAAGCACTGCTGTAACTATAAGTACAGGGAGAGGCACTGCTGTAACTAGAAGTGCAGGGAGAGGCACTTCTGTAACTAGAAGTACAGAGAGAGGCACTTCTGTAACTAGAAGTGACGGAGAAGCACTGCTGTAACTGCAAGTGAAGAGAGAGGCACTGCTGTAACTAGAAGTGCTGGGAGAGGCACTGCTGTAACTAGAAGTACAGAGAGAGGCACTTCTGTAACTAGAAGTGACGGAGAAGCACTGCTGTAACTGCAAGTGAAGAGAGAGGCACTGCTGTAACTAGAAGTGCTGGCAGAGGCACTGCTGTAACTAGAAGTGCTGGGAAAAGCACTGCTGTAACTAGAAGTGCAGGGAGAAGCACTGCTGTAACTAGAAGTGCTGGGAGAGGCACTGCTGTAACTAGAAGTGCTGGGAGAGGCACTGCTGTAACTAGAAGTACAGAGAGAGGCACTGCTGTAACTAGAAGTGACGGAGAAGCACTGCTGTAACTGCAAGTGAAGAGAGAGGCATTGCTGTAACTAGAAGTGCTGGGAGAGGCACTGCTGTAACTAGAAGTGCTGGGAAAAGCACTGCTGTAACTAGAAGTGCTGGGAGAGGCACTGCTGTAACTAGAAGTGCTGGGAGAGCCACTGCTATAACTACAAGTGCATGGAGAAGCACTGCTGTAGCTAGAAATGCTGGGAGAGGCACTGCTGTAACTACAAATGCATGGAGAAGCACTGCTGTAACTAGAAGTGCATGGAGAAGCACTACTGTAACTAGAAGTGCATGGAGAAGCACTACTGTAACTAGAAGTGCATGTAGAAGCACTGCTGTAACTAGAAGTGCATGGAGAAGCACTGCTGTAACTAGAAGTGCATGGAGAAGCACTGCTGTAACTAGAAGTGCATGGAGAAGCACTACTGTAACTAGAAGTGCTGGGAGAAGCACTGCTGTAACTAGAAGTGCAGGGAGAGGCACTGCTGTAACTAGAAGTGCTGGGAGAAGCACTGTTGTAACAAGAAGTGCAGGGAGAGGCACTGCTGTAACTAGAAGTGCAGGGAGAAGCACTGCTGTAACTAGAAGTGCTGAGAGAAGCACTGCTGTAACTAGAAGTGCAGGTAGAAGCACTGCTGTAACTATAATTGTGAGGGGAGGCACTGCTGTAACTAGAAGTGTTGGGAGAGGCACTGCTGTAACTAGAAGTGCTGGGAGAAGCACTGCTGTAACTATAATTGTGAGGGGAGGCACTGCTGTAACTAGAAGTGCTGGGAGAGGCACTGCTGTAACTAGAAGTGCAGGGAGAGGCACTGCTGTAACTAAAAGTGCTGGGAGAGGCACTGCTGTAACTAGAAGTGCTGGGAGAAGCACTGCTGTAGCTATAATTGTGAGGGGAGGCACTGCTGTTACTAGAAGTGCTGGGAGAGGCACTACTGTAACTATAATTGTGAGGGGAGGCACTGCTGTAACTAGAAGTGCAGGGAGAGGCACTGCTGTAACTAGAAGTGCAGGGAGAGGCACTGCTGTAACTAGAAGTGCTGGGAGAAGCACTGCTGTAACTAGAAGTGCAGGGAGAAACACTGCTGTAACTAGAAGTGCAAGGAGAGGCACTGCTGTAACTATAATTGTGAGGGGAGGCACTGCTGTAACTAGAAGTGCAGGGAGAGGCACTGCTGTAACTAGAAGTGCAGGGAGAGGCACTGCTGTAACTAGAAGTGGTGGGAGAATCACTCCTGTAACTAGAAGTACAGGGAGAGGCACTGCTGTAACTATAAGTGCTGGGATAGGCACTGCTGTAACTAGAAGTACAGGGAGAGGCACTGCTGTAACTATAATTGTGAGGGGAGGCACTGCTGTAACTAGAAGTGCTGGGAGAGGCACTGCTGTAACTACAAGTGCAGGGAGAGGCACTGCTGTAACTACAAGTGCTGGGAGAGGCCCTGCTGTAAGTGCAAGTGAAGAGAGAGGCACTGCTGTAACTAGAAGTACAGGGAGAGGCACTGCTGTAACTAGAAGTGAAGGGAGAGGCACTGCTGTAACTAGAAGTGCTGGGAGAGGCACTGCTGTAACTAGAAGTGCAGGGAGAGGCACTGCTGTAACTAAAAGTGCTGGGAGAGGCACTGCTGTAACTAGAAGTGCTGGGAGAAGCACTGCTGTAGCTATAATTGTGAGGGGAGGCACTGCTGTTACTAGAAGTGCTGGGAGAGGCACTACTGTAACTATAATTGTGAGGGGAGGCACTGCTGTAACTAGAAGTGCAGGGAGAGGCACTGCTGTAACTAGAAGTGCAGGGAGAGGCACTGCTGTAACTAGAAGTGCTGGGAGAAGCACTGCTGTAACTAGAAGTGCAGGGAGAAGCACTGCTGTAACTAGAAGTGCAAGGAGAGGCACTGCTGTAACTATAATTGTGAGGGGAGGCACTGCTGTAACTAGAAGTGCAGGGAGAGGCACTGCTGTAACTAGAAGTGCAGGGAGAGGCACTGCTGTAACTAGAAGTGGTGGGAGAATCACTCCTGTAACTAGAAGTACAGGGAGAGGCACTGCTGTAACTATAAGTGCTGGGATAGGCACTGCTGTAACTAGAAGTACAGGGAGAGGCACTGCTGTAACTATAATTGTGAGGGGAGGCACTGCTGTAACTAGAAGTGCTGGGAGAGGCACTGCTGTAACTACAAGTGCAGGGAGAGGCACTGCTGTAACTACAAGTGCTGGGAGAGGCCCTGCTGTAAGTGCAAGTGAAGAGAGAGGCACTGCTGTAACTAGAAGTACAGGGAGAGGCACTGCTGTAACTAGAAGTGAAGGGAGAGGCACTGCTGTAACTATAAGTGCTGGGAGAAGCACTGCTGTACCTAGAAGTACAGGGAGAGGCACTGCTGTAACTATAAGTGCTGGGAGAAGCACTGCTGTACCTAGAAGTACAGGGAGAGGCACTGCTGTAACTATAAGTTCTGGGAGAGGCACTGCTGTAACTATTAGTGCTGGGAGAGGCACTGCTGTACCTAGAAGTACAGGGAGAAGCACTGCTGTAACTGTAAGTGCTGGGAGAGGCACTGCTGTACCTAGAAGTACAGGGAGAGGCACTGCTGTAACTAGAAGTACAGGGAGAGGCACTGCTGTAACTATAAGTGCAGGGAGAGCCACTGCTGTAACTATAAGTGCTGGGCGTGGCACTGCTGTAACTATAAGTGCAGGGAGAGGCACTGATGTAACTATAATTGTGAGGGGAGGCACTGTTGATACTACTAAGATAAATGGAGGGGGACTTTAAATATTTACTGTGGAAAAAAATAAGTGGCTACAAGGGATACATGGAGGCACTGCTGTAACTATGAGTGCTGGGAGAGGCACTGCTGTAACTATAAGTACAGGGAGAGGCACTGCTGTAACTAGAAGTGCAGGGAGAGGCACTGCTGTAACTAGAAGTGCTGGGAGAGGCACTGCTGTAACTAGAAGTGCTGGGAGAGGCACTGCTGTAACTAGAAGTACAGAGAGAGGCACTGCTGTAACTAGAAGTGACGGAGAAGCACTGCTGTAACTGCAAGTGAAGAGAGAGGCACTGCTGTAACTAGAAGTGCTGGGAGAGGCACTGCTGTAACTAGAAGTGCTGGGAAAAGCACTGCTGTAACTAGAAGTGCAGGGAGAAGCACTGCTGTAACTAAAAATGCTGGGAGAGGCACTGCTGTAACTGGAAGTGCTGGGAGATGCACTGCTGTAACTAGAAGTGCTGGGAGAGGCACTGCTGTACCTAGAAGTGCTGGGAGAGCCACTGCTATAACTACAAGTGCATGGAGAAGCACTGCTGTAGCTAGAAATGCTGGGAGAGGCACTGCTGTAACTACAAGTGCATGGAGAAGCACTGCTGTAACTAGAAGTGCAGGGAGAAGCACTGCTGTAACTAGAAGTGCATGGAGAAGCACTGCTGTAACTAGAAGTGCAGGGAGAGGCACTGCTGTAACTAGAAGTGCTGGGAGAAGCACTGTTGTAACTAGAAGTACAGGGAGAGGCACTGCTGTAACTAGAAGTGCAGGGAGAAGCACTGCTGTAACTAGAAGTACAGGGAGAGGCACTGCTGTAACTAGAAGTGCTGGGAGAGGCACTGCTGTAACTAGAAGTGCTGGGAGAGGCAGTGCTGTAACTAGAAGTGCAGGGAGAAGCACTGCTGTAACTATAATTGTGAGGGGAGGCACTGCTGTAACTAGAAGTGTTGGGAGAGGCACTGCTGTAACTAGAAGTGCTGGGAGAAGCACTGCTGTAACTATAATTGTGAGGGGAGGCACTGCTGTAACTAGAAGTGCTGGGAGAGGCACTGCTGTAACTAGAAGTGCAGGGAGAGGCACTGCTGTAACAAGAAGTGCTGGGAGAAGCACTGCTGTAGCTATAATTGTGAGGGGAGGCACTGCTGTTACTAGAAGTGCTGGGAGAGGCACTGCTGTAACTATAATTGTGAGGGGAGGCACTGCTGTAACTAGAAGTGCAGGGAGAGGCACTGCTGTAACTAGAAGTGCTGGGAGAAGCACTGCTGTAACTAGAAGTGCAGGGAGAGGCACTGCTGTAACTAGAAGTGCTGGGAGAGGCACTGCTGTAACTAGAAGTGCTGGGAGAAGCACTGCTGTAGCTATAATTGTGAGGGGAGGCACTGCTGTTACTAGAAGTGCTGGGAGAGGCACTGCTGTAACTATAATTGTGAGGGGAGGCACTGCTGTAACTAGAAGTGCTGGGAGAGGCACTGCTGTAACTAGAAGTGCTGGGAGAAGCACTGCTGTAACTAGAAGTGCAGGGAGAAGCACTGCTGTAACTAGAAGTGCAAGGAGAGGCACTGCTGTAACTAGAAGTACAGGGAGAGGCACTGCTGTAACTATAATTGTGAGGGGAGGCACTGCTGTAACTAGAAGTGCTGGGAGAGGCACTGCTGTAACTAGAAGTGCAGGGAGAGGTACTGCTGTACTTAGAAGTGCTGGGAGAGCCACTGCTATAACTACAAGTGCATGGAGAAGCACTGCTGTAGCTAGAAATGCTGGGAGAGGCACTGCTGTAACTACAAGTGCATGGAGAAGCACTGCTGTAACTAGAAGTGCAGGGAGAAGCACTGCTGTAACTAGAAGTGCATGGAGAAGCACTACTGTAACTAGAAGTGCTGGGAGAAGCACTGCTGTAACTAGAAGTGCAGGGAGAGGCACTGCTGTAACTAGAAGTGCTGGGAGAAGCACTGTTGTAACTAGAAGTACAGGGAGAGGCACTGCTGTAACTAGAAGTGCAGGGAGAAGCACTGCTGTAACTAGAAGTACAGGGAGAGGCACTGCTGTAACTAGAAGTGCTGGGAGAGGCACTGCTGTAACTAGAAGTGCAGGGAGAAGCACTGCTGTAACTATAATTGTGAGGGGAGGCACTGCTGTAACTAGAAGTGTTGGGAGAGGCACTGCTGTAACTAGAAGTGCTGGGAGAAGCACTGCTGTAACTATAATTGTGAGGGGAGGCACTGCTGTAACTAGAAGTGCTGGGAGAGGCACTGCTGTAACTAGAAGTGCAGGGAGAGGCACTGCTGTAACTAGAAGTGCTGGGAGAAGCACTGCTATAGCTATAATTGTGAGGGGAGGCACTGCTGTTACTAGAAGTGCTGGGAGAGGCACTGCTGTAACTATAATTGTGAGGGGAGGCACTGCTGTAACTAGAAGTGCAGGGAGAGGCACGGCTGTAACTAGAAGTGCTGGGAGAGGCACTGCTGTAACTAGAAGTGCAGGGAGAGGCACTGCTGTAACTAGAAGTGCTGGGAGAGGCACTGCTGTAACTAGAAGTGCTGGGAGAAGCACTGCTGTAGCTATAATTGTGAGGGGAGGCACTGCTGTTACTAGAAGTGCTGGGAGAGGCACTGCTGTAACTATAATTGTGAGGGGAGGCACTGCTGTAACTAGAAGTGCTGGGAGAGGCACTGCTGTAACTAGAAGTGCTGGGAGAAGCACTGCTGTAACTAGAAGTGCAGGGAGAAGCACTGCTGTAACTAGAAGTGCTGGGAGAGGCACTGCTGTAACTATAATTGTGAGGGGAGGCACTGCTGTAACTAGAAGTGCTGGGAGAGGCACTGCTGTAACTAGAAGTGCTGGGAGAAGCACTGCTGTAACTAGAAGTGCACGGAGAAGCACTGCTGTAACTAGAAGTGCAAGGAGAGGCACTGCTGTAACTATAAGTGCTGGGATAGGCACTGCTGTAACTAGAAGTACAGGGAGAGGCACTGCTGTAACTATAATTGTGAGGGGAGGCACTGCTGTAACTAGAAGTGCTGGGAGAAGCACTGCTGTAACTAGAAGTGCAGGGAGAGGCACTGCTGTAACTAGAAGTGCTGGGAGAAGCACTGTTGTAACTAGAAGTACAGGGAGAGGCACTGCTGTAACTAGAAGTGCTGGGAGAGGCACTGCTGTAACTATAATTGTGAGGGGAGGCACTGCTGTAACTAGAAGTGCAGGGAGAGGCACTGCTGTAACTAGAAGTGCTGGGAGAAGCACTGCTGTAACTAGAAGTGCAGGGAGAGGCACTGCTGTAACTAGAAGTGCTGGGAGAGGCACTGCTGTAACTAGAAGTGCTGGGAGAAGCACTGCTGTAGCTATAATTGTGAGGGGAGGCACTGCTGTTACTAGAAGTGCTGGGAGAGGCACTGCTGTAACTATAATTGTGAGGGGAGGCACTGCTGTAACTAGAAGTGCTGGGAGAGGCACTGCTGTAACTAGAAGTGCTGGGAGAAGCACTGCTGTAACTAGAAGTGCAGGGAGAAGCACTGCTGTAACTAGAAGTGCAAGGAGAGGCACTGCTGTAACTATAAGTGCTGGGATAGGCACTGCTGTAACTAGAAGTACAGGGAGAGGCACTGCTGTAACTAGAAGTACAGGGAGAGGCACTGCTGTAACTATAATTGTGAGGGGAGGCACTGCTGTAACTAGAAGTGCTGGGAGAGGCACTGCTGTAACTAGAAGTGAGGGAGAGGTACTGCTGTACTTAGAAGTGCTGGGAGAGCCACTGCTATAACTACAAGTGCATGGAGAAGCACTGCTGTAGCTAGAAATGCTGGGAGAGGCACTGCTGTAACTACAAGTGCATGGAGAAGCACTGCTGTAACTAGAAGTGCAGGGAGAAGCACTGCTGTAACTAGAAGTGCATGGAGAAGCACTACTGTAACTAGAAGTGCTGGGAGAAGCACTGCTGTAACTAGAAGTGCAGGGAGAGGCACTGCTGTAACTAGAAGTGCTGGGAGAAGCACTGTTGTAACTAGAAGTACAGGGAGAGGCACTGCTGTAACTAGAAGTGCAGGGAGAAGCACTGCTGTAACTAGAAGTACAGGGAGAGGCACTGCTGTAACTAGAAGTGCTGGGAGAGGCACTGCTGTAACTAGAAGTGCAGGGAGAAGCACTGCTGTAACTATAATTGTGAGGGGAGGCACTGCTGTAACTAGAAGTGTTGGGAGAGGCACTGCTGTAACTAGAAGTGCTGGGAGAAGCACTGCTGTAACTATAATTGTGAGGGGAGGCACTGCTGTAACTAGAAGTGCTGGGAGAGGCACTGCTGTAACTAGAAGTGCAGGGAGAGGCACTGCTGTAACTAGAAGTGCAGGGAGAAGCACTGCTGTAACTAGAAGTGCTGGGAGAGGCACTGCTGTAACTATAATTGTGAGGGGAGGCACTGCTGTAACTAGAAGTGCAGGGAGAGGCACTGCTGTAACTAGAAGTGTTGGGAGAGGCACTGCTGTAACTAGAAGTGCTGTGAGAAGCACTGCTATAGCTATAATTGTGAGGGGAGGCACTGCTGTTACTAGAAGTGCTGGGAGAGGCACTGCTGTAACTATAATTGTGAAGGGAGGCACTGCTGTAACTAGAAGTGCAGGGAGAGGCACGGCTGTAACTAGAAGTGCTGGGAGAGGCACTGCTGTAACTAGAAGTGCAGGGAGAGGCACTGCTGTAACTAGAAGTGCTGGGAGAGGCACTGCTGTAACTAGAAGTGCTGGGAGAAGCACTGCTGTAGCTATAATTGTGAGGGGAGGCACTGCTGTTACTAGAAGTGCTGGGAGAGGCACTGCTGTAACTATAATTGTGAGGGGAGGCACTGCTGTAACTAGAAGTGCTGGGAGAGGCACTGCTGTAACTAGAAGTGCTGGGAGAAGCACTGCTGTAACTAGAAGTGCAGGGAGAAGCACTGCTGTAACTAGAAGTGCTGGGAGAGGCACTGCTGTAACTATAATTGTGAGGGGAGGCACTGCTGTAACTAGAAGTGCTGGGAGAGGCACTGCTGTAACTAGAAGTGCTGGGAGAAGCACTGCTGTAACTAGAAGTGCACGGAGAAGCACTGCTGTAACTAGAAGTGCAAGGAGAGGCACTGCTGTAACTATAAGTGCTGGGATAGGCACTGCTGTAACTAGAAGTACAGGGAGAGGCACTGCTGTAACTATAATTGTGAGGGGAGGCACTGCTGTAACTAGAAGTGCATGGAGAAGCACTACTGTAACTAGAAGTGCTGGGAGAAGCACTGCTGTAACTAGAAGTGCAGGGAGAGGCACTGCTGTAACTAGAAGTGCTGGGAGAAGCACTGTTGTAACTAGAAGTACAGGGAGAGGCACTGCTGTAACTAGAAGTGCAGGGAGAAGCACTGCTGTAACTAGAAGTACAGGGAGAGGCACTGCTGTAACTAGAAGTGCTGGGAGAGGCACTGCTGTAACTAGAAGTGCTGGGAGAGGCACTGCTGTAACTAGAAGTGCAGGGAGAAGCACTGCTGTAACTATAATTGTGAGGGGAGGCACTGCTGTAACTAGAAGTGTTGGGAGAGGCACTGCTGTAACTAGAAGTGTTGGGAGAGGCACTGCTGTAACTAGAAGTGCTGGGAGAAGCACTGCTGTAACTATAATTGTGAGGGGAGGCACTGCTGTAACTAGAAGTCCTGGGAGAGGCACTGCTGTAACTAGAAGTGCAGGGAGAGGCACTGCTGTAACTAGAAGTGCTGGGAGAAGCACTGCTGTAGCTATAATTGTGAGGGGAGGCACTGCTGTTACTAGAAGTGCTGGGAGAGGCACTGCTGTAGCTATAATTGTGAGGGGAGGCACTGCTGTAACTAGAAGTGCAGGGAGAGGCACTGCTGTAACTAGAAGTGCTGGGAGAGGCACTGCTGTAACTAGAAGTGCAGGGAGAGGCACTGCTGTAACTAGAAGTGCTGGGAGAGGCACTGCTGTAACTAGAAGTGCTGGGAGAAGCACTGCTGTAGCTATAATTGTGAGGGGAGGCACTGCTGTTACTAGAAGTGCTGGGAGAGGCACTGCTGTAACTATAATTGTGAGGGGAGGCACTGCTGTAACTAGAAGTGCTGGGAGAGGTACTGCTGTAACTAGAAGTGCTGGGAGAAGCACTGCTGTAACTAGAAGTGCAGGGAGAAGCACTGCTGTAACTAGAAGTGCAAGGAGAGGCACTGCTGTAACTATAATTATGAGGGGAGGCACTGCTGTAGCTAGAAGTGCTGGGAGAGGCACTGCTGTAACTAGAAGTGCAGGGAGAGGCACTGCTGTAACTAGAAGTGGTGGGAGAATCACTCCTGTAACTAGAAGTACAGGGAGAGGCACTGCTGTAACTATAAGTGCTGGGATAGGCACTGCTGTAACTAGAAGTACAGGGAGAGGCACTGCTGTAACTATAATTGTGAGGGGAGGCACTGCTGTAACTAGAAGTGCTGGGAGAGGCACTGCTGTAACTAGAAGTGCAGGGAGAGGTACAGCTGTAACTAGAAGTGCTGGGAGAAGCACTGCTGTAACTAAAAGTGCAGGGAGAGGCACTGCTGTAACTAGAAGTGCAGGGAGAAGCACTGCTGTAACTAGAAGTGCAGGGAGAGGCACTGCTGTAACTATAATTGTGAGGGGAGATACTGCTGTAACTAGAAGTGCTGGGAGAGGCACTGCTGTAACTAGAAGTGCAGGGAGAGGCACTGCTGTAACTAGAAGTGCAGGGAGAGGCACTGCTGTAACTAGAAGTGCTGGGATAGGCACTGCTGTAACTATAAGTGCTGGGAGAGGCACTGCTGTAACTAGAAGTGCAGGGAGAGGCACTGCTGTAACTAGAAGTGCTGGGAGAATCACTCCTGTAACTAGAAGTGCAGGGAGAGGCACTGCTGTAACTAGAAGTGCAGAGAGAGGCACTGCTGTAACTATAAGTGCTGGGATAGGCACTGCTGTAACTAGAAGTGCAGGGAGAGGCACTGCTGTAACTAGAAGTACAGGGAGAGGCACTGCTGTAACTAGAAGTGCTGGGATAGGCACTGCTGTAACTAGAAGTGCAGGGAGAGGCACTGCTGTAACTAGAAGTGCAGGGAGAGGCACTGCTGTAACTAGAAGTGCAGGGAGAGGCACTGCTGTAACTAGAAGTGCTGGGATAGGCACTGCTGTAACTAGAAGTACAGGGAGAGGCACTGCTGTAACTAGAAGTACAGGGAGAGGCACTGCTGAAACTATAATTGTGATGGGAGGCACTGTTGATACTACTAAGATAAATGGAGGGGGCACTTTAAATATTTACTGTGAAAAAAATGAAATTACTAAAAGGGAAACAGGGAGGGCACAGGTATGAGTCCTGAAGAAAATGACTGATACCATAATTTTTAGATTTAACCTTTTCCCCTGTCTGCACCTGTCTTGCTTTTGCTCCACCTTGATCTTCTAGATCTTCAGAATACAGCTAGATATACATAATACCGCCATAACATGACCACCATAACTGGGACATCTAAATACAGACCTGGCCCCCTACAGCCACAGTGACTCACCTGTGATGTCTGCACTGATGTTAGTCATTCACTTGCTCCATCTTCTCCATCTGGCCCAGACCGTCATGATGATTTCTCCCAACAGTGAATCACTTATGCAGATTTGGCTTCGGAGGCATTTTTATGGCTCATCACTTTAAAGCAAAAATACTTTGAAACAGCTGATATATACCCAATGAATGACCATTATAGAAAAGACAGTTCACTCAAGCCAACCACAGTGCTCCAGGACGATCAAGCTGGTTTCAGGAAATTCTAATGGTTCCCAGTTCCCTACTAGATCTCAATTACACCCAGGACCTGAGGACCTGGACACCATTGAAACTACTAATCAGTGCATTTTTAAGTAACTTTTCATTTTTTGTTTGGACCTTTGTTGTGTTTTTTTGTGCCAAATTCTTCAACATTAAAAAGGGAAAAATTAAATAATGAACTAACCATTTTTACTCTTGGCACAAACAATGCAGAATCAGGTCCCCGATGTCCAGGAATGAACAGAGAACAACTATAAAAGAATGCAAAAAAATCCAACAAAAAATAATAGAAAAAAGTACATGTATAACAAATATATATTCTAAAATTGAAAAACCTTTTTACAAAACCTTTCAACACAACTTAGTATATATATATATATATATATATTTATATGTATACTGGCTGTAGTACCCGGCATTGCCCGGGATAGTAACTGTCTCTCTGCCTCTCTCCCAGTCTCTGTGTGTGTGTGTCGCTGTCAAATCTGTCTTTGTCTCTCTGTCTGTCTCTTTCCCTGTCTACCTGTCTTTGTCCCTGTCTGCCTGTCTCTGTCTGTCTCCTTCCCCATCTGTCTCTTTCCAGGTCTGTCTCTCTCCCCGTCTTTCTCTATCAAGGTCTGTCTCTTTCCCCATCTGTCTTTGTCTGTATCTCTGTCTGTCTCTTTCCCTGTCTGCCTAACTCTTTCCCCGTCTGTCTCTGTCTGGCTCTTTCCCCATCTGTCTCTGTCTGTCTCGTTCCCTGTCTGTCTCTGTCTTTCCTTGTCTGTCTCTTTCCCCATCTTTCTCTGTCTGTCTCTTTCCCCATCTGTCTCTGTCTTTCCCCATCTGTCTCTGTCTGTCTCTTTCCCCGTCTGTCTCTGTCTGTCTCTTTCACCGTCTGTCTCTGTCTTTCCCCATCTGTGTCTTTCCCCGTCTGTCTCTGTCTGTCTCTTTCTCCGTCTGTCTCTGTCTGTCTCTTTCCCTGTCTGTCTCTGTCTGTCTCTCTGTTTGTGTCTGTCTCTCTCTGTCTGTCTTTCTCTCTCTCTGTCTGTCTCTTTCTGTCTCTCGATCCATCTCCCCACCGACATCTTATCACCTCACACATAAGCTTCTTAAACTAACAATGTCCTTTGTTCCTATAGCAACCAATCACAGCTGCTATTAATAACCTGCAGCTCCATTGACTTTAATGGAGGCAGGATTTTGGAGAGTAACGGTTAAATTTTCCTGTCAAAACATAGTCTATGACGTTCCCTGAGTCACATGGGTTGTCTGTGCAAAATTTCGTGATTGTAAATGCGACGGTGCAGATTCCTTTAGCGGACATACATACATACATACATACATACATTCATACATACATACATACACACACACTCAGCTTTATATATTAGATCTAAAAAGATCCATCCTCCATTCCAGCACTAATGAAGTGAAAGTGGGTGCAATATCGGCACGAGAAATGTTACAATTGTGTGTCATCCTAAAGTTAATGATTGAATCTGGAAAATCTATGGTCACACGTCCATTAATCATCCGTTAGATCGGATCCAGCAGAGAACTTTTTTTTCCCGCTTTAAAAAAAATGGATTTTTGTAGAATCCATTTCTTTAACATGGGGGTCTATGGATAGCGGATCCGTTAACTGATTGCTATTTAGCCTCCATTTTTCTTGCATTTGTAAAGGATCCCGTTTTTTTCTTACTGGATCAGTTTCAAATAGCAATCAGTTACCGGATCCATTTTCTATAGATTCCCGTGATAAAAAAACGGATCCTGCAAAAATCAACGGACAAAAAAGTTGTGTTTCCACAACGGATCTTTGCTGGATTCTAACGGATGATTACTGGACATGTGAACATAGCGCAATAGTTTATTACACCCCTCCCCCACCTTCTTACCTCTATACTCTCAGGGGTCTGCAGGTTGGGATCACAGAGTGTCACATTCACGTATATGACATCTTAAGAAAAGTACGGACCGAAGGCACAGCCTTTATAAAGACGCAGGAGAAGAGGAGGAACCACCGGCTGCTGACTCACTCCACCGTCCTAATCACAAGAAGATACTGTTCTTTTCCGGTAACGATGCAAATATTCTCATTTCTTGAATATTCACGGTTCGGGTCGGTGGGACGGTCGCAGGGGTGGTCTGAACTTTGTGCTCTCCTAGGCTGCAAACCGAAGCAGCACCGGAGGAGAACAGCGGCACTGAACCAGAAATCCCGCTGGCCTCCAAGCTTGCCCTCCTTACCTAGGAATCCAGCCTCTACTGATAAATTGTAGAGGTGGCCAACAATCTAGGCAACAAGCTGTACACAAAATAATTAAAAAAAAAACCCTCTGATTTTGAGAATGGAAAGAATTTTTTA
Organism: Anomaloglossus baeobatrachus; assembly: GCF_048569485.1. Taxonomy (NCBI): domain Eukaryota; kingdom Metazoa; phylum Chordata; class Amphibia; order Anura; family Aromobatidae; genus Anomaloglossus; species Anomaloglossus baeobatrachus. Next base: position 40,239,726 of record NC_134353.1, on the reverse strand, counting down.
AAAAATAGATAAATTGCAAAACTGCATCGCTTTAAGGGTTGTTTCCGATTTCTCATGATCAATCAATGAATTGAATGCTTGCAGAAGCTTTGACATCACAACTACCGGGGGGCTATGACTGGTTACACCCTATTCCCAAGACTAAAGATGGCATCAGGGGTCTCCAAAAAGACAAAAAATGTTGGGAGAGGGGTTCCTCCATGTAAGGGCTCTCACTTCTACCATGAAATGCTTTGCCACCCGAATTACCACCATCTTCTGCTGTTGATTAGACGCTTAGAGGTTAATAAATTCATAATATTAAGAAGCTTCGTCTAATTTTGATCCTTAATTTAAGATTTACATTTCCACCACTTAAGATGTCATCCAGCCTAATAAGTTAATTTGCTGGGTGTTAGCTCCTTCATGTGAGGTCAGTTCATTAGCTAAGCAGGTTCGCTCTCCAGACTAATTGCCCTAATGAGCTGCGCATTTTGACAACCTGAAACCTCTCAACTATTAAGACCCGTCATTGTGTTGTATTAAGTGGCTAAGTGACTGGCATTTAAGATGCGTGGTCCTCAAGAACATTGAGGTGATGACCGGGTCCTTCATTGTCACCGCAGCACGGGACGTGAAAAGATGTTATCTGCACCACAACAGCTCTCGTTAGAAAATAATTAGGTATCAGGGTTGCGAGGCATTGTTCTATGGAATAGGTACGGCTCTGGAGGACAAGAGAGGTCGGAGGTGAAGTGACCTTCCACTCAATGTCTTGAGATATTTTCTTGATGACGAACCTTAGAAGTGTCAATGTGAATGTTAAATGTCTCGTTTATGGGGTCCAGAGAAATCCTCATCTTGGTTTTTGTATTCCATTTGGTTCCTATAAGATTTGAAAAAGAGAGATTGATTCGGGATGAGCGACACTGCACGGTACTGGATCGAGTATTCCTGGTACTCGGGCACCCTGCTCGAGTCCTTACCCCTCATGTTTTGTGGGATGAGAATTGCAGAGTGAATTGGTGGTAGTAATTGGTGAAATCCATGAACCACTGAATTGCCTTCACCCTTCACCAATTCTGTACTGACAACACCTCCTCCGGATCAATTTTCAAGCCAGTGTCAAAGATTATGTAGCCCAGGAAGGGAAGTCATGTCCATTTGTAGCACCCCAGGGTTGCCACAGTAACAACACAAAGGGTTAACTCCCCACACAACACCAATACCTCCAGGCCAGAAGGGGGAGACCAAGCTGCTTCCCTGTATATTGTGGTGTGGAGGGGAAGTGGTCAGTTCAGTCAGTTCAGTGCAGGGAGTGCAGTTCAGTTCATGAGAGGACTGAGGAAGAAGGATCTGTAGGTTGGAGCTGGCTCAAGCTCACCACAGGGTCCGCTGACCAATTCTAGGCCTAAGCCGAGGGTCTGAGGAAAGGAGACAGATTAAACAGATGACCATACCTGGGAGACAGAGTATTCCTGAACTCATCCCAGTGGAGCACACAGAACGGATGCCGGATCCGAGGCTGTGCAGGTTACACACACCACACAGTTAACACCGGAGAAGTGAAGATTCCACATTCTTCATCTGTATCACAGACACAGCAACACCGCAGAGTTCAGGAACATACAAGTAAGGACTCGAGTTGCCTGTCAGGTCAGTACCCGGGAGGAGAACAGGGCCGGCTGCCTAGTTTACACAGCAGCAGGGCCACACACACAGTGCAGATAAGGAAGCCAAAATGGCCCGGCTGGGTGGGAGAAACCCTGAACCCTGCACAGACTCCGTGGACAATACTCTGCTGAATGCTATCATCAGAAAAGGCTAAGGAACTGTAAAGCCGTGAGTCTGCTTGTTTATTGTGCTCGTGTCGCGGGCGGAGGAGGGGACGCTGCGCTCACCCACTGCTCGGATCCGGCTACTGCTGCTGCTGCTGCTCGGTGGTGGCTCGAGCGGTGGGCCGGATCCCAGGGACTCGAGCGGCGTTCCTTGCCCGTGAGTGAAAGGGGGTAGTTTGGTTTAGGGATATTGTCCGTGACGCCATCCACGGCTGTGGTGAGGTTGTGACACCACCGCTGCTCTGGACGGGGATCCCGGGAGCGATGACAGGGAGCAGCTTGGATGTTGGTTCTTCCCTCCATGGGTAGGGGGGTTAGTTGTCCCGATGAGGGGTAGGGATGGATGGCAGGCGGGCTACGGGGCCTGGTGAGGTGCAGGGTCGCGGGGGCAGCGCTGTGCCGCACGGCACGGTGGTACTCACTCAGCCAATGATGAATGCAAAGTCTCCGGTAAAACAAACGGCTGGATGGACGGGTCCCACAGACGGCTGCGGTGTTTCTCCTCCCGGCAGGTTGATGGTGACTGCCTTTTCCTGCACCTGTGTAGTGTGTACGGTTCCAATGGGTTCCCACCGGTAACCCACTCCCCAGCTTGGATGGGTGCTGAAGGAGCTCCTTTTGCCCGCAGGCTCTGGCCCTGGGAACTGTAGCCTTGGCGGTGACTGTGTTTCCCTTTACGGTTTGAGCTGTCGCCTTCAATCGGGTCTTGGCTGCTGGGAAACCCCAAAGGTTCCCTTCGCTAACGGATTTGACCAACTTTTCGGCAACTCCAAGCCTGGTCGGGGTCCGTAAGCCCTGCCGGATGGTGCTGGCTTCTCTTTGTTCACCGGTCCGGTACCGCCGGGCCACCGCCCGTCCACGGTCCTTACGGCTAACTCTAATCGGCCTCTCCTGCAGACGGTCACCACCGTCTGCCAACCTTGCTGTACCGTCCGGGCCACACACCCGGACGCTGTCAGACTGCTCAGCTACCACTTCACTTCTCCTCCACTCCAAAACTAATCTGATCTCAACTGCTTTTCCCGCCTCCAGGACTGTGAATTCCTCGGTGGGTGGGACCAACCGCCTGGCCCACCCCCTGGTGTGGACATCAGCCCTTGGAGGAAGGCAACAAGGATTTTGTGTTTGACTTTGGTGTGCCTAACCGGGGTGTGGGGTGTGTTGGTGTAGTACCTGTGACGTCCTGGCTTGTCCAGGGCGCCACATTCCCCCTTAGTAAAATGCAGACCGTCCACGGGCTGCCCGTCCATCACCGGTTTTATTTTAACTGTAAAAGTTAAATGAACGGTAAAACATGTAAACAAGCATTTTCAATCTTCCCACATCGGGAGGCACATACTTAAACGTTACTAAACGGTATCGGCTTCCGCTCTCTCCCACCCAAGCAACCTGGCCCTGATGCTGCCCCTAAGCAAACGAGCAGCACCCCTTGACCCCAGTCCAGCACCAAGTTGCCCGAGCGGGTTCTGTCCCTTTCAGGGGACCCACGTCCATGGGGAACCCCTGAAACCCCCGGAGGATCGCCACCGGTTACGGTAGTGGCGGGCCTGGCCATCCCTTTCCTCCAGGCCCATCCTCCAAATCAGCCTCTCCGGAGGCGGTAACGGTTCAAGCCTTAAACATTTTTATTTACATACCACAAGTTCGTGGCTGCCCTGCAAGTTCTCGGGCTTGTCCGTAGCAGTTTCTATGTATTGATTTTCAAACAGTCCCCACGGGGACAACAGTGCCGGCAACGAGCGGTGCAAATCAAGTTAGTGAATCAGGTGAACTTCTTCGGTTGATCATTCTCACTTATCATTTACAAAACTTTCTCAACGGTACTTTCAACACACAATACTGGTGGTCCCAACGGGGACAACTTGCAACGGGACTCCGCTGCCATTACTCGGACTCTTCGGTGTCGGCTGGGGAAGGGGGCGCAGAGGACACTCGGGCCTCTTGGCTGCCCCTCAGCTTTGCATCCAGCACAAACCAACCCCTCTCCCCGCAGTGCCTGGTGTACTGTACCAAATCTCCCGGCATCAGGTTGCGGACCGGGTGGTCTTCTGGTAGGTGGGCATTGACGTCCCGTCGGGCCACAAAGACTTCGGCCTCCAGGCCCGGTTCATATATAAACCCATAGCCCCGACGTCAAACCTCCTCACTTGCCCTTCATAGAGTGGGCCCTGGACACGGAAGGTTGCTTGGCGGAGGCTTTCCTTCTCCCGGATCGTACGGGCCACCATCTCCGCCTTCCTTCGCTCCCTCTCTGCAATTTCTTGGCCCAGCGGGGTCTGTCCTCTGTCCCAGTAAGGGGCCATTGCAGGCTCCGGCGCACGGGTCGGGCCCCGCGAGACCTCCTTCACGCTGCCCAGGATTGGCATACTGGGGGGAAGGTCCCGCAGTGTCATGGCTTTGGTTGCTGCCCTGCAGCGACAACCCGATGCGGCCTCAGCCGAGGCGTGGGGGATGGGCACAGGGATCGTCTCCCGCTGGACCTCCTGCATGGAGCGGTCTGTCGGCACCGGTTCAGGGGAAGTCTCCACAGGTGCCTCCGGTATCTCTCTTCCGACGGCTTTGGACTTCGGCACCTTCCACGGAAGCGTCTCTGGGCGATCACGGGCCCCGGCTGCAGGTCGGTCCGCCTGGGTGGATGGGTGGGGTACTGCTACCGGTGATGGTGGTAGCGGGCCTAGTGGCGGGGCAGCAGCAGCCAACACGGGTAGTGGGGAAGGTAGCAGGGCGAGCGGGTATGCACCGGGTCCCTCGGCCGCGATGACCGACCCACTAGGGGTACAGGGGCGTGGGTCACTTACCCTCCCTTCCAAGACTCCCTCCACCTCGCGTCTCCGTACGGCCGCTACCACCTCCGCCATGTCGGCCTCCCACTCATCCAAGAGGAGTTGCATCTTGACCTGCAGCCGCTGTTGGAGTTGGGCGGTCCGGACCTCCACCCACGCCGCGGTTCCAGGCGCGGGGGCTACGGTGCTGCGGGACGACTGGTACATTGCTGCGGCGGCCTCTTCCAGGAACAAAAAGATGGCCGCAGGGTCCTGGCGTCCCTGCTTTTATAGCCGCGGGCTACATGCGGCCAGACGCCATCCGTCCCCCTTAGTGTTTTTCCGGCTCCTCCTCTACAGTGGCGGGGTTTCGTCTTTCGCGCCTCCACTGCTCGAGGAGACGCTCGAGCGGGGATTTTTCGTGCCCAAAATGGCAACTTCTCAAATTTTTCTGCCGGACACCTCCGGCGGTCACAAGGCGCACCTCTACCAGAAGGCAGAGCGGTAAGATCCTGTTTGTGATGCCAAGTTGTCGCGGGCGGAGGAGGGGACGCTGCGCTCTCCCACTGCTCGGGTCCGGCTGCTGCTGCTGCTCGGTGGTGGCTCGAGCGGTGGGCCGGATCCCGGGGACTCGAGCGGCGTTCCTCGCCCGTGAGTGAAAAGGGGGATGGTTTTGGGGATTTATTGTCCGTGACGCCACCCACGGTTGTGGTGAGGTTGTGACACCACCGCTGCTCTGGACGGGGATCCCGGGAGCGATGACAGGGAGCAGCTTGGATGTTGTTTCTCCCCTCCGTGGGTAGGGGGGTTGGTTGTCCCGGGGCCCGGTGAGGGGTAGGGATGGATGGCAGGCGGGTTACGGGGCCTGGCGAGGTGCAGGGTCGCGGGGGCAGCGGTGTGCCGCACGGCACGGTGGTACTCACTCAGCCAATGATGTACACAAAGTCTCCGGTAAAACAAACGGCTGGATGGACGGGTCCCACAGACGGCTGCGGTGTTTTTCCTCCCGGCAGGTTGATGGTGACTGCCTTTCCCTGCATCTGTGTAGTGTAAACGGTTCCAATGGATTCCCACCGGTAACCCGCTCCCCAGCTTTGAAGGTTGCTGAAGGAGCCCCTTTTGCCCGCAGGCTCTGGCCCTGGGAACTGTAGCCTTGGCGGTGACTGTGTTTCCCTCTCTCGGTTGGACTGTTGCCTTCTGTCGGGACTTGGCTGCTGGGAAACCCCGGAGGTTCCCTTCGCTAACGGATTTGACAATTTCAACGGCGACTCCTAGCCTTGTCGGGGTCCGTAAGCCCTGCCGGTTGGTGCTGGCTTCTCTTTGCGTACCAGTCCGGTACCGCCGGGCCACCGCCCGTCCACGGTCCTTACGGCTGGCTCCGATAGGCCTCTCCTGCAGACGGTCACCACCGTCTGCCAACCTTGCTGTACTGTCCGGGCCACACACCCGGACCAACTTCAGATTGCTCAGCTGCCACTTTACTCTCCACTCCAACTCCTCTCCAAACTCTATCTGAAACTCTACTCTTCTACTTTTCCCGCCTCCAGGACTGTGAACTCCTCGGTGGGTGGGACCAACCGCCTGTTCCACCCCCTGGTGTGGACATCAGCCCCTGGAGGGAGGCAACAAGGGTTTTTGTTTGACTTTGGTGTGCCTGACCGGGGTGTGGGGTGTGTTGGTGTAGTGCTTGTGACGTCCTGGCTTGTCCAGGGCGCCACAGATGTTTATGTGTTTTCTACTTTTTGCAGTTTAAAAGAAAATAAAACCGGTGATGGACGGGCAGCCCGCGGACGGTCTGCATTTTACTAAGGGGGAATGTGGCACCCTGGACAAGCCAGGACGTCACAGGTACTGCAACAACACACCCCACACCCCGGCTAGGCACAACTAGGTCAGACAAAAATCCTTGTTGCCTCCCTCCAGGGGCTGATGTCCACACCAGGGGGTGGAGCCAGGCATTTGGCCCCACCCACCGAGGAGTTCACAGTCCTGGAGGCGGGAAAAGGAGGGAAGTTGAGTAGAGTTCAGAGAAGGAGAGGAGTTCGGAGGAGTTTGGAGAGAGGAGAGTGAAGTGGTAGTGGAGCAGACTGACCGTGTCCGGGTGTGTGGCCCGGGCACATACAGCAAGGTTGGCAGACGGTGGTGACCGTCTGCAGGAGGGGCTGATTGACGTGAACCGTAAGGACCGGGGACGGGCGGTGGCCCGCCGGTACCGGATCGGGGAGCGAAGAGAAGCCAGCACCATTCGGCAGGGCCTACGGACCCCGACCAGACTTGGAGTCGCCGTAAAACCGGTCGAATCCGTTAGCGAAGGGAACCTCCGAGGTTTCCCAGCAGTCAAGACCCGATTGAAGGCAACCGCTCAAACCGTGAAGGGAAATACAGTCACCGCCAAGGCTACAGTTCCCAGGGCCAGAGCACGAACCAGAGCCGCGGTGACGCAGGTAAGCTGATGTTCCTCGCTCCTGTGGCTTCTCACACATCGATGTGTGCTGCCGCAGGGGAACGAGTAACAACATCCTACCGTCGCTGCAGCGAAATTATGAAAATGTCGGACACTACACCGATGATACGATTACGACGCTTTTGCGCTCGTTAATCGTATCAAAAAGGACTCACATGCTCCGATGTCGACAGCGACGCCGGATGTGCGTCACTTTCGATTTGACCCCACCGACATCGCAGCTGCGATGTCTTAGTGTGCAAAGTACCCCTAAGTACTGACCATCAATGGGATCATTGGATGTTCCTAGGTTCCAACACTAAATAATAGTCTTGATTTTGGCATTTTGGGAAAACGAGAAGATCATAGAGCTGTCTACCTTTGGTTTCCAAGACTTTGTGCATGTTATGGTGCCTTATATAGTTTTTCTTCTTTGACGGACCCATGTCTCAATGTTGGGTTCCAAACTGAACTCTACATGTTCCCTGTTCGCCTACATAAACTTCATCTGCCTTGGGGAATAGTACCATTTCAGTGACGTCATTAGAAGCTCTTTGTTTCTGATGTAAAATTACAAGATTCTTGATCTTGCCATTTGGGAAATGGAGGGGGATCATGCACCTTTGGCTTTCAAAACTGTGATGATGTCTCCTTTTAAGGACCCATTCTAGAAGGTAGAATGGCATCCTGACATCTAAATGATAGACGTACGGGATATGTAACATAAATCTGCCATGGCAAATAATGACCATCATTGGCGTCATTGGAAGCTCCTAGGTTCCAACTCAAAATTACAAGATTCTTGATTCTTGGTATTGGTGAAGCAGAGGAGATCATGCCATTGTCTAACTGCTTATCCTTTACAGGACCCATTCCACAAGGTTGGGACCCATATTGAAGTCTAAAAAAAACCTTCTCCTGGGTGTCTACGCTTGTTGTTCCTTACAAAAATGGTGCCTCAAATCCCTGACCAGAAGGTCCTAGTTCCAATGCATTATCTGTCTTGTGCCTCTTCAGGTGTAATTTCTTATAACTATGGGAGGTGATGGAGTGCCATGCCAACCTCGAGTCGCCAACTTCAAGTACCAGCCATATCCCTATTCACCCCGAGAGCCTGGCACCCAAGTGCACCATTCATCTCCAGATTTTTGGAAATTTCTGCTCGGCTTGTAGAAGACCATCTCTGGATCTGCAGAGGCCTTGATTCCGGCATCGGTGGCCGGCTGCTGTTCTCTCTCAATAGTCTCTAGTTGTGGCACCACTCATCTCCGAGACCAGTAGTGGGAGAAGTTAATGGTGACGTTGTTCCTTCCATGTAAGAGGACAGCAGCAATACAATAGTGATTCCTAGGGGCCGGTTGCTATGGATTTTGCTTTAGGGGCACAGACGCTGCACTCTGCACCTCTGGATGTGTCCGGTGTCAGGGGAACACACTCCATATCATCTGTCGTCACATCTGGATTATCACCATTGTGTATTGAAGTCTGGATATGGATGAGCCAATAATGGCAATAGAAGACATTGATCCCAGTCCAGACCCTGCAGCACTTCCATCATCCTCACCCTTCGCTCTACAGAACACTATTATCCTCATGTACAAACATCGGGATTTAACAGTCCAAACTAAAAGGCTTATAAATATGGAGTTATCTGATCATAATACCACTATATAGTCAATAAATATTACCACCATACTGTTACAAACAAAGCTCATATACAGAAACAATATTAGCCACAATAACTCAATAAAAATAATACCACCATCACTACATAGTGACAGAATAATATCTCAACTCCAATGCCACAACTATTTCCACTTCTGCATGACTGCATAATACTGCCACACCGTGACCACCAGAAATTCTCAATAATACCGCCACACCGTTTCCACTACTATTCCTAAATAATACCGCCACACCGTGACCACCAGAAATTCTCAATAATACCGCCACACCGTGTCCACTACTATTCCTAAATAATACCGCCACACCGTGACCACCAGAAATTCTCAATAATACCGCCACACCGTGTCCACTACTATTCCTAAATAATACCGCCACACCGTGACCACCAGAAATTCTCAATAATACCGCCACACCGTGTCCACTACTATTCCTCAATAATACCGCCACCTCGTGACCACTAGAAATCCGCAATAATACTGCCACACCATGGCCACTACTATTCCTCAATAATACCTCCACCCCATGACCACTATGTTGTGGCAGAATAAAAACACCATACAAATAAACACCACACCATGACTACTACAGTTATCACTAAACAGGTCTAAAAAATGTAGGCACCCCATGACCATGACCATTAATACTACATACAGTAGTACATGAGTAATACTGTCATACCATTTCCACTACGTTGTGACTGGAAAATACTGCCACAACATGACTATTACCTTTCCCACTAAATAGTGACAGAATAATACTGCCCCACTATGACCATTTAAACCACCACACAATGACCATTACCATTACTACAACATAGCAAATGAGTAATACTCTTATACGTGACCAATGCCATTCTCACTGCATAATACTGTAACTGAAGTCCATATAATGCCGCTAAACCACCATTCCTGCTACATAGAGAGAATATTTCCATCACATGTTGACCACAACTCTTCTCTCTAACTAGTGTTGAAATAATACCACCACACCATGACCACTATCATTTCTCGTACATAATGTCAAAATAATAATACTGCCATACCATGAACACTACCATTCTCATTACATAGTGACAGAAAAATACCTCCACAAAATGACCACAACCATGATCACGACATAGTGACAGAAAAAGATTGCTAAACACTATACAAATAATACCCCCATACACAGCTACTACCATTATTACTACATAGTGACAGTATTATACCAAAATTAAAATTCTGAATATATGCCGACTAAATAATACCGCTACACCATGACCAGTACCATTAACACTACATACAGTAATTACTGTATAATACTGCAGTCATGACAGGTATCCTTACCACTACACAGTGACAGTATAATACCGCCTCATCATGACCACTTCCATTGCCGCTACATAGTGACTAAGTAATACTGCCACACACTATACAAATTATACAGCCACACCATGCCTACCATTGTCACTGCATACTAAGTAAATAATACTGCTCCACCATGACTATTATCATTAACATGGCATAGTGACTGTACAATACCGCCACACGTTCAGCACTATCATTCCCACAACATAGTGACTGGATATTACCACCATGACCATTAACATTCCCACTACATAGTAATTAAATAATACTGCCACATTATGACCACTATCACTCCCACTACTTGAATAAATAATATTGCCATACACTATACAGTTCCTGACAGACGTTCTGTCACTTATCCATGTTATGTAAATAAAAGCTTATAATCTGACTTTAAATTCATCCATTGGTTTTATAAATTACTCTTTTGAAAGATGAAACCCTCCCAAATTTGGTTTAGGTTATGAAAATAAAGTTGCTGCAAATCTAAAATATTGATCATTTAAGGAACTGGGACGCCCCTGCGGTAACCAGGTGTCACAAAAACAAGGTAACAACAAGGTAACAGCTCGGGTCCTACATGACTGTGCCAGTCACTACACACACTAGTGTACTGCCCCGCGCTCGGCTGCAGCCGAGCCGCTCGGATCTGGGCTCGTCGATGGGTGGCTCGAGCGCCTCCGGTCACTTCGCTCTGAAAGGGGCTGGCGCTTTGAAGCGGATGTAGGTTTACGGCCGGGGCCGTGGTTTGGTTAAGTTTGTGACGTCACCCACGGGTTGTGGTGAAGATGGACACCACCGCTGCTGTTTACTGTGCACCTGGGGGAGATGTTGCACAGCAAGGTGTTAACCCCTCCGTGGGTAGGGGTGATGGCCCCGGGACCCGTTGGGGAGGCAGGTGTTGGTGTGGGGTGGTGCAGGGCGGTGCAGGGCGGTACGCGGCCCGAGGGCACAGTTGCACTCACGATGACTGACACACACAAGTCTCTGGTAAACCAAGATGATGGTGGTCGGTGCCCGCAGCCGGCTGCGTCTGGTCCCCCAACCGGTTGGTGGTCTCTCCCTTTCTCCTGCACCGTGTTGTGTAGCTGTTGACTGCCTACGCTTCCGTGACGGGAGTCCGCTCCCCGGCATTGTATATGTCGGAGGAGCCCGTTTGCCCGCAGACGCTGGCCCGTGTGATCTGTCTGCCTGTGCGGTGGCTTTCTATTCCCCTCGTTGGGCTGTTGTCTTCAGTCGGGACTTGGGTGGGAAAGGACCTAAAGTCCAGATCTCTATCCGTTAATTAACTCAGTCCAGTAGTTTCTGGACCTCGTTTCAGGGTCTGAGTACCCCCCTTTGTGCTCCGGTCTCCAGTCGGTTCCCCGGTTCGGTTCCAGCGGGCCACTACCCTGTCCCAGTCCCTTATGGTTCCACCGAGCCGTCTTCCCGGCTCCTGCAGGCTGAGGCCACCGTCTGCCTCCTAGCCAAAGGTGTCCAGGCTACGACCCAGACACCTTTCAGACTTCACTCCTCTACTCCTCACTCACTGACTGTCTTACTCCGACTGCAACCTCTCTCAAAACTGATCTGCCTGTGTTTCCTGCCTCAGGTTCTCTGAACTCCTCGGTGGGCGTGGCCAACCGCCTGGCATGCCCCCTGGTGTGTCCATCAAACCCTGAGGGAGGTGACTAGGGTTTTAAGGTTGGCTGATGACACCTTTTTAGGGGACAGGTGTTGTGCAAGGGCCTATCTGTGACTACCTGGCTAGTCCAGGGCGTCACATTAGCACACCAGGACATTACACTCGCTGTACCCGGCTGGGAGTCTCACTTACCCAGATGACAGGGCTGGGCACTGTGAGAAAACAGGCAGCCAACTGGGAGGAAGAGACCAGACCTGGGGGAGGAGAAAGTGACCTGGGGAGTGTGGGTAGACGGTGGGAGTCGGAGAAAGGAAGTGAAAGAAGAAGGAGTTGTGAGGAGAGGAGTAAAAGGAAAGGTGTCAAGACAAACCAGACTCTTGAGACACATAGAAAGTAGCAAATAATCCGCAAAGACCTGAGTAGTAAGAACAGCCACTCAGAGAAGGAAAGTAGCTGGAGAGTGAGAGAGCAAGCTCCAAGAACAAAGGGATCCTGTGGGGTGGACATCCAAGGCTCAAAGTACTTTGCATGCACGGGCTCCAGATCCCAGAACAGACCAGGACTTCAAGCTATCTGTTATCTCTGCCAGGTGGGTGGGTTTCCAGGACTCATCTCCCACCACTAACGTCCGAGGCATCAACAGAATAGAGGGGACCGATAGTCCAAGCTGCCAGCGGCAGGACCCAGACACCAGGAGGACCTCCAAGTGCAGCGCGCCAGGGAGGACCCACATACACCAGAGTGCATAGATGTAGAGTAGCACCAGGTTGGCAGGCACAGCCATCAGGGACACGGGCGCACCTGGGATCCAGTACGTCCCCAGGGCGCGAATCCAGTAAGTAAAGACAATCAAACTGCACTCTCTGTCTGGACTGCTTCATTGCCGCGCGCCTCTACGTTAACCTTTCACCTACCCCTGGGGAAAAGCCCTGCTCGCGGAGGGCTCCATCATCCATGCTGCCCCATCCATCATCCCCAGTGTGATTCCGCAGTGGCGGCCCTACTATCCCTGGCCGCAAACCACAAGTGGCGTAGTCGGACTTTATTTTTATTTTTCATTTAAAACTGTTCAACAGTGCCCCCGGGTCCGGGGCCCCTTGAGCCCCTCGAGCCATGGACCGCCCGGATCCGAGCAGCTCAGCTGCCCCGGTGCGCGACAGCTTTTAAAAACTGGCGTAGTCGGCAGGATGCCGACTAGACCCGTCAAAGCGTGTGAAAAGCGCGCCTTTTTGGACTTTAACACCCAAATTTAAACTTGCCGCCATTTTCTGGACTGTAAAACTGCTGCGCCATCAGGAAAAGGGCGCAAAATATGAACTCCCCGCCCATAGGGAGTGTCCAGGATATAAGAGGACGGCCCAAGACAGAGACACCGGAACTCTGCAAAACAAGTTTCTGGATGCCGAAGGAGAAGGATGTCGGTCCCAGGTGAGCAGGAGCCCAGCCGGAGGATGGCAGTGGAGCCTGTGCCATCCCCAGCCACTGTCCGGACCGCAGCCCCGCCTCCGTCCACGGCAGTGAAGGACCAGGCCGCACCGTCACCAGACTCAGCCCTGGAAGACCCGACAACCATGAGAGGAGTTGCTCGTGACCAGGCTGCATCCCAACGCGCTGATGGGGACCCGATGGCGAGCCGTCCAAGTCAGGAGAGGTCGGCTGAAGACGACCAGATTGTCCCAGTTCCCGTCACCCCAGCATCTGAGGAGGCGGATTCAGGCTCCAGCACTCCGGAGGCAGCATAGATCCCACGCTACGGGGGAAATGGCTATCGTGCTTCCCTGTTGACGCGTTCTGTGCCCGAGATGTTTGTGCTGGAGCATGAGGAAGAGTTCCCCTTGGATGAGGAGCCTCCTTCTGACACCCTAAATGACCTGATACCGATCTGTCGGCGATGCAGTCTGCCAGGACACTTTGCACGGGTGTGTTCGGAGCATGTCCAGCACCAGGGAGACCGGTTCCCAGGTGCAGCCATGGTAGCTCGAACCAGGTAACTACCAGAACTTTGTGTTAATGTTGTTTCATTGCAGGTTTGAAGACTGATTCTTACATTGTCACCCTTGTTGAACCTTTCTAATGTGTTCCGTTATAGTAAAAAGGCCACCATGAACTTGGCTGGTGTGAGGTGGTACCAAAGACCCTAGGTGGAGGGTGGCAAAGAAGTTAATACCCAAAATGTTCATTGTGCCACCCTTGTTGAACCTTTTTACATTGTTTGGTTAGAGCTAAAAAGGCCTTCAAGGTCTTGGGTGGTGTGCCACCGGTAGGTGGCACCCGAGGCTCTATGGAGGGTGGCAAAGAAGGTTAATAAAATTTGAAATGTTTGAACTTTTGAAGAAACCTGGTTAAGTCTGCAGCCTGCTGTACAGCACTGTTCCCAGGAGGGTGGCAGGCTCAGGAAGGGTCTGTGGCGGAGCAGGCCAGGACCCCATCACCACAGGAAATGGTGACGCTCTCCCAGGACTTTACCACTTTGTATCCAGGAACGAAAAGGACACCAGGGACTTTTAGTGGGAAACCACTGAGCAGTGGTGCCAGAGACTCTGGGTGGCAGGTGGTAAGGAAGGTGAAACCAGGTTGCAACGTTTAAGGAAATTTGCCTCGGGCAAGAGAATAAATTTTTTGAAAATGTTTACAATGTTTTCATGTAAAAACTGCAATATAACCTGTTTGAATTACAGTCCGCGGACGTGTTGGATTTAACCAAGGAGGAATGTCACGCTCCTGCGGTAACCAGGTGATACAAAAAAAAGGTAACAACAAGGTAACAGCTCGGGCCCTACATGACTGTGCCAGTCACCACACACACTAGCACACCAGGACATTTACACTCGCTGTACAGGGCTGGGAGACTCACTTACTCAGATGACAGGACTGGGCACTGTTAGATAACAGGTAGCCAACTGGGGAGGAAGAGACCAGACCTGGGGGAGGAGAAAGTGACCTGGGGGGGGTGTGGTTAGTCAGTCACAGAAAGGAAGTGAAAGAGGAAGGAGTTGTGAGTTGAGCAGAGGAGTAAAAGGAAAGGTGTAAAGACAGACCGCAGACTCTTGAGACACATAGAAAGTAGCAAAGAATCCGCAAAGAACTGAGTAGAAAGATCAGCCACTCAGAGGAGAAAAGTAGCTGGAGAGCGAGAGAGCAAGCTCCAAGGACAGAGGGATCCTGTGGGGTGGACATCCAGGGCTCACAGTACTTTGCACACACGGGGTGCAGATCCCAGAACAGACCAGGAGTTCAATACACATACACGAGAGTGCACAGGTGGAGAGTAGCACCAGGTTGGCAGGCACAGCCATCAGGGACACGGGCGCACCTGGGATCCAGTACATCTCCAGGGCGTGAATCCAGTAAGTAAAGACAATCAAACTGCACTCTCTGTCTGGACTGCTTCATTGCACTGTGCCTCCACGTTAACTCTTCACCTACCCCTGGGGAAAAGCCCTGCTCGCGGAGGGCTCCACCATCCATGCTGCCCCCATCCATCATCCCCAGTGGGAACCCGCAGCGGCGGCCCTACTATCCCTGGCCGCAAACCGTAGTGGCGTATTCAAACTTTCTTTTTATTTTTCATTTAAAACTGTTCGCCGGTGCCCTCGGGTCTGGGACTCCTCGAGCCACGGACCACCTGGATCTGAGCAGCTCGGCTGCCCCGGGGCGTGACAGAACACAGAAAGGTCAGATTTTGGCAAGACAAAAGTTTTGTCGCCTTGTCATATAATGCACCCAATCCTAGTTCACATCCTCACCTGTGCTCACTAAATGATCGGTTAATTAGTGGGTGTGTATAAAAAGAAACCCAGCACCCCAGACCTTCACTTGAACTGCAACTTGACCTCTGACAACATGCCAAAAATCCACCCTGCGACCAAAGCCTTGATAATCAAGAGGCTGAAGACCAGATCCACTGCAGAGGTGGCTGGCACCTTTAATGTGTCTCAGCGTCAAGTACAAAGAATTAAAAAAAGATTTGAAGAGGCTGGAGATATTTTTGACAAGCCCAGGTCCGGCAGACCCCGCAAGACAACTGCTCAGGAGGAACGTTTGTTGGTTTGAAAATCCAAAGCCAGCCCCTCTTCCACTGCAGCAGAGCTCCAACAGGCCTGGTCACCTCAAGTCCCTGTGTCAACTAGAACAATATGTAGGATTCTGTCTCGAAATGGCCTCCATGGTCGAATCAGTGCCCAGAAGCCAGCACTAAACAAAAGACAATTAAAAACCCTTCTGGCATTTGCTAAGTCCCACACCCTGCTAAACAGATGGACGCTGGAAAAGTGGCAGAAGGTGGATTTCTCTGATGAATCTTCAGTTGAATTACACCACAGCAAATGCTGCAGGAGACCTACTGGAGCCCGTATGGATCCAGAAAACAGTTACGTTTGGTGATGGTATTTTTCACAGAAGAAAATGGTTACTATACTAACTACCAGTATTTAACAAAAAAAGTCACTTTCTAAAATATCAATTCTTTATTATACAAAAAATATTTTTTATAAAAATTTTTACATACAAAAAACCTTAAGGACACACAAGACAGAACAAACAGCCAAATATGATAGATATGATAGACTTCAGCTAATTATGTAGCAGAAAGACCAGTGATATACCCCCAAAAATAGGGGGTCAGTATACCACCGTGCCAATCGACCTACAATGTATGTGATTGGAAAAATTTGGTCCAGGTATGTCTATTCTGAGGTTCTCACAAATCCGAGGTAAGAAAACTGGGAGTGTCCAGAATACATTCGCCTAGACCAAACTGTATCTGAAGTCACAGATGTATTTACATGACATTATTTGCAAACTCCTGATTAAATTACATTCAATATTTTTCACCCAACGCGTTTCTCCTCCTACATCGGAGGTTCATCAGGGCTGTATATAGCGTGTTATAAAACATTCGGTACAAAATGTGAGGAGAGAGATAATAGGCATTGTTCTGTCCCCACTTAAAGGCGATGGAAGGCGCGTAGTTGTGAGAGGTTGTGAGAGTCTTACCTTCGTTTTTCCTATAGGTGGGGCAGACAGGACCTTGAGCACTCCAGAGTGAAAACATGCACAAGCTGAGATGAAACAATGGTGGTTTATTTTCTCCAAAGGTTAGGACATGCAGAGTGTAATCCAAGTACTTGGCATTGTAATTCTCCAGTGATGCTTGCCTCTGTAGCTACTACGTGGTCAGAAGACTTTGCTTCTAGTAGCTCCTATAAGGGATCTTGCTCTCACAAAAGCTCTGGCTGGAATGAACATCCCAGGAAGTGATACAAGAGGGTCATCAGACACTCCCATGGGCTGGGCAAAAGAAACAGAGGAGCTGAAAAGTCTGACCAGTAGATGGCAGCAGAGACAGGCATGAAAAACATTAAATAACAGTTTTAACTAAGACAAATAGAAACAGCACACTCCTCGTCTGAAATTCACTTTGGGGATTTCACTATTGAGTCCATAATACAACCTGAAAGGAAAGGCATGTTAAATGCAAAAACAAGCTCAATTGAGTCCAAAACAAGAAGGATGGCTCAAAGTTCAGGTCCGGTAGCGTTCATCCTGTAGGGACGCTCTCTATGGGCAAAAGCAGAACAAGTTCGTGGATTGGCCTTGCAAAGGTCTTCGTCTCACCTTTCCTGATGACCTTTAGCTCCACCTTCCGAACATTGCCGTCCTGACTAGGCAGTATCCTAGTAATTAGTCCCATAGGCCAGTCAGTCCTTTCTGTGGTCTGATCTTTCATGAGAACTAGGTCTCCTTCCTTGAGGTTCGGCTTGGGATGTCGCCACTTCTTTCTTCCTTGAAGAATGGTGAGGTATTCCTTCCTCCATCGGTTCCAGAAGTAGTCAGCCAAGTATTGAACCCGTTTCCAGTGTTTTTGATAAGTGTTCGCGTGGGTGAACTCTCCGCTGGGCATTACCGCGTTGTCAGTTTTTTGGGTAATGAGAATAGTAGGAGTTAATATGGTTGGTGTTTCTGGATCCATGGTCACCGGCACAAGGGGTCTTGAATTGATAATGGCTGAGACTTCAGCTAAGGCTGGGGCCACACGGGGACTACTGCGATCCCCTTGCATGACACTCGGCTCACGCTGGCAGTACAGCAGAGCCGAGTGTCATGCGTGTGTCCTTGCTACTGAGGTCCGTTCGTGCGAGCCGACCTCAGCTGCGGGGGGCGAGCCGGCACTCAGGAGGGGAGGGAGGGCTTTATCTCCCTCTCTCCTGCATAGCCGGCTATTGCCATTCTCGCACTGCACTAGCGGTACAACGGTGTACCGCGAGTGCAATGCGATTTTTCTCTCGCCCCATTCACTTGAATGGGTGCGAGAGAAAGAGTCTCGCATTACAATCGCAGCATGCTGCGATTGTTTTCTCAGTCCGATTAGGGCTGAGAAAATAATCGCTCATGTGTGCTCACACACAGGCTAGAATTGGTCCGAGTGGAATGCGATGTTTTATAGCACTCCACTCGCACTGTTTTTCTCGCCGTGTGGCTTAGGCCTAAAAGAGTGACTAGAGTCTCATGTGTGAGTCTTGAGGAATTGACGACCATTAGCATGGAGTTCAAGATGTTGCGTGAAATCCCGATCATCCTCTCCCAGGAGCCTCCCATGTGAGAACTGTGAGGGGGATTGAAGATCCAGGTGCAACCTTTCTCTGCCAGCTGATCTTGGATAGGTTTGGTGTCGATGTTCAGTTCTCTACATGCACCGACGAAGTTGCTTCCACGGTCAGACCTCAGCTGTTTCACTGGTCCTCTGATGGCAAGGAACCTTCTCAAGGCGTTGATTAGGCTGGAGGTATCCATGGACTCTAACACCTCAATGTGAACGGCTCGAACACTCATGCAGGTGAATAACACAGCCCACCGCTTGCTGTTTGCTTGGCCTCCGCGAGTTCTGCGTGTGGACACCATCCATGGTCCGAAAACGTCTAGGCCCACGTAGGTGAAAGGTGGCTCTGTGGAAAGTCTGTCTGTAGGCAAGTCAGCCATTTGCTGGTACAGTTGTTTTCCTCTCGCTTTACAACAGTGCACACAATCGTGTAGTATTTGTGCTACACGTCTCTTCATCCCAATAATCCAGAGGCCTGCAGACCGTAAAGCACCTTCTGTAATTTGCCTGTCTTGGTGTTCAGTCTTTTCATGGTGGTGTCGGATCAGCAAGACTGTAACATGGTGTTTGTTGGGAATGATGAGAGGATTTTGTTCTGCAACTCCAAGATGAGCCTGATTTAAACGACCACCAACTCTCAGTAAGCCGAAACTGTCGATGACTGGGTTTAAATTGGCGAGAGGACTTCTTAATGGAATCTGCTGTTTGTTGTATAAACACTTCCATTCTATGGCGAATTCACTCTGTTGGAGGTGGCGTATTATGAGGGACTCGCTATGGGAGATGTCCTCAGCAGAAAGGGCTTTGTGGCAGACATGCCAGCGATGACAGTCTTTGGTTTTAAGGTCAGTACGACAGCATCTGGCGATATGCACTAACCTAGCGACAGTCCTGACGAGCCTCATCCAGCTGGAGAAACGTTCAAAACGTTGGCAACTGAGGTTGGAAGTTTTTTCTGCACTGGTGGCCAGGGTATTGACTTCAGCTCGGACATCTGGATCGTTGTCTGGATCTAGGATGCTGAAGGCTTCCTGGACACCTTCTTCTGACTGTCTCAGCAGGAACTCTGGACCTGTAAGCCAAGAAGAGTTAGCAAAGGAACTTACAGACGTAGGTCTAGTTGCGTGATCTGCTGGATTCAGTTCAGCTGGTACAGGTTCTGCTAGGTTGTTGCGGACTTCCTTGTCCATAAAGGCGATGCTATGTTCTCTCATTTCAGGCTTGCTGTTCATGGAACGCTGAAGAGAGTTAAATCTGGTCTGAGCTTGATCTCGGTTGTTTGGGAGTTTTACCCTGGTAGATCGGAAGGATAATGGAGAGACCCAATGGTTGGTTTTGTCTTTAGAAAACTCACAGTCCATTATTCCGATGAATTCTCTGTCCTCTACTGACAAGGCTACTTTATCGTCGTCCTTGGTTGTGTGAAAGACTGATCTTCCCAAGTTGTCGATATGCAGAGAAGAAGCGATGTCAGGTAGCTGTATTGTGTCTGGAGACTTCTCTTTCACTTCATAGTGATGAGGACATGGCTTTAGGCAGGTTGTGCGCCCATCTCCATGCACATAAGTCTTGAAGGAATCAATTTCTGATCGATCAACGCACACATTTCCTATGACTACCCATCCCAAGTCCAGTCTTTGGGCGTATGGTGCATAGTCAGGCCCATTACACTGTTGTCGCACCTTGTGTACCCTTAGATTGTCTCTGCCGAGCAGGAGTAGAATCTGTGCGTTATTGTCCAGAGGTGGGATAACACTAGCGAGGTGTCTTAGGTGTGGTTGATGAAATGCAGCTTCTGGGGTAGGAATTTCATTCCTGTGGCTGGGTATTTGGTCACATTCAACGAGCGTTGGTAGAGGTATTTCAGTCTTCCCATTGATAGGAGAAGCAATGAATCCCTGGGCTCTTCTGCCGCTAGTCTCAATGCGACCTGAGCAGGTGTTCAAGGTGTAGGGTTCTGATGTTCCATTAATTCCGAAGGCTTCAAAGAATTTGGTTCCTGCTAGGGACCGGTTGCTTTGGTTGTCTATGATGGCATACACCTTCATTGCCTTTTCTGGATGTCCCTTCGGATAAACCTTGATGAGGCATATTCGGGCACAACATTTCTGTGTTTGGCCCTCTCCACATACCTCTGAGCATGAGCAGGAGACGGCTGTGGTGGTGTCAGTCTGATTCTTGGGCTCCCCGCCATGACTTGGAGTGGTGGTGACTGCAGCCGGTGTGTCTCTAGCTAGCTGGGTTGGGTGCATGGCTGAAACGTGTTTTTCACTATGACACTCCTCACACTTGACAATGGATTTACAGTCCTTGGCCATGTGCTCAAGTGATGCGCAGCATTTGAAACAGATCCCAAGCTCTGTGAGGACTTTCTTGCGCTCCTGTAGGGTTTTAGATCTAAACCCTCTGCACTTGTTCAGTGAATGCGGTTTTTTATGGATGGGACATTCTTGATTGAAAGACTTATCTCGTGATGAGATGGTGTACTGTTTATCTGTGGGTGTTGCGGGTGATGGTAGCTCAGTCTTCCTAACACTCACAGTGTTCTTAATGTCTCTGCGTTTGTGTATGGCACCTTCATACCTTGATGATGATGTTGCAGCTGCCGAAGTGTTGAACTCTAGGAAGTCGAGGCTGGGGTCGTTCCTCATCTGGGCCTGCTCGTCAATGAACTTGCAGAAGTGAATAAATGGGGGAAAGGTGACGTCATTCATTCTTTTGTACCTTGAGACTGACGTTGCCCATTTCTCCTGCAGACTGTATGGCAGCTTCACCACGATTGGGTTCACTCCATGGGCTGTATCCAGGTAGCACAGCCCAGACAGACGAGGGTCTCTTTTGGCGAGCTCCAGCTCCATGAGCAGATCACTTAGGTCTTGAAGCTTGTGGACTTCTTTAAGGTTGATCTTTGGGATGTCCTGCAGTCTCTTGAATAGGGCTTTCTCTATTGCTTCTGCGCTGCCAAAGGTGCGTTCCAGTCTCTGCCATGCAGCAGCGAGACCTGCTTCTGCTTGTCCCACATAGATGGTTCTGAGGCTCTTGATACGGTTTGTAGAGCCTGGGCCCAACCACTTGATCAGGAGGTCGAGCTCCTGTTCCGCAGTGAAGTTGAGATTTGCGATGGCTGCCTTGAAAGTTGCTTTCCAGGCCCTGTAGCTCTCTGCACGATCATCAAATTTCGTGAGACTAGTGTTGATTAGCTCTCTGCTCACCATGAACCTGGCAAACTCAGACATATCTGATTTCTCACCACTTGTTGCCACGACGACTCGTGATGCCCCTGGGGCGTATGGGCTGCCTGGCATGAATGGATGAGATGTTCCCGGGTAAAATGACGTTGCTTCAGGGTTGAGCTGTGGTTTAGCCTCTGTAGATTCTGATGACCGCTGCTTGAGCTGTGGAAGTGGGTCAGGAAACACTTGGTTGCCATCTTGCTGTGGTGACTGTGTTTGAGAGGGCACCTCTTGGTGACTGTTATTAATTTGCTCGGGTGCTTTAGGTGGGACTGGCACTGGTAGAGGTAAGTTGGAGGTTTCGGTGTTGTCGGTTTGGACGGTACTGCAAACCGGGGTTGCTACAGGTAACTGATTCAGTACATAGTCTCTTGTGCGATCAACTGGATTGTCTGCTTCCAGTGGTGGCGAGTGAGCTGGATCAGGACCTTGGATCAATGCTTGCTCAAGTAGTCTCACTTTAGCTAGCGCAACTTCCTCTTCCATCTGTGACCGAAGAATCTTTATCCGAGCCTCCGCTTCTGCCCTTGTGGCTTCTGCTTTAGCAGCTTCTGCTTTTGCATGGGCTTCTGCTTTAGCGGCTTCTGCTTTTGCAAGGGCTTTTGCTTCTGACCTTTTGGCTTCTGCTTCTGCCCTTTTGGTTTCTGCTTCTGCCCTTTTGGCTTCTTCCTCTACTTCTCTTTCTGTGAAGGAACGTCTCACCTTGGATTCCTCTGCTCTTATGCGGGCCTCTAGTATCCTGTCGCTCAGGGCTGAGCTTCTTGAGGATGATGACCCGGATGACCGAGAGGAACGTCTAGATGAGGTTGATCGGTGTGATCTGGTTTCTTGCTGGTCAGAGATACGGTGTTCGGCCTTGTCTATGGCATCTTGCACCTTGGTATCTCTTTCCTTGTCTACCTCTTCTGCCTTGCTCAGGTCTGAAAGCGCTTCATCAATTTTAGAGTCTTTTAGAAAGGTAATGTACCTTGTTGACAGTCTCTTGTATCTTTCATGAGCTGTGTTCAGCCGTTCCAGAGCGGCTTGTAAGCATGCGGCATCACCTGATGAGGATTCAAGTCTTGACATGTAATAGGTGACTCGTTCCCACTGTTCTTCCAGGTGTTCACATAGCTCATCTTTCATAGTGTGATAGTTTTCAGCGGCCTTTATCGTGGGTTTGGAAGAGCGCTTCGGTCGGACAACTTGGTCTGCTGAAAGCGTGGGCTCTGCCTCCTGGGCTTCATAATGGACAGTATCAGATTGTATTTGCTCTGTTTCAGCAGTGGGGAACTGTCCAAGGTCTTTTTCAGCCATTTTGATTTAAGGTGTACTGTCTCTTTAAGAAACTTGACTTTTGAATAGGGGTCCAAAAATCATTGTGCAGCTCTGCAAGGACTCCCTGATGAGATTCCCAAGGTGTCTTCAGTAAAACTTGGGGTTCGCAGTGCAGCGATGTGCAGTAATGGGGTATAATGTACTGCAAGTCTATAGAAGGAGTATAGCAAGAGGGAAACAGCAGGTGCATAAACTGTCCCTTTACAATGCAAGCAGAGGTGACACAGGACGTGGCAGATGGGAGAGCTTCCCCTTAGGCTTGTCCAGGCATGCACTGTGCAGGCAGACTAGTGCACAAGGCTTGTTGCTAGGCAGATTACA
This sequence comes from Anomaloglossus baeobatrachus, assembly GCF_048569485.1. Taxonomy (NCBI): domain Eukaryota; kingdom Metazoa; phylum Chordata; class Amphibia; order Anura; family Aromobatidae; genus Anomaloglossus; species Anomaloglossus baeobatrachus. The sequence continues at coordinate 40,216,579 of NC_134353.1, read as the reverse complement.
GGGGAAGTTACAGGGCTCTTAAGGATCTATAGCCGGGGTATTGAGCTCTTAAGCAGTCTTCTGACTCTTCTGTCCCCACTTAAAGGCGATGGAAGGCGCGTAGTTGTGAGAGGTTGTGAGAGTCTTACCTTCGTTTTTCCTATAGGTGGGGCAGACAGGACCAGAGCGCTCCAGAGTGAAACATGCACATGCTGAGATGAAACAATGGTGGTTTATTTTCTCCAAAGGTTATGACATGCAGAGTGCAGTAATCCAAGTACTTGGCACTGTAATTCTCCAGTGATGCTTGCCTCTGAAGCTACTACGTGGTCAGAAGACTTTGCTCCTAGTAGCTCCAATAAGGGATGTTGCTCTCGCAAAAGCTCTGGCTGGAATGAACATCCCAGGAAGTGATGCAAGAGGGTCATCAGACACTCCCATGGGCTGGGCAAAAGAAACAGAGGAGCTGAAAAGTCTGACCAGTAGATGGCAGCAGAGACAGGCATGAAAAACATTAAATAACAGTTTTAACTAAGACAAATAGAAACAGCACAGGCATATACAGTTAGGTCCAGAAATATTTGGACAGTGACACAATTTTGGCGAGTTGGGCTCTGCATGCCACCACATTGGATTTGAAATGAAATCTCTACAACAGAATTCAAGTGCAGATTGTAACGTTTAATTTGAAGGTTTGAACAAAAATATCTGATAGAAATTGTAGGAATTGTCACATTTCTTTACAAACACTCCACATTTTAGGAGGTCAAAAGTAATTGGACAAATAAACCAAACCCAAACAAAATATTTTTATTTTCAATATTTTGTTGCGAATCCTTTGGAGGCAATCACTGCCTTAAGTCTGGAACCCATGGACATCACCAAACGCTGGGTTTCCTCCTTCTTAATGCTTTGCCAGGCCTTTACAGCCGCAGCCTTTAGGTCTTGCTTGTTTGTGGGTCTTTCCGTCTTAAGTCTGGATTTGAGCAAGTGAAATGCATGCTCAATTGGGTTAAGATCTGGTGATTGACTTGGCCATTGCAGAATGTTCCACTTTTTTGCACTCATGAACTCCTGGGTAGCTTTGGCTGTATGCTTGGGGTCATTTTCCATCTGTACTATGAAGCGCCGTCCGATCAACTTTGCGGCATTTGGCTGAATCTGGGCTGAAAGTATATCCCGGTACACTTCAGAATTCATCCGGCTACTCTTGTCTGCTGTTATGTCATCAATAAACACAAGTGACCCAGTGCCATTGAAAGCCATGCATGCCCATGCCATCACGTTGCCTCCACCATGTTTTACAGAGGATGTGGTGTGCCTTGGATCATGTGCCGTTCCCTTTCTTCTCCAAACTTTTTTCTTCCCATCATTCTGGTATAGGTTGATCTTGGTCTCATCTGTCCATAGAATACTTTTCCAGAACTGAGCTGGCTTCATGAGGTGTCTTTCAGCAAATTTAACTCTGGCCTGTCTATTTTTGGAATTGATGAATGGTTTGCATCTAGATGTGAACCCTTTGTATTGACTTTCATGGACTCTTCTCTTTACTGTTGACTTAGAGACAGATACACCTACTTCACTGAGAGTGTTCTGGACTTCAGTTGATGTTGTGAACGGGTTCTTCTTCACCAAAGAAAGTATGCGGCGATCATCCACCACTGTTGTCATCCGTGGACGCCCAGGCCTTTTTGAGTTCCCAAGCTCACCAGTCAATTCCTTTTTTCTCAGAATGTACCCGACTGTTGTTTTTGCTACTCCAAGCATGTCTGCTATCTCTCTGATGGATTTTTTCTTTTTTTTCAGCCTCAGGATGTTCTGCTTCACCTCAATTGAGAGTTCCTTAGACCGCATGTTGTCTGGTCACAGCAACAGCTTCCAAATGCAAAACCACACACCTGTAATCAACCCCAGACCTTTTAACTACTTCATTGTTTACATGTTAACGAGGGAGACGCCTTCAGAGTTAATTGCAGCCCTTAGAGTCCCTTGTCCAATTACTTTTGGTCCCTTAAAAAAGAGGAGGCTATGCATTACAGAGCTATGATTCCTAAACCCTTTCTCCGATTTGGATGTGAAAACTCTCATATTGCAGCTGGGAGTGTGCACTTTCAGCCCATATTATATATATAATTGTATTTCTGAACATGTTTTTGTAAACATCTAAAATAACAAAACTTGTGTCACTGTCCAAATATTTCTGGACCTAACTGTATGGATACCACAGACGTTATATGGAAAACCTCATCATTGAAGATTTGTATGTCAGCCGTTCTCTTAGATTTTAATCCAAATCTTTTATGAGGCAAAATTGAATTTCTGCAGTATTATTAAAGGTTTCAACTGATGTCTGGGGGGGGGCAATCAGAGTGCAAGTTCCACATCAACAAACTTTTAGACGATATTTTTTGTTCCAAGATGGTTAATATTGGAGTTTCACTAGTCCATACACTGGTGCATAAATAGTTTCAGCAGATAATTTAGACAAGGTCTTGTTTCTCAATGTGGAACACTGCAACTCCAATACGTCCTCACATGGATGAAGCAACACCGGGCCCCGGGACCACCAACGCCTACCCACGGAGGGGGAAAACAACATCCCAGGTGCTCCCTACCATCGCTCCCGGGATCCCCGTCATCAGCAGCGGTGATGCCCACCTTCACCACAACCCGTGGGTGGCGTCACGGACCAAATCCCCAAACCAAACCACCCCTTTCACTCACGGGCGAGGAGTGCCGCTTGAGTCCCCGGATCCAGCCCACCGCTCGAGCCATCGAGCAGCAGCCGCAGCAGCGCCGGACCCGAGCCCGCGACAACTTGGCGTCACGAACAGGATCTTACCGTTCTACCGGATGGTAGAAGTGCGCCTTGTGTTCCCCGCCGGCGGCGTCCGGCCGAAAAATTCCAGATTCCGCCATCTTGGGTGCGAAGATTTTCCCGCTCGAGCGTCTTCCCGAGCAGTGGAGGCGCGAAAGTCGAATCCCTGCCCCTGAAGAGGAGGTGCTAAGAAAAGACCAAGGGGGGACGGATGGCGTCCGGCCTCATGTAAAACCGAGGCCATAAGGGCAGGGACGCCAGGACTCTGCCGCCATTTGGTTCCTGGAACCCCGCTGCCAGAATGCCCCGTCCGTTCAGCAACACGGTAAACCCCGAGCCCGCGCCCGGCACCGCGGCGTGGGTGGAGATCCGGACCGTCCAGCTGAGCAGCCGTCTGCAGGTCAGAGTGCAGCTCCTCTTGGAGGAGTGGGAGGCCGACATGGCGGATGTGGTGGCGGCCATACGGAGACGCGAGGTGGAGGAAGACTTGGAGGAGCGGGAAAGCGACCCACGCCCCTGTGTCCCTACAGGATCGGTCACTGCGGCTGAGGGGCCCGGTCTGCGCCCGCTCACACTGCTGCCTCCTCCGCTACCCGTGTTGACTGCTACCGCCCCGCCACTAGGCCCGCTACCCCTACTACCGGTAGCGGAACCCTGCCCGTCCGCCCGATCGGACCAGCCTGCAGATGAAGTCCGCAGACGACCCGAACCGCTCCCCTGGAAGCTCCCGAGGGCAGCGCCGGTCTGCGAGAACAAACGGTCGGCCCCGGAAGCGACCGCACCCAGTACTGTACCGGCTCCGGTGATCCGTACCGTCCAGGAGGAGGCGGACGTCCAGCGGGAGAGGACCCCTCTACCCACACCCCCATGCCTCAGCTGAGGCTGCGCCGGGTCGTCGCTGCGAGGCAGCACCCCAGGCCATGTCACCGCGGGACCTTCCACAGAGGGCGCCAGTTGTGGGCAGTGTAGTGGAAGGCCCGCGGGGCCCGACCCATACGCAGGGGCAAGCAGCTGCCCCTTACTGGGACAGGGAACCGACCCTACTGGGGCGAGAAATCGCGGAAAGGGAGAAGCGGAAGGCTGAGATGGTAGCCCGCACTATCCAAGAAAAAGAGAACCTCCGCAGAGCCACCTTCCTGGTACGGGGCCCGATATATGAGGGGCAGGTGCGAAGATTCGACCCCCGCCGGGGGTATGGATTTATTTATGAGCCGGGCCTGGAGGCCGAGGTGTTGGTGGCCCGCCGGGATGTCAACACCCATCTACCAACGGGCCACCCGGGCCGTGACTTTCTCCCAGGCGATCTTGTGACTTACACGCGGCACTATGGAGAGAGGGGCTGGTATGCCCTAGACGCCAAAGTGAGAGGAGGCCAGGAGGCCCAGGTACCGGCCCAGTCCCCTCCCCCGTCTTGCAGTGTGGACCTGAAGTGAGGCAGCAGTCCCTCCGTTGCACCTGTTGTCCCCGTTGGGACCCACCACAGCACCGTTTTTGTTACTAATGAACAGTTAAATCAAACCGTACAAATAACCTGATTGTCTGGAGAAGAGAGCCGTCCCCGTTGGGACTGGAGTTGTTGTCCCCCGTTATGCCGTTTACTCTCCACTGCATGAGGATTTGCTCATGGACAAGCCCGAGAACTCGCAGGGCACCCACGAACTTGTGGGTTTGTAAATAATGTTGGGCAATGTTTTCCGTTGCCGCCTCCGGGTAGGCAGATTTGGAGAATGGGCCTGGAGGAAAGGGATGGCCCAGGCCCACCACTACCATAACCGGTGGCGATCCTCCGGGGGTCAGGGGTCCCCCGTGGACGTGGGGTCCCCTGAAGTAACAGCCGGGTGCGAGTTACCGTACCCGTTCCCCGCTCGGGCAGCCTAAACCTGGACTGGGGTAACGGGGTGCTGCCCACTTCTTAGGGGCAGCATCAGGGCTAGGTTGCTTGGGTGGGAGAGCGGAAGCCGTCCGTCCGTTATTATTAAAAATGTTTTAATGTATGTTTGCAACGTTCAAGATGACCTGAAGTATGCTTAATGTTTACCGTTACATGTTATTTATTCTTTTTTTTTTACAGTTTGCAAAATAAAACCGGTGGTGAACGGGCAGCCCGCGGACGGTCTGCATTTAACCAAGGGGGAATGTGGCGCCCTGGACTAGCCAGGTCGTCACAGGTACGACAACACACACACACACACCCCGAGACAGGCACAACAGCCAAACACAAAATCTTTGTTGCCTCCCTCCAGGGTCTGATGTCCACACCAGGTGGGGTGGAGCCAGGCGGTTGGCCCCGCCCACTGAGGAGTTCACAGGCCTGGAGGCGGGAAAAGGAAGTCAGTTCAGTTCAGTTAGGGAAGTGAAAGAGTGAGGAGTAAACTGACGGTGTCCGGGTGTGTGGCCCGGGCACTAAGAGCAAGGTTGGCAGACGGTGGTGGCCGTCTGCAGGAGAGGCGAATCAACACGGAACCATAGGACCGGGGTTAGGTGGTGGCCCACCGGTACCGAACCGGGGAGCGAAGTGAAGCCAGCACACACAGGCAGGGCCTGCGGACCCCGACCAGGCTTGGAGCCGCCGTCAAAGGTCAAATCCGTTAGTGACCGGAACCCCAGGGGTTTCCTAGCAGCCAAGACCCGATAAAAGGCAACCGTCCGACCAGCAAAAGAAAATACAGCAACCGCCACAGCTAGAATTCCTAGGGCCAGAGCCTGCGGGCAAAAGTGCTCCTCCGGCACATATATACTCTGGGGAGCGGGTTACCGGTGGGAAGCCATCGGAGCCGAACATACACAAAGGTGGAGGGAAAGGCAGCCAACGCCAACTGTCCGGGAGAAGCCACAGCAGCCGGCTGCAGGACCCGTCCATCCAGCCGTTTGGTTTACTAGAGACTTTGCGTGCATCTGTTGCTGAGTGAGTACACCTGTGCCATCCGGCACCGCGCTGCGCTGTCCCTGCGACCCTGCACCTCGCCAGCCCTGCCTCCCCGTCATAACACGGGGCCCCGGGACCACCAACCCCTGCCCATGGAGGGGGAAAACAACATCCCAGCTGCTCCCTACCATCGCTCCCGGGATCCCCGTCATCAGCAGCGGTGGTGCCCACCTTCACCACAACCCGTGGGTGGCGTCATGGACCAAATCCCCAAACCAAATCACCCCTTTGACTCACGGGCGAGTAGCGCCGCTCGAGTCCCTGGATCCGGCCCACCGCTCGAGCCACCGAGCAGCGCTGGACCCGAGCGTTAGCGAGCGCAGCGCCCTGCCGCCCGCGACATATACACCCCTGATGAACCTCCGATGTAGGAGGAGAAACGCGTTGGGTGAAAAATATTGAATGTAATTTAATCAGGAGTTTGCTAATAATGTCATGTAAATACATCTGTGACTTCAGATACAGTTTGGTCTAGGCGAATGTATTCTGGACACTCCCAGTTTTCTTACCTCGGATTTGTGAGAACCTCAGAATAGACATACCTGGACCAAATTTTTCCAATCACATACATTGTAGGTCGATTGGCACGGTGGTATACTGACCCCCTATTTTTGCGGGTATATCACTGGTCTTTCTGCTACATAATTAGCTGAAGTCTATCATATCTATCATATTTGGCTGTTTGTTCTGTCTTGTGTGTCTTTAAGGTTTTTTTTATGTAAAATTTTTTATAAAAAATATTTTTTGTATAATAAAGAATTGATATTTTAGAGAGTGACTTTTTCTGTGAAATACTTAAGTTTGGTGGTGGAAAGATCCTGGTCTGGGGTTACATTCAGTATGGGAGTGTGCGAAACATTTGCAAGGTGGAAGGCAATATCAATAGCCTAAAATATTAAGAAGTATTAGCTACCTCTTACATTCCTAATCATAAAAGGGGTCAAATTCTGCAGCAGGATGGTGCTCCATCTCATACATCCATCTCTACAACAAAGTTCCTCCTGGCAAAGAAGATCAAGGTGCTCAAGGGCTGGCCAGCCCAGTCACCAGACATGACCATCATTGAGCATGTTTGGGGTAGGGTGAAAGAGGAAGCTTGGAAGACAAAACCAAAGAATCTAGATGAACTCTGGGAGGCATGTAAGACTGCATTCTCTGCTATTCCTGATGACTTCATCAATAAACTGTATGAATCATTGTTGAACCGCATGGATGCAGTCCTTTAAGCTCATGGAAGTCACACAAAATGTTAAATATGGCTCTAATAGCACCACAACTTCATTCACCAATGTTATGCAACACATCTTTGTATTAGAAGTTAATTATTTGTTTGAATCTCACATTACTTTCTGTGGGCGACAAAACTTTTGTCTTGACAAAATCTGACCTTTCTGTGTTCATTAAATGATCAATATTTCAGCTTTGCAGCACCTTTATTTTCATAACCTAAACCAAATTTGGGAGGGTTTCACCTTTCAAAAGAGTAATTTATAAAACCAATGGATGAAATTAAAGTCAGCTTATAAGCTTTTATTTACATAACATGGATAAGCAACAGAACTTCTGTCAGGGACTGTACAAATAATACCCCTACACCATGACCACTACCATTCCCACTAAATAGGGAATGTGTAATACTGCCACACCATTGCAGATAGTGTTACCCCTACATTGTAACTATATAATTCTGCCAATCCATGACCACCAAGGTTCCCACTACATAGTGATTAAATAACACTATCACACTATGACCAGTATCACCTCTACTTAGTGAAAGTATAATACTATTATACCATGACCACTACCATTCTCACTACTGCCATACTCTACAGAAATATAACCGCCACACCACGACACTACCATTCATACTACAATATGGCCACACTCTGTATAAATAACCACACAAAGACCACTAGCGTTGTCACTATACAGTGACGGGTTAATACTGCCATACTATTACAGGTAGTGTTTTCTCTACATTGTGACTAAATAATACCGCCCGACCTTGACCAGTATCATTCCTATTACATAGTGACTGAATAACACCAGTAATATTATAATAATACGTATAATAGACACCCACACAAAAAGCCCTGTTCTCCTGATGGCCCCATTCAATTCTGTGCCCTAAAATACTGCACGGTGGAAATAATGGCGTCATATGTGAAGTCATTCTCCAAATTAGTGTTGCACAGACGGTTTCTCTGAACACAATAGTGCCAGATAGTGCTCAAAATGATAGTGCCCAACACCGAGCACCACGCATGTCTTACTCCGCTTACTCCAATCTCACAATGAGCCATTGTGTCCTATATTTAAAGGGGCACACCACCGAAACACCAATACATCGGAGTGCAGCACAGGTCAGCATGTGGACCTTTCCTACAGTCCGGCACTGTGGAAGCCATAATGGGGCTTCATGGGCACAGCAATTACAGTAGGCTAGGAGCCTGGAAACTTGGAGGTAAAAGTGGTTCAAGGGGCACTGTGATGAGTTTGGGTTTTCCAAGACCCTCTGCAGCCATCTGTCCTGTGTCCAAAAGTGCCGCCTGCGGGAGTATATGGCGGCACTGACAACTATGATGGATGACCTCCCTGTCCTCCCCGATAATGATGGCTGGAGATTCATTATCCTATTGATGAAAGGTAATCCATACTCCGCTTATTGATCGCTAAGGGACGGTGCAAACGGCTACCTGCGGGGCGCTCAACTCAGCACCCAAAATAATGACACCCCCTCCAACCCCCAGTATACAGGACCAGCATCTGTAATATATCAGAAAGTGACGCAGATTGCGGCATTATTGGTCCGGTGCTCCAGGATACACACTGGCTGCTGTGCTAGAGTATATGTGTGATACTGCTTCGTGTATCTAAGCCTAGCATGACCATGTGCTTAGCGCGTATCTAAACCTAACTAAATAAAGGATTAAAGGAGACACAATCCCCCCCCGAGTGTCTCTCTCTGTGAGGATCTGGCAGTGGAAGATAATAATGACGACAATCTAAGCTACTTGTGACTTGTCCATTGTTACATAGTGTCCTCTGTATGTATAGTGCCATCCCTTATTATATAGTGTCCTCTGTATGTATAGTGCCATCCCTTATTATATAGTGTCCTCTGTATGTATAGTGCCATCCCTTATTACATAGTGTCCTCTCTATGTATAGTGCCATCCCTTAATTCATAGTATCCTCTCTATGTATAGTGCCATCCCTTATTACATAGTGTCCTCTCTATGTATAGTGCCATCCCTTATTAGATAGTGTCCTCTGTATGTATAATGCCATCCCTTAATACATAGTGTCCTCTGTATGTATAGTGCCATCCCTTATTACATAGTGTCCTCTCTATGTATAGTGCCATCCCTTATTACATAGTGTCCTCTCTATGTATAGTACCAATCCTTATTACACTGTCCTCTGTATGTATAGTGCCATCCCTTATTACATAGGGTTCTCTCTATGTATAGTGCCATCCCTTACTACATAGTACTCTCTTTTTTATGTAATGTGTTGTCTATTATTGCATAGTGGCCTCTCTCTGTATAGTGCCATCTATTATTACACAGTGTCCTCACTATGTATAGTGTCATCCCTTATTACATAGTGTCCTCTCTTATGCAATGTGTTTTCCATTATTGCATAGTGTCCTCTTTATGTATAGCGCCATCCCTTTTATTACATGGTGTCCTCTTCTATTTTGTAATATGATGTATATTGTTGTATAGTGTCCTCACTTATGTATAGTGCCATCCCTTATTCCATAGTGTCCTATTTTATTAAGTAATGTGTTATCCATTATTGTCCTCTCTATGTATAGCACCATCCCTTACTACATAATGTCCTCTTTTATTATGTAATGTGTTTTGCATTATTGCATAGTGTCCTCTCTGTTATTGTATGATGGTTAGTACAGTTATTTGTTAATTCTGTATCTGATCTGATTTTGAAGCATTTCTGATTTAATGTCCTATCTATGTATAGTGCCATCCCGTATTACATAGTGTCTTCTTTTATTACGTAATTTGTTGTCCATTATTGCATACTGTCCACTCTATGTATAGCGCTATCCCTTATTACATAGTGTCCTCCTTTATTATGTAATGTGTTTTCTATCTATCCCTCTATCTATCTATCTATCTATCTATCTATCCCTCTATCTATCTATCCCTCTATCTATCTATCCCTCTATATATCTATCTATCTATCTATCCCTCTATCTATCCCTCTATCTATCTATCTATCTATCTCTCTATCTATCCCTCTATCTATCTATCTATCTATCTATCTATCCCTCTATCTATCTATCTATCTATCTATCTACCTATCCCTCTATCAATCTATCTATCTATCCCTCTATCTATCTATCTATCTACCTATCCCTCTATCTATCTATCTATCTATCTATCCCTCTATCTATCTATCTATCTATCCCTCTATCTATCCCTCTATCCCTCTATCTATCCCTCTATATATCTATCTATCTATCCCTCTATCTATCTATCCCTCTATCTATCTATCTATCTATCCCTCTATCTATCTATCTATCTATCTATCCTTCTATCTATCTATCTATCTATCCATCTATCTATCTATCTATCTATCTATCCCTCTATCTATCTATCTATCTATCCCTCTATCTATCTATCGATCCATCTATCTATCCCTCTATCTATTTATCTATTTATCCCTCTATCTATCCCTCTATCTATCTATCCCTCTATCCATCTATCCATCCATCTATCCATCTATCTATCCTTCTATCTATCTATCTATCTATATATCCTTCTATCTATCTATCTATCTATCTATCTATCTATCCTTCTATCTATCTGTCCCTCTATCTATCTATCTATCTATCTATCATCTATCTATCTATCCATCTATCTATCTATCCATCCATCCATCTATCTATCTATCTATCCCTCCATCTATCTATCTATCTATCTATCCATCTATCTATCTATCTATCCATCCATCCATCCATCTATCTATCTATCTATCCATCTATCTATCTATCCTTCTATCTATCCCTCTATCTATCTATCTATTTATCTATCCATCCATCTATCTATCTATACTTCTATCTATCTATCTATCTATCTATCCCTCTATCTACAGTTAGGTCCAGAAATCTTTGGCCAGTGACACAATTTTGGCGAGTTGGCCTCTGCATGCCACCACATTAGATTTGAAATGAAACCTCTACAACAGAATTCAAGTGCAGATTGTAACGTTTAATTTGAAGGTTTGAACAAAAATATCTGATAGAAATTGTAGGAATTGTCACATTTCTTTACAAACACTCCACATTTTAGGAGGTCAAAAGTAATTGGACAAATAAACCAAACCCAAACAAAATATTTTTATTTTCAATATTTTGTTGCGAATCCTTTGGAGGCAATCACTGCCTTAAGTCTGGAACCCATGGACATCACCAAACGCTGGGTTTCCTCCTTCTTAATGCTTTGCAAGGCCTTTACAGCCGCAGCCTTCAGGTCTTGCTTGTTTGTGGGTCTTTCCGTCTTAAGTCTGGATTTGAGCAAGTGAAATGCATGCTCAATTGGGTTAAGATCTGGTGATTGACTTGGCCATTGCAGAATGTTCCACTTTTTTGCACTCATGAACTCCTGGGTAGCTTTGGCTGTATGCTTGGGGTCATTGTCCATCTGTACTATGAAGCGCCGTCCGATCAACTTTGCGGCATTTGGCTGAATCTGGGCTGAAAGTATATCCCAGTACACTTCAGAATTCATCCGGCTACTCTTGTCTGCTGTTATGTCATCAATAAACACAAGTGACCCAGTGCCTTGAAAGCCATGCATGCCCATGCCATCACGTTGCCTCCACCATGTTTTACAGAGGATGTGGTGTGCCTTGGATCATGTGCCGTTCCCTTTCTTCTCCAAACTTTTTTCTTCCCATCATTCTGGTACAGGTTGATCTTTGTCTCATCTGTCCATAGAATACTTTTCCAGAACTGAGCTGGCTTCATGAGGTGTTTTTCTGCAAATTTAACTCTGGCCTGTCTATTTTTGGAATTGATGAATGGTTTGCATCTAGATGTGAACCCTTTGTATTTACTTTCATGGAGTCTTCTCTTTACTGTTGACTTAGAGACAGATACACCTACTTCACTGAGAGTGTTCTGGACTTCAGTTGATGTTGTGAACGGGTTCTTCTTCACCAAAGAAAGTATGCGGCGATCATCCACCACTGTTGTCATCCGTGGACGCCCAGGCCTTTTTGAGTTCCCAAGCTCACCAGTCAATTCCTTTTTTCTCAGAATGTACCCGACTGTTGATTTTGCTACTCCAAGCATGTCTGCTATCTCTCTGATGGATTTTTTCTTTTTTTTCAGCCTCAGGATGTTCTGCTTCACCTCAATTGAGAGTTCCTTAGACAGCATGTTGTCTGGTCACAGCAACAGCTTCCAAATGCAAAACCACACACCTGTAATCAACCCCAGACCTTTTAACTACTTCATTGATTATATGTTAACGAGGGAGACGTCTTCAGAGTTAATTGCAGCCCTTAGAGTCCCTTGTCCAATTACTTTTGGTCCCTTGAAAAAGAGGAGGCTATGCATTACAGAGCTATGATTCCTAAACCCTTTCTCCGATTTGGATGTGAAAACTCTCATATTGCAGCTGGGAGTGTGCACTTTCAGCCCATATTATATATAGAATTGTATTTCTGAACATGTTTTTGTAAACAGCTAAAATAACAAAACTTGTGTCACTGTCCAAATATTTCTGGACCTAACTGTATTTATCTATCCCTCTATCTATCTATCTATCTATCTATCTATCTATCTATCTATCTATCTATCTATCCCTCTATCTATCCCTCTATCTATCTATCTATCTATCTATCTATCTATCTATCTATCTATCCCTCTATCTATCTATCTATCCCTCTATCTATCTATCTATCTATCTATCTATCCCTCTATCTATCTATCTATCTATCTATCTATCCCTCTATCTATCCCTCTATCTATCTATCTATCTATCTATCTATCTATCCCTCTATCTATCCCTCTCTCTATCTATCCATCCGTCCATCCCTCTATCTTTTTCTGGCTCATTGCCTCACCCGTTTTCCGCGCTCCTGTAATATTATAATTAGACGGATATTATTTCACTTTTAGCTGAATATTTCCCTCGCTCTTTCTATATTGGGAATATGGCGGGTACAAAGCTTAAGAAGGTTGTGACCAGTGATGAAGCGAGAAGCGGCCCCCCGCTGACCCTGAGGACGGGCGTAATTGAAAGGACCGTCTTCCTCCTCGCGGCATTATTTCTTTCCACGTTCTAGAAATCTTCTGAGGAAATGATCTGTTCCTCGGTGACCTCACATCTTCAACCTTGGGTTAATAATTGAGGAATTTGGTGTCATGATCAATGCGCTCGTGTGACAATAGTATTACTGACGTGTCTGGAGGCTGGGGGCGGGGGGCGGAGATGTGTCCGGTGGGGACTATATATATATATATACACTCAGGTCCCTGTCCAGGTGCAGAACATTCCGTCATCCTCACACAGCGCGGATCATGGCAGCCATGTCTTACAGTGGACTCGCCGTCGCCTATTTCTGCTTTTTAGCGTTGTCTTCGGCGTGTTATATACAGAACTGTCCCATAGGAGGAAAGAGGTCGGTGATGGACTTCATGGACGTACGAAAGGTAAGAGGCTTTCTGACAGCAGACTGACGCTGAGCTCACACTTCCCAGTATAGGAGGAATCCGAATCCAAAGTTTCTTGGTGGGTTCTTCTGCTTTTCTTGATCCTTGTACATCATGGTGTAATACTCAATATGTCCTTTGGAGGCGCTGTAGGGAAATTTCTCCCTTCCTGTTATATTTCGAGCTGATCGCCTGAGATTGCAGCATCCGGACCCCTGGTGAAAAGCTTATAGTTAGGGGACCTTTCTAACAAAAAGTGGAAAACCCCTTTAAATCAGCTTTAAGGTGACTCTCCCCTGCGAGTCCGTCCTTTTTACCTTCTACACTTTTCCTTACACTTTTCAAAACTGAAAAAGTTGCTATTTTTCACAAATTTGCTGACTTCCATAGTTTTCCCATGTCTTTATGGCAAAAAAGTAGCACAAATCCAGATAAATTTGCCTTTGAAATGTAAAATAAAATGTGTTCATTTCTGGCAGTGGCCACTAGGTGGAGCTAGTTTGCAGAATGTTTCTACATAGAACTCAATGATAACCACGTACGTCAGCTCCCTCTAGTGGTGACTTAAGGTAATCTGCGTGTTGTGTTTTGCATCTTTGTATATGCAGAGGGTTTGGAGCTTTGTATCAGAAAAACAGAGCTCTAACTGATATAGGGAGATATTAAGAAATAGTCAGTGCAAAATTTGGGACTTAATTAGAAATTAGAAAATAAAAACGAGATGTACACATGTAATAGTCCCAAATACTTTACACTGCAGCTCTGCTTTTTCAAATTGGCTGCCATGTTTACAGAAAGTCTAATATGGTAAGGACAGTGTGTGGCAGCTTCAAATTGAATTGCTACCATACTCGAGGCACCAACCTTTTCTCCGCTATGATTTACACTGCAGCTCTGCTTGTTGTGATTGGCACAAACTACAGTACATTAAGAGCCAATTCCTAATATAGGTCTGGGGTAGCCTGCAAATAAACTTCTTTATTACCGGAGGCTCCAGCTTCTGCTCCGCCATGCTTTACACTGCAGCTCTGCCTATTAACATTGGCAGTCATGTATAACAACAGACTAGATTGAGAGCTGATTATTAATATAGTGAGGACAGTCAAAGGCAGTCTGACATCAAACTCTTTACTTCAGGGGCAGACATTTGATCCCTCATGCTTTACACTGCAGCTCTGCTTTTTATGATTGGTTGTTGCATATAAGCACAAGCTACATTGAGAGCTGATTTATAATATAATGAGGACAGTCAGAAATCAAACTCCTGCCTTACTCATTACTTCAGGCTCAGGCATTTAATCCCTCATGCTTTACACTGCAGCTCTGCTTGTTCTGATTGATTATTGCATACAAGCATATGGGCGGTACGGTGGCTCAGTGGTTAGCACTGCAGTCTTGTGGTGGCTCAGTGTTTAGCACTGCAGTCTTGTGGTGGCTCAGTGGTTAGCACTGCAGTCTTGGGGTGGCTCAGTGGTTAGCACTGCAGTCTTGGGTCCTGGGATCTTATCCCACTAAGGACACCATCTGCAAGGAGTTTGTATGTTCTCCCCGTGTTTGCGTGGGTTTCCTCCGGGTTCTCCAGTTTCCTCCCACACTCCAAAAACATACAGATAGGGACTCAGATTGTGAGCCCCAATGGGGACAGTGCTGCCAATGTATGTAAAGCGCTATGGAATTAATAGCGCTATATAAATGAATAAAATATTATATTATAAGCACAAGCTATATTTAATATACTTGGGACAGTCTGAGGTATTCTATTTCCAAACGCTTGCCTTATTTGAGGCTCCAACTTCTGCTCTGCACCATGCTTTACACTGCAGCTTCTTCAGATCAGTTCCTATGAATAAACACAAACCACGTTGAGAGCTGATTTCTGACAAAGTGAGTACAGTCTGAGATAGACTGAAACCAAGCTCTTGCCTTAATCCTTCAGGCTCAGACATTTCACCCCCCCCCCATGCTTTACACTGCAGCTCTGCTTGTTTTGATTGGTTGTTGCGAATAAGCACAAGTTACATTGACAGCTAATTTTTAATATAGTTGGGACAGTCTAAGGTAGTCTATTTTAAAACTCTTGCCTTACTTGAAGCTTCAGCTTTTGCTCTCGCCATGCTTTACACTGCAGCTCTGCTTGTCAGATCAGCTCTTGTGTATGAACACATGTTACATTGAAAGCTGATTTCTATCATAGTGAATACAGTCTGAGATAGACAAATCAAACTCCGGCCTTACTTGCGCTTCAGACATTTGATCCCCCATGCTTTACACTGCGGCTCTGCTTATTCTGATTGGTTATGCATAAACTACATATTGAGTGGATTTCTATTGTAATTGGAACAGGCCGAGTAATTCTGTTTTCAAACTCCTGCCTTACTGGAGGCTTCAGCTTCTGTTCCCCACCATGCTTTACACTGCAGCTCTGCCAGTTCACATCAGCTCCTGTGTCTAAATACAAACTACATTAAGAATATAGACTGAAGAGTTCCAAAATCCAACTTACTTAAAGCTCAGACATTTGATCCCACATGCTTTACACTGCAGCTCTGCTACATCAGTAAAAAAAAATCATTTGATAAATCGATGGATACAGAGCACTTTTTCTACACTGACACAATCAGCACTGCTACATCTGTGCTCAGTTTTTCTGATAACTCCATGCAAACTGACAAAGTAATCTCAAATATTACAAAAGTCAGCTCTGCTACATCTGCAATGCATGTTACTCTGTATGTAAATGACTAAGTCAGCTCTGCTACATCTGCAATGCATGTTACTCTGTATGTAAATGACTAAGTCAGCTCTGCTACATCTGCAATCTAAATCACTGTCAGCTCTGCTACATCTGCAATCTAAATCACTGTCAGCTCTGCTACATCTGCAATCTAAATCACTGTCAGCTCTGCTACATCTGCAATGTACATGACTAACTCAGCTCTGCTACATCTGTATGTAAATTATTGTCAGCTCTGCTACATCTGTATGTAAATTATTGTCAGCTCTGGTACATCTGTAATGTACATGACTAAGTCAGCTCTACTACAGTTGCAATGTTTATCACTGTTAGTCATTTACATTGCAGATGTAGCAGAACTAAGTCAGCCCTGCTACATCCTCAATCTAAATACCTATGTAAGCTCTCCTACATCTGCACTGTGAATGATGTCAGCTCTGCTACATCTGCCATGTAAATCACTAGGTCAGCTCTGCTACATCTGCACCACTGTGTTAGAAGAAATGCTACTAAATGATCAGGAATCTGGCACAAAGCAAAAAAAGAACAAAATCGATGACAAACCCATCTCAGCTGCATCTAAACTATTATTGAAGTGAAAACAGAAGTGTGTAAACTCAGCTCTGCTACAACAATGTGTCACAGCGTTAAACAGTCGTTAGCTCTGTAATTCGGTGCATATTAGGGCTCTTACGATGCACAATATATTCTATAGCACAAACTCAGCTCTGCTACATCAGCACGTGCCTGTTGGGGGAGCGCATCTTACACTATTAGGGATCTATCAGAAGGCAAAATAGAAGATGAAATGTCAAATTCAGCTCTGCTACATCTACATAATTTGGATAATATACACACCAGCCCTCTTCATTGCTAATGTAAACATCACTGCATTGCGCCTCCTGGCAGTGCCCGTAGGAGCAGGTGGAGGGACAAGGTCAATACAGTGCTGCACGATGTAGCAGAGCTGAACAGCTCAGTGCGGATCCACACAGCTCCATACTGAGAATGTTACAACCTAATGTCCCCGTTTTCTGTGTAATTCCCTTTGTGCTTTAATCTTCACATCACCGCTTGCTGTCAGTGAATAGAGTATTTCTACTTATATAAGAGATTCAATACATTGAATAAACGCCAACATTCACTGGATCACTCCTCGCTGTATCAGACCTCCCAGGGGTCATCCATACCTCCGCTTGCTGTCAGTGACTGGCTCCAGATCTCTGCTTGCTGTCAGTGACTGGCTCCAGATCCCTGCTTGCTGTCAGTGACTGGCTCCAGATCCCTGCTTGCTGTCAGTGACTGGTTCCAGATCTCTGCTTGCTGTCAGTGACTGGTTCCAGATCTCTGCTTGCTGTCAGTCAATGGCTCCGGATCTCTGTTTGCTGTCAGTCAATGGCTCCAGATCTCTGCTTGCTGTCAGTGACTGGTTCCAGATCTCTGCTTGCTGTCAGTTAATGGCTCCAGATCCCTGCTTGCTGTCAGTAACTGGTTCCAGATCTCTGCTTGCTGTCAGTGACTGATTCCAGATCTCTGCTTGCTGTTAGTCAATGGCTCCGGATCTCTGTTTGCTGTCAGTCAATGGCTCCAGATCTCTTCTTGCTGTCAGTGACTGGTTCCAGATCTCTGCTTGCTGTCAGTCAATGGCTCCAGATCTCTGTTTGCTGTCAGTTAATGGCTCCAAATCTCTGCTTAATGTCAGTCAATGGCTCCAGATCTCTGCTTGCTGTCAGTTAGGGCTCCAGATCTCTGCTTGCTGTCATTGACTAGCTCCAGATCTCTGCTTGCTGTCAGTGACTGGCTCCAGATCTCTGCTTGCTGTCAGTTAATGACTCCAGATCTCTGTTTGCTGTCACTCAATTGCAAAACCATTGTTGTTTCCTTCCAGACTTAATGGCTGTATACCGCTCCTGCTGTCCATTTGGGCATGCTGGGTGTTGTAGTCCCAGAAGTGACAGATTGGAAATCGCTATAGCGAGGCCACGTCACCTTCTTAAAGGGATAGTCCACATTCAACAAATATAGGTTATTTTAACAAAAAAAAAGCAAATATTGACCTTTATGGTTTTCAAGATCACTGCTTGCTGTCATGTACTTCATGTGGATAAATATTTGTCCTAGTCGTGTGATGGATGCAGAGAGGGGGTCTGAGCTTTCTTGAGATGATCACCTCTGATTAGAACAGAGTTTGGTCCCCATCAGATGACAGCAAGCAGAGATCATCAATACAAAAAGCAAAGGAAAAATGTATAACTTGTTGAAATGAGAATATCCCTTTAAGAGAATGGCCTCGCTGCACTCACACAGCAGGGAGTGTGTTACAATGTATCAGTGCAGGTGAGTGGTTTCCAATCAGTCACATGTAGGACTATAACACCCAGCATGCCAAAATAGAGAGTCAAGATCAGTGACTGTATATTGCTTGAATCCAGCAGGGGTCGTATGTTGCCGATGGTCGCACAGCGCCACCCTGGTGCTCAGGCTGAGCCTGGTGCTGCAGCTCCTGCTCCGAGGTTATGACGTCTTCTCTTCTTTTCAGTGTATTCCTTGTGGACCGAGGAACAAAGGTCACTGCTTCGGGCCCAACATCTGCTGCGGAGAGGAGCTGGGCTGTTACTTCGGCACCTCTGAGACGCTGAGATGCCAAGAAGAAAACTTCCTCCCTTCACCCTGTGAGTCTGGCAGGAAACCATGCGGGAACAATGGCGGAAACTGCGCCGCCTCCGGCATCTGCTGTAACCACGGTGAGCGAAGAACCAGACCAGTGGTCACAGGCGAGGAGCTGAGATATGGGGCGCTGTATGAATGGGAGCAAAAAACGTGACCGCCTGTGAAGCACCTGGGGGTTCAAAGTGTTCACTGGTGATGAGCGGGCACTACCATGCTCAGGTGCTCAGTACTGGTATCTAGTGATGAGCGGGCACTACCATGCTCAGGTGCTCAGTACTCATAACTAGTGATGAGCGGGCACTACCATGCTCAGGTGCTCAGTACTCATAACTAGTGATGAGCGGGCACTACCATGCTCAGGTGCTCAGTACTCGTATCTAGTGATGAGCGGGCACTACCATGCTCGGGTGCTCAGTACTCGTAACTAGTGATGAGCGGGCACTACCATGCTCAGGTGCTCAGTACTCGTATCTAGTGATGAGCGGGCACTACCATGCTCAGGTGCTCAGTACTGGTATCTAGTGATGAGCGGGCACTACCATGCTCAGGTGCTCAGTACTCATAACTAGTGATGAGCGGGCACTACCATGCTCAGGTGCTCAGTACTCGTATCTAGTGATGAGCGGGCACTACCATGCTCAGGTGCTCAGTACTGGTATCTAGTGATGAGCGGGCACTACCATGCTCAGGTGCTCAGTACTCATAACTAGTGATGAGCGGGCACTACCATGCTCAGGTGCTCAGTACTCATAACTAGTGATGAGCGGGCACTACCATGCTCAGGTGCTCAGTACTCGTATCTAGTGATGAGCGGGCACTACCATGCTCGGGTGCTCAGTACTCATAACTAGTGATGAGCGGGCACTACCATGCTCAGGTGCTCAGTACTCGTATCTAGTGATGAGCGAGCACTACCATGCTCGGGTGCTCAGTACTGGTAACTAGTGATGAGCGGGCACTACCATGCTCGGGTGCTCGGTACTCGTAACTAGTGATGAGCGGGCACTACCATGCTCGGGTGCTCGGTACTCGTAACTAGTGATGAGCGGGCACTACCATGCTCAGGTGCTCAGTACTCGTATCTAGTGATGAGCGAGCACTACCATGCTCGGGTGCTCAGTACTGGTAACTAGTGATGAGCGGGCACTACCATGCTCGGGTGCTCGGTACTCGTAACTAGTGATGAGCGGACACTACCATGCTCAGGTGCTCAGTACTCGTAACTAGTGATGAGCGGGCACTACCATGCTCAGGGGCTCAGTACTGGTAACTAGTGATGAGCGGGCACTACCATGCTCAGGTGCTCAGTACTGGTAACTAGTGATGAGCGGGCACTACCATGCTCAGGTGCTCAGTACTGGTAACTAGTGATGAGCGGGCACTACCATGCTCGGGTGCTCGGTACTCGTAACTAGTGATGAGCGGGCACTACCATGCTCGGGTGCTCAGTACTGGTAACTAGTGATGAGCGGGCACTACCATGCTCAGGTGCTCAGTACTGGTAACTAGTGATGAGCGGGCACTACCATGCTCGGGTGCGCAGTACTGGTAACTAGTGATGAGCGGGCACTACCATGCTCGGGTGCTCAGTACTGGTAACTAGTGATGAGCGAGCACTACCATGCTCGGGTGCTCGGTACTGGTAACTAGTGATGAGCGGGCACTACCATGCTCAGGTGCTCAGTACTGGTAACTAGTGATGAGCGGGCACTACCATGCTCAGGTGCTCAGTACTCGTAACTAGTGATGAGCGGGCACTACCATGCTCAGGTGCTCAGTACTGGTAACTAGTGATGAGCGGGCACTACCATGCTTGGGTGCTCAGTACTGGTAACTAGTGGTGAGTGGGCACTACCATGCTCAGGTGCTCAGTACTAGTAACTAGTGATGAGTGGGCACTACCATGCTCAGGTGCTCAGTACTGGTAACTAGTGATGAGCGAGCACTACCATGCTCGGGTGCTCGGTACTCGTAACTAGTGGTGAGCGGGCACTACCATGCTCGGGTGCTCGGTACTCGTAACTAGAGATGAGCGGGCACTACCATGCTCAGGTGCTCAGTACTAGTAACTAGTGATGAGTGGGCACTACCATGCTCAGGTGCTCAGTACTGGTAACTAGTGATGAGCGGGCACTACCATGCTCGGGTGCTCGGTACTCGTAACTAGTGGTGAGCGGGCACTACCATGCTCGGGTGCTCGGTACTCGTAACTAGAGATGAGCGGGCACTACTATGCTCAGGTGCTCAGTACTAGTAACTAGTGATGAGTGGGCACTACCATGCTCAGGTGCTCAGTACTGGTAACTAGTGGTGAGCGGGCACTACCATGCTCGGGTGCTCAGTACTAGTAAGTAGTGATGAGCGGGCACTAACATGCTCAGGTGCTCAGTACTCGTAACTAGTGATGAGCAGGCACTACCATGCTCAGGTGCTCAGTACTCGTATCTAGTGATGAGCAGGCACTACCATGCTCAGGTGCTCAGTACTCATAACTAGTGATGAGCGGGCACTACCATGCTCAGGTGCTCAGTACTCGTAACTAGTGATGAGCGGGCACTACCATGCTCGGGTGCTCAGTACTGGTAACTAGTGATGAGCGGGCACTTACATGCTCGGGTGCTCAGTACTCGTAACTAGTTATGAGCGGGCACTACCATGCTCAGGTGCTCAGTACTCGTAACTAGTGATGAGCGGGCACTACCATGCTCGGGTGCTCAGTACTCGTAACTAGTGATGAGCGGGCACTACCATGCTCAGGTGCTCAGTACTCGTAACTAGTGATGAGCAGGCACTACCATGCTCGGGTGCTCGGTACTCGTAACTAGTGATGAGCGGGCACTACCATGCTCGGGTGCTCAGTACTCGTAACTAGTGATGAGTGGGCACTACCATGCTCAGGTGCTCAGTACTGGTAACTAGTGATGAGCGGGCACTACCATGCTCGGGTGCTCGGTACTCGTAACTAGTGGTGAGCGGGCACTACCATGCTCAGGTGCTCAGTACTCGTAACTAGTGATGAGCGGGCACTACCATGCTCAGGTGCTCAGTACTCGTATCTAGTGATGAGCAGGCACTACCATGCTCAGGTGCTCAGTACTCATAACTAGTGATGAGCGGGCACTACCATGCTCAGGTGCTCAGTACTCGTAACTAGTGATGAGCGGGCACTACCATGCTCGGGTGCTCAGTACTGGTAACTAGTGATGAGCGAGCACTACCATGCTCAGGTGCTCAGTACTCGTAACTAGTGATGAGCGGGCACTTCCATGCTCGGGTGCTCAGTACTCGTAACTAGTTATGAGCGGGCACTACCATGCTCAGGTGCTCAGTACTCGTAACTAGTGATGAGCGGGCACTACCATGCTCGGGTGCTCAGTACTCGTAACTAGTGATGAGCGGGCACTACCATGCTCAGGTGCTCAGTACTCGTAACTAGTGATGAGCGGGCACTACCATGCTCGGGTGCTCGGTACTCGTAACTAGTGATGAGCGGGCACTACCATGCTCGGGTGCTCAGTACTCGTAACTAGTGATGAGCGGGCACTACCATGCTCCTGTGCTCAGTACTGGTAACTAGTAATGAGCGGGCACTACCATGCTCGGGTGCTCTGTACTGGTAACTAGTAATGAGCGGGCACTACCATGCTCGGGTGCTCAGTACTCGTAACTAGTGATGAGCGGGCACTACCATGGTCGGGTGCTCAGTACTGGTAACTAGTGATGAGCGGGCACTACCATGCTCGGGTGCTCAGTACTCGTAACTAGTGATGAGCGGGCACTACCATGCTCGGGTGCTCAGTACTGGTAACTAGTGATGAGCGGGCACTACCATGCTCGGGTGCTCAGTGCTCGTAACTAGTAATGAGCGAGCACTACCATGCTCGGGTGCTCAGTACTGGTAACTAGTGATGAGTGGGCACTACCATGCTCGGGTGCTCAGTACTGGTAACTAGTGATGAGCGGGCACTACCATGCTCGGGTGCTCAGTACTCGTAACTAGTGATGAGTGGGCACTACCATGCTCAGGTGCTCAGTACTGGTAACTAGTGATGAGCGGGCACTACCATGCTCGGGTGCTCGGTACTCGTAACTAGTGGTGAGCGGGCACTACCATGCTCGGGTGCTCGGTACTCGTAACTAGAGATGAGCGGGCACTACTATGCTCAGGTGCTCAGTACTAGTAACTAGTGATGAGTGGGCACTACCATGCTCAGGTGCTCAGTACTGGTAACTAGTGGTGAGCGGGCACTACCATGCTCGGGTGCTCAGTACTAGTAAGTAGTGATGAGCGGGCACTAACATGCTCAGGTGCTCAGTACTCGTAACTAGTGATGAGCAGGCACTACCATGCTCAGGTGCTCAGTACTCGTATCTAGTGATGAGCAGGCACTACCATGCTCAGGTGCTCAGTACTCATAACTAGTGATGAGCGGGCACTACCATGCTCAGGTGCTCAGTACTCGTAACTAGTGATGAGCGGGCACTACCATGCTCGGGTGCTCAGTACTGGTAACTAGTGATGAGCGGGCACTTACATGCTCGGGTGCTCAGTACTCGTAACTAGTTATGAGCGGGCACTACCATGCTCAGGTGCTCAGTACTCGTAACTAGTGATGAGCGGGCACTACCATGCTCGGGTGCTCAGTACTCGTAACTAGTGATGAGCGGGCACTACCATGCTCAGGTGCTCAGTACTCGTAACTAGTGATGAGCAGGCACTACCATGCTCGGGTGCTCGGTACTCGTAACTAGTGATGAGCGGGCACTACCATGCTCGGGTGCTCAGTACTCGTAACTAGTGATGAGTGGGCACTACCATGCTCAGGTGCTCAGTACTGGTAACTAGTGATGAGCGGGCACTACCATGCTCGGGTGCTCGGTACTCGTAACTAGTGGTGAGCGGGCACTACCATGCTCAGGTGCTCAGTACTCGTAACTAGTGATGAGCGGGCACTACCATGCTCAGGTGCTCAGTACTCGTATCTAGTGATGAGCAGGCACTACCATGCTCAGGTGCTCAGTACTCATAACTAGTGATGAGCGGGCACTACCATGCTCAGGTGCTCAGTACTCGTAACTAGTGATGAGCGGGCACTACCATGCTCGGGTGCTCAGTACTGGTAACTAGTGATGAGCGAGCACTACCATGCTCAGGTGCTCAGTACTCGTAACTAGTGATGAGCGGGCACTTCCATGCTCGGGTGCTCAGTACTCGTAACTAGTTATGAGCGGGCACTACCATGCTCAGGTGCTCAGTACTCGTAACTAGTGATGAGCGGGCACTACCATGCTCGGGTGCTCAGTACTCGTAACTAGTGATGAGCGGGCACTACCATGCTCAGGTGCTCAGTACTCGTAACTAGTGATGAGCGGGCACTACCATGCTCGGGTGCTCGGTACTCGTAACTAGTGATGAGCGGGCACTACCATGCTCGGGTGCTCAGTACTCGTAACTAGTGATGAGCGGGCACTACCATGCTCCTGTGCTCAGTACTGGTAACTAGTAATGAGCGGGCACTACCATGCTCGGGTGCTCTGTACTGGTAACTAGTAATGAGCGGGCACTACCATGCTCGGGTGCTCAGTACTCGTAACTAGTGATGAGCGGGCACTACCATGGTCGGGTGCTCAGTACTGGTAACTAGTGATGAGCGGGCACTACCATGCTCGGGTGCTCAGTACTCGTAACTAGTGATGAGCGGGCACTACCATGCTCGGGTGCTCAGTACTGGTAACTAGTGATGAGCGGGCACTACCATGCTCGGGTGCTCAGTGCTCGTAACTAGTAATGAGCGAGCACTACCATGCTCGGGTGCTCAGTACTGGTAACTAGTGATGAGTGGGCACTACCATGCTCGGGTGCTCAGTACTGGTAACTAGTGATGAGCGGGCACTACCATGCTCGGGTGCTCAGTACTCGTAACTAGTGATGAGCGGGCACTACCATGCTCGGGTGCTTAGTACTCATAACTAGTGATGAGCGAGCACTACCATGCTCGGGTGCTCAGTACTGGTAACTATTGATGAGCGGGCACTAACATGCTCGGGTGCTCAGTACTGGTAACTAGTGATGAGCGGGCACTACCATGCTCGGGTGCTCAGTACTGGTAACTAGTGATGAGAGGGCACTAACATGCTCGGGTGCTCAGTACTGGTAACTAGTTATGAGCGGGCACTACCATGCTCAGGTGCTCAGTACTCGTATCTAGTGATGAGCGGGCACTACCATGCTCGGGTGCTCAGTACTCGTATCTAGTGATGAGCGGGCACTACCATGCTCGGGTGCTCAGTACTCGTATCTAGTGATGAGTGGGCACTACCATGCTCAGGTGCTCAGTACTCGTATCTAGTGATGAGCGGGCACTACCATGCTCGGGTGCTCAGTACTCGTATCTAGTGATGAGTGGGCACTACCATGCTCGGGTGCTCAGTACTCGTATCTAGTGATGAGCGGGCACTACCATGCTCGGGTGCTCAGTACTGGTAACTAGTGATGAGCGGGCACTACCATGCTCGGGTGCTCTGTACTGGTAACTAGTGATGAGCGGGCACTACCATGCTCAGGTGCTCAGTACTCGTATCTAGTGATGAGCGGGCACTACCATGCTCGGGTGTTCAGTACTCGTAACTAGTGATGAGCGGGCACTACCATGCTCGGGTGCTCAGTACTCGTAACTAGTGATGAGCGAGCACTACCATGCTCGGGTGCTCAGTACTCGTAACTAGTGATGAGCGGGCACTACTATACTCGGGTGCTCACTACTGGTAACTAGTGATGAGCGAGCACTACCATGCTCAGGTGCTCAGTACTCGGAACTAGTGATGAGCGGGCACTACCATGCTCGGGTGCTCAGTACTCGTATCTAGTGATGAGCGGGCACTACTATGCTCGGGTGCTCACTACTGGTAACTAGTGATGAGCGAGCACTACCATGCTCAGGTGCTCAGTACTCGGAACTAGTGATGAGCGGGCACTACCATGCTCGGGTGCTCAGTAGTCGTAACTAGTGATGAGCGAGCACTACCATGCTCAGGTGCTCAGTACTGGTAACTAGTGATGAGTGGGCACTACCATGCTCAGGTGCTCAGTACTTGTAACTAGTGATGAGCGGGCACTACCATGCTCAGGTGCTCAGTACTCATAACTAGTGATGAGCGGGCACTACCATGCTCGGGTGCTCAGTACTGGTAACTAGTGATGATCGGGCACTACCATGCTCGGGTGCTCAGTACTGGTAACTAGTGATGAGCGAGCACTACCATGCTCGGGTGCTCAGTACTGGTAACTAGTGATGAGCGGGCACTACCATGCTCGGGTGCTCAGTACTGGTATCTAGTGATGAGCGGGCACTACCATGCTCGGGTGTTCAGTACTCGTAACTAGTGATGAGCGGGCACTACCATGCTCGGGTGCTCAGTACTGGTAACTAGTGATGAGCGGGCACTACCATGCTCAGGTGCTCAGTACTGGTATCTAGTGATGAGCGGGCACTACCATGCTCGGGTGCTCAGTACTGGTATCTAGTGATGAGCGGGCACTACCATGCTCGGGTGTTCAGTACTCGTAACTAGTGATGAGCGGGCACTACCATGCTCGTGTGCTCAGTACTGGTAACTAGTGATGAGCGGGCACTACCATGCTCGGGTGCTCAGTACTGGTAACTAGTGATGAGCGGGCACTATTATGCTCAGGTGCTCAGTACTGGTATCTAGTGATGAGCGGGCACTACCATGCTCGGGTGCTCAGTACTGGTATCTAGTGATGAGCGGGCACTACCATGCTCGGGTGCTCAGTACTGGTAACTAGTGATGAGCGGGCACTACCATGCTCAGGTGCTCTGTATTCGTAACTAGTGATGAGCAGGCACTACCATGCTCAGGTGCTCAGTACTGGTAACTAGTGATGAGTGGGCACTACCATGCTCAGGTGCTCTGTACTCGTAACTGGTGATGAGCGGGCACTACCATGCTCAGGTGCTCTGTACTCGTAACTAGTGATGAGCGGGCACTACCCTGCTCGGGTGCTCAGTACTGGTAACTAGTGATGAGCGGGCACTACCATGCTCGGGTGCTCAGTACTCGTAAGAGCAGTTGGATGCTCGGATAGGTGCGACTCAGGTAATGAGTATAAGGGAAATCAATGTTGAAATTCAGCATTTTTCTGGAAAATTTCCTACAAAAATGTTTGAGTTTCCCCCCCATTGATTTCCATTATACTCAGTACAGGAGTAGTACAAAACGTGCTCCTCACCAAAGGTGAGTCTAGCCTTGTGATTCTTTCTGGTAATGAGAAGTTTGGTCACTGCAGAGTGGGCTTTCAGTCTAAATGCTCTTACACGTCGTGACATTGTATGACAAGACAGATCCTTACCTCTGTTCAATGCTGAACTGCCAACAATTCCAGCTGCAGTGCTGAAACGATTACCCATGGAGATTCTCCGTATTATTCTGTCCTCTCTTGCATTTCTCTTTCGAGGGCATCCAGCCTTCTTGGGGGAATTGTGTTTGTGCTGTTGTAAAGATGCAATATTCTAAAAATTACAGACTTGGAATGACTAACTTCTCTTGCTATGGCTGATAGGGTCACCTGTTATGATTCAGGGACTGAGGAGGATCAAAAAAATGCAGGAACCCATAAAATAACCAGAGTGGCTGGAACCTTAACGGACTGCAGACCTAGTCCTGACACACAACTAGAAGTAGCCGTGGGACAAGCCTACGATGACCTGGACGCCTCGACACAGCCGGAGAACTAAATATTCTTACAGATATAAGAATAAGAAAAGCTAATCTGCCTCGGAGCAATCCCCAAAGACATAGATAGCCCCCCACATGTAAAGACGACGGTGATATAGGAAAACACAATACACCGCTAGAAAACAGATTTAGCAAAGGTGAGGCCCAAACTATCTATATAGGAAAGGATAGGAAGGAGCACTGTCTGCAGCCATAAAAACCCTAATAAATACCAGCCCTTCTGATATGGAAAAAACCCTGAGACCAAACGGTCTCTCCCCCACTATATCAGTACTCTGATGTTACTGGGATCCAAAAACACTAATACAGATGAGGGACTGAATTAATACCAAGCATGTCAAACACAATACCTTGCAGAATCATGGAGCTAAGTATACAGACACTCCCAGTAGGGAATGATCCCATGCCACCAAGAACTCCACGCAGACAAAATAGGAATCAAGCATTAGTATCAAAGCAGAAAAAACAACAAGAAAGTGGAAAACAAAGAGCAGCTGTACAAAGACCACCTACCTGAGAGGAGTTCTGGTAGTGAGCAGGGCTGGTTACAGAATGTCCTTAACACACAGGAGATATTGAGCACCGGCAAGTAACAGGAGGAAACTACTCAGCTATATAGCCCAATCTGAGAGACCTGATTGCCAGTCCTCCACAGGTATGTGGCTTTCATTCCACAAATCAACTGCACTGCTAGCACTGACCACAAGAGGGAGCCCCAAACTGGAAAATGTATTCACAATAGTCACTCCTTTGGCCTCAATCTTGACAACCTGCTGCTGGAGGGTTTCAGTCACTTTGGAACAGCAAAGTGAGTGCAAACTGGAAAGGTAGACTACCAGTTAAATAGGGTTTGTCAGATAAGTAAGGAAATCAGCACCAGGTGCAGATTAACACCAATAACTTGCAGAAATCTGGAAGTGTTCTCTAATTTTGATCCGTTATCTTTTTCATTTATCTCATTTACATTTTTATTATTTGCTTTACAATAAATTCAATTTATGAAATAAGCTAAAAATCCTGCGCGTTTCCTCATGTTAGGACATAATCACATAGGACCACACAAGGACCACAACATTTAGGAAATTGTGTGTTCTCTAATTTTGATCTCCAGTGTAGGTGTTCATCCTTCCAATCCATAGACCCTAAAAGGTTTATTCGGGGCTTTACCTTTGAGGCCGTGAATGTTTTCTATCAACTCCTGGGGGGGCCCAAACGATCTGCAGAATGCAATGATCAGAACGGGCCTGCAGTACCAGGCACGGCCTCAGGGGGTGCTGTCCGCTTCTTCCGCCCATGAGTGCTCGATCCCCGCGGATCAGATATTCTCTTCCTCCCATGAATCTTGAAGACTCTTCTAAGCAGCCGCCCCTTTGGACATTAGAAGGACTTCTCGGTAGTCTCCAGGTCTTATCCCATTAATATTTTTATTGGTACACAAAGAAATAGAACACGGAGCTGAGGGTTTGTTACAATGTATCAGGGCAGTTCTATTGATTTTTAAGCTTTAAGACAAGAATCCCTACACTGATACATTGTAACAAACCCTCAGCTGTGTGAACAGAAGCCTTTCCAGTCTCTGCGTGTCCGGCCGTCCTGATATTACACTGCCGGGCTCCAGTATAATGTCCAGGCGGCTATTATAACCCTCCTTGTGTTTCTTCCTGTAGAGAGCTGCACGATGGACCCGGCGTGTGAACAGGACTCTGTATTTTCTTAGTCGGTGTCTTCAGAACTGGTAAAACGTCTCCAGTGCCGAAAAATCCCACCACACAAGAAGGAGGACCCCCGCTGTGTCTAGATGTACTGTACAGTGAATAAAGGCCTGAAACCTGCCCGCTCGTACGGCTCTGCTTTCATCAGTGCAGCCAGGGACCAAACCCCCAAAAGTGCCCCCCTTCCTGAGGAAGCCGAGATATGAGGGGCTGTATGGTGGGCATCAATCCCCGGTGACCACAGAACCAAGGGGGCGGCTAAAGAAGACCCTCAGTGTTAGACATGTCCAAAAGCAGCACACTATATCTCAGCTTCCTGAACAGTATGGTATGGCGGTATTATATGGGGAGTGTGTGGCGGTATTATATGGGGAGTGTATGACGGTATTATATGGGGAGTGTATGGCGGTATTATATGGGGAGTGTATGGCGGTATTATATGGGGAGTGTATGGCGGTATTATATGGGGAGTGTATGGCGGTATTATATGGGGAGTGTATGGCGGTATTATATGGGGAGTGTATGGCTCAGGAGTAGGTGATGGGTCCTAATAGGGGAATATAGTCTATCTCATCAAACATCACCCCATATCTGTGCATCCAGGACGCCTGTGAGTGTGAACAGAGGCCTGAAAGGAGGTTATATCCAGAATGATGGCCTTCCTACAGTGACACACACAATATATGGGGGAATGGGAGAGGAGTGGTGCTCTGCTGCCCTCTAGTGGTGAAAAGCTGAACTTCATGATGACATTGTGGTGTACATAGTGTCTATACAGCAGAGTGCAGGGGTGGACACAGACAGCCGAGGGCCCCGGGCACAGACAGCCGAGGGCCCCGGGCACAGATGATGGATCTCCCCCGCTACCTACAGAATATAATAATGGTCAGAAAGAGATCTGGCCGCGTATTCTTACTGTCCCTGCAGTGATGGCGGAGAGATGGGCTCCTGGGTAATATATGGGCTCTTTTCTGTCCAATAACTCATCAAAATTCACAATTCCACCTGTTTTTGAGGTAGAAATGTCCCCCAACCTCTCGGGCCCTGCACAGGCGGCACCGATAATATGTCCACCCCTGAGTGATGGGTAATGTCCCTGGTAGTCTAGAGCAGGAAAGAGTTGCAAGGAAGCCGGGTCCCCTCCGAGACAGCCTGCCCTGAAGACAGCTTCTGCAGCACAGAGGAGCGGACACAACATATATTAAATATCTGACAGTGGACTGCATGCACAGTACACACACACAGCTCTGCTGCACCCACAGTACAGACACAGCTCTGCTGCACACAAAGTACACACACAGCTCTGCTGCACCCACAGTACACACACACAGCACTGCTGCACCCACAGTACACACACAGCACTGCTGCACACAAAGTACACACACAGCTCTGCTGCACCCACAGTACACACACAGCACTGCTGCACCCACAGTACACACACAGCTCTGCTGCACCCACAGTACACACACAGCACTGCTGCACCCACAGTACACACACAGCTCTGCTGCACCCACAGTACACACAGCTCTGCTTCACCCACAGTACACACACACAGCTCTACTGCACCCACAGTACACACACAGCTCTGCTGCACCCACAGTACACACACACAGCTCTACTGCACCCACAGTACACACACAGCACTGCTGCACCCACAGTACACACACAGCTCTGCTGCACCCACAGTACACACACACAGCTCTACTGCACCCACAGTACACACAGCTCTGCTTCACCCACAGTACACACACAGCTCTGCTGCACCCACAGTACACACACAGCTCTGCTGCACCCACAGTACACACACAGCACTGCTTCACCCACAGTACACACACACAGCTCTACTGCACCCACAGTACACACACAGCTCTGCTGCACCCACAGTACACACACAGCTCTGCTGCACCCACAGTACACACACAGCTCTGCAGCATCCACAGTACATACACAGCTCTGCTGCACCCACAGTACACACACAGCTCTGCTGCACCCACAGTACACACACAGCTCTGCTACATACACAGTACACACACAGCTCTGCTGCACACAAAGTACACACACATCTCTGCTGCTCGCACAGTACACACACAGCTCTGCTGCACCCACAGTACACACACAGCTCTGCTGCACACAAAGTACACACACAGCTCTGCTGCACCGACAGTACACACACAGCTCTGCTGCACACAAAGTACACACACAGCTCTGCTACACCCACAGTACACACAGCTCTGCTGCACACAAAGTACACACACAGCTCTGCTGCTCGCACAGTACACACACAGCTCTGCTGCACCCACAGTACACACACAGCTCTGCTGCACCCACAGTACACACACAGCTCTGCTGCACACAAAGTACACACACAGCTCTGCTGCACCCACAGTACACACACAGCTCTGCTGCACCCACAGTACACACACAGCTCTGCTGCACCCACAGTACACACAGCTCTGCTGTACACAAAGTACACACACAGCTCTGCTGCACCCACAGTACACACACAGCTCTGCTGCACCCACAGTAGACACACAGCTCTGCTGCACCCACAGTACACACACAGCTCTGCTGCTTGCACAGTACACACACAGCTCTGCTGCACCCACAGTACACACACAGCTTTGCTGCACCCACAGTACACACACAGCTCTGCTGCATTCACAGTACATGCACAGCTCTGCTGCACACAAAGTACACACACAGCTCTGCTGCACCCACAGTACACACACAGCTCTGCTGCACCCACAGTACACACACAGCTCTGCTGCACCCACAGTACACACAGCTCTGCTGCACACAAAGTACACACACAGCTCTGCTGCACCCACAGTACACACACAGCTCTGCTGCACCCACAGTACACACAGCTCTGCTGCACACAAAGTACACACACAGCTCTGCTGCACCCACAGTACACACAGCTCTGCTGCACCCACAGTACACACACAGCTCTGCTGCACCCACAGTACACACACAGCTCTGCTGCACCCACAGTACACACACAGCTCTGCTGCTCGCACAGTACACACACAGCTCTGCTGCTTGCACAGTACACACACAGCTCTGCTGCTTGCACAGTACACACACAGCTCTGCTGCTTGCACAGTACACACACAGCTCTGCTGCTCGCACAGTACAAAAACACACAGATTTGCTGCATAATTAAACACACATATACTTCTAAATACCCCCTACACCACTCCCTGAGGTGTACCAGGTTTCTTCCTGTTGCTTCCAGTAGTTGTACATTCCTTCCAGTCTTGTGCCAGGCCCTACACTGAGTGACTTTGCAGGTCCCGTTCCTCTTCCTCTCTGCACAGTGTAGACAGAACGCTGCTCCCTCCCTGTGCGGCCTCCCTGCACCCGGTGTCCCTGGCCTTCGCAGCCTCTACAGCTGCCACTGCTATCACACTGCTCCTTTTAACATCCCCTGTAAAGGACAATGAAGGTGTTAAAGGGTTTTTCGACTTTCAGCAATGTGGACCCGGGGACTCTAATAATAATAATAATAAAGCAAGATGGCAAGCACATTTGCCGCCGGGAGCTCTGCTTATATTACAGGGGAGCCCCAGCTCTCATAGCCAGCAGTAGTGCCTGCACCCCCTGAAGCCCTCCCCCCCATTTCCAGGCTGTTTAACGCCTTAAATGCTGCAATCGATATTGAGTGAAACATTTAGGGGGATGGCAGAGGGAGTGAAATGATCATCATTGACATTACATTATGTACAGAGCTCCTGTGTATAATGTCCCCGGTGATCACTATATTACCTGTACATTGACACTATATACAGAGCTCCTGTGTATAATGTCTCCAGTAATCACTGTATGAAATATACACTGACACTATATACAGAGTTAATGTGTATTACGTCCCCAGTGATCACTCTATTACCTGTACACTATATACTATATACAGAGCACCTGTATATAATGTCACTGGTGATCACTATATTATCTTTACATTATACACTATATACAAATCCCAGTTTATAATGTCCCCTGTGATCACTGTATTTCCTGTACACTTGCAATATATACAGAATCCCTGTGTAGAATGTCACTGGTGATCACTGTGTTACCTGTACACTTTCACTATATACAGAGCTCCTGTGTATAATGTCCCCAGTGATCACTATATTATCATTACATTATACATTATGCACAACGATTTTGTGTATAATGTCTCCAATAATCACTGTATTACCTGTACACTATATACAGAACTACTGTGTATAATGTCCCCTGTGATCACTGTATTAACTGTCTATTACACTATATACAGAACTCCTGTGTATAATGTCTCCAGTGATCACTGTATTGCCTGTAGACTTACACTATATACAGAACTCCTGTGTATAATGTCTCCAGTGATCACTGTATTACCTGTAGACTTACACAATATACAGAACTCCTGTGTATAATGTCCCCTGTGATCACTGTATTAACTGTCTATTACACTATATACAGAACTCCTGTGTATAATGTCTCCAGTGATTACTGTATTACCTGTAGACTTACACTATATACAGAGCTCCTGTGTATAATGTCTCCAGTGATCACTGTATTACCTGTAGACTTACACTATACACAGAGCTCCTGTGTTATGGATTAGAGGTAATACACTGATCACCGATGACATTATACACAAGCGCTCTGTATCAAGATTCATGTTAAATGATCAATTTTAGACAGGAGCCATCTCAGTAGAGATATCTGCCCCAAAAAGTCTTATACAGTGAGGTGCCCTGAAGAGCAACCAAACAACAACATACATGGTTAGAACAACTGTAAAAAAAACACACCAAAATGATGATGAATAAAATCAATGTATTTATTGAAAATAACTGAAAACCAATAAATCCACAAGTACATAAAATGGATAAAGGGCCACAAAAAGGATAAACTAATCCCAAGACATGTTTTCTATACAACCCCAACGCGCGTTTCGCTAGATAATTTATCAAGGGAGGTGTCATACTGGCTGTCCTGCCAAAGTTTATACATCCGATAACTGATAGAAAACGCTGATCAGATGGCGCATCTTCTTCATGACTGCTCCTTGATTCAGACCAGTGAACACACTGAGCTATTACTGAATGCAAGAACAGGTTGTAATTTGTAGTATTAAAAAAAAAAAAAAAATATCCACCACCAGGAGAAAAACAGCAACAATGCAGTGACATAACCATAATCTGCATAACTAATTGGATGCTAAATAGCTGCAAGTCACATTTATGTCTGAGATAGCCAAGATGATTGTCTATAAAAGTAAGATAGTCTCACTTTTATAGCTGTAGTGGATGGTGAGATATGGAGCCTGAAGTCAAAAGTGCTAAATATTGTTACCATTTTCCCCATCAGTATATATAGGGTAAGGGCACAGGCAATATAGTGATCATCTGTGACAATATACACAAGAGCCCTGTATATCATAAATAGTGTATAGTGTACAGGTAATGCAGTGATCAATAGGGACATTATGCAAAGGAGCTTTATGTATAGTGATAGTGTATAGGTAATACAGTGATCACTGGTGACACTATACACAGGAGCCCTGTATATAGTGTACATTGTACAGGGAATACACTGATCACCGGTAACACTGGTGACATTATACACAGAAGCCCTGTATATAGTGTATACTGTACAGGTAATACTGTGATCACCAGTGATATTATACACAGGAGCCCTGTATATAGTGTACATTGTACAGGGAATACACTGATCACCGGTAACACTGGTGACATTATACACAGAAGCCCTGTATATAGTGTATACTGTACAGGTAATACTTTGATCACCAGTGATATCATACACAGGAGCTCTGTATATAGTGTTTAGTGTACACAGTGATAAAATAAGAGTATCCATGGCCCGGTCAGTTTAAAAGGTGTCCCTCCCCGAACCCCGATATATTATCTGACATGTCACAGGTTCACTTTTTGATAAATGACAGTGCAACCCTTATATACAGAGCTACTTGTAGCATAGCACTATACATATTAGCGCAGGGAGGAGAAATTAATTTTTCAGAGGGTCCACATGAGAGACATTAACTGTTGGGAACTGTTGGCCGAACCAATAGGCTGAAGTTAATTCTGCTCAATTTTAATTAAATAATTTTATATTAATAGTGTCAGTTAGTATTGAGCAGAATTGCGTATGCTGACATCCCCCTTTTATAGTGTATGAGCCCCCACATACAGTATGAGCCCCCACATAGCAACTCTATATACAGTATGAGCCCCCAGAAGGCCACAAAGCACCTCTATATACAGTGTGGGTCCCCACATAACCCCCTATATACCTCATGAGTCTCCACAAAGCCCCTCCATACAGGATGAGCCCCCCCATTGCTTTCTATATACAGTATGAGCCCTCAAATAGCTGCTTATACATAGTATGGGCACCCCCAAAATTCCCTATATACAGTATGAACTCACACATAGCTCTCAATATACAGGATGAGCCTTCACTTAGCTCCCCTATATACAGTATCAGCCCCCAAAAAAGTCCCTATATACAGTATCAACCTCCACAGAGTGCCTATATACAGTATGATGAGTCCTCAAATAGCTCCTTATATACAGTATGAGCCTGTACATAACCCCATTTATACAGTATTATGAGCACAGAAACAGCACCATATATCTATATATATATATACAGTACAGACCAAAAGTTTGGACACACCTTCTCATCTCCAGAACAACTGTTAAGAGGAGACTTTGTGTAGCAGCCTTCATGGTAAAATAGCTGCTAGGAAACCTCTGCTAAGGAGAGGCAACAAGCAGAAGAGACTTGTTTGGGCTAAAGAACACAAGGAATGGACATTAGACCAGTGGAAATCTGTGCTTTGGTCTGATGAGTCCAAATTTGAGATCTTTGGATCCAACCACCGTGTCTTTGTAGAAAAGGTGAATGGATGGACTCTATATGCCTGGTTCCCACCGTGAAGCATGGAGGAGGAGGTGTGATGGTGTGGGGGGGCTTTGCTGCTGACATTGTTGGGGATTTATTCAAAATTGAAGGCATACTGAACCAGCATGGCTACCACAGCATCTTGCAGCGGCGTGCTATTCCATCCGGTTTGCGTTTAGTTGGACCATAATTTATATTTCAACAGGACAATGACCCCAAACACACCTCCAGGCTGTGTAAGGGCTATTTGACTAAGAAGGAGAGTAATGGGGTGCTACGCCAGATGACCTGGTCTCCACAGTCACCAGACCTGAACCCAATCGAGATGGTTTGGGGTGAGCTGGACCGCAGAGTGAAGGCAAAAGGGCCAACAAGTGCTAAGCATCTTTGGGAACTCCTTCAAGACTGTTGGAAAACCATTTCCGGTGACTCCCTCTTGAAGCTCATCAAGAGAATGCCAAGAGTGTGCAAAGCAGTAATCAAAGCAAAAGGTGGCGACTTAGAAGAACCTAGAAAATAAGACATTTTCAGTTGTTTCACACTTTTTTGTTTATTTCATTCCACATGTTTTAATTCATAGTTTTGATGCCTTCAATGTGAATCTACAATTTTTAGAGTCATGAAAATAAAGAAAACTCTTTAAATGGGGTGTGTCCAAACCTTTGGTCTGTACTGTATATATATACAGTACAGTATACAGGAGTGGTGCTCTGTTTGCTGGATTTGCACCCCAGCTCCTGGCTGCTTCATTAGCCTCCTTTTTGTTCACCAGCTGATCTTGCAGGTTTTTAAAACCCAGAGAAGATGCAGTGTAGTGTAGGACCCAGCAAAGGAGGGTGCAGTGAAGGGCGCTGGGCTGGTATTGCAATGGCCATTATAATATTCCAAATACCTCCATTTACGTTATAAGGTAGAATTTATTTTGTTTTTTCACAGTGTGCGGCTGGAACTTTTTCTCATATATATATACACTGTATTTACAGTGCCTACAAGTAGTATTCAACCCCCTGCAGATTTAGCAGGTTGATAAGATGCAAATAAGTTAGAATCTGCAAACTTCAAACAAGAGCAGGATTTATTAACAGATGCATAAATCTTACAAACCAACAAGTTATGTTGCTCAGTTACATTTTAATAAATTTTCAACATAAAAGTGTGGGTCAATTATTATTCAACCCCTAGGTTTAATATTTTGTGGAATAACCCTTGTTTGCAATTACAGCTAATAATCGTCTTTTATAAGACCTGATCAGGCCGGCACAGGTCTCTGGAGTTATCTTGGCCCACTCCTCCATGCAGATCTTCTCCAAGTTATCTAGGTTCTTTGGGTGTCTCATGTGGACTTTAATCTTAAGCTCCTTCCACAAGTTTTCAATTGGGTTAAGGTCAGGAGACTGACTAGGCCACTGCAACACCTTGATTTTTTCCCTCTTGAATCAGGCCTTGGTTTTCTTGGCTGTGTGCTTTGGGTCGTTGTCTGGTTGGAAGATGAAATGACGACCCATCTTAAGATCGTTGATGGAGGAGCGGAGGTTCTTGGCCAAAATCTCCAGGTAGGCCGTGCTATCCATCTTCCCATGGATGCGGACCAGATGGCCAGGCCCCTTGGCTGAGAAACAGCCCCACAGCATGATGCTGCCACCACCATGCTTAACTGTAGGGATGGTATTCTTGGGGTCGTATGCAGTGCCATCCAGTCTCCAAACGTCACGTGTGTGGTTGGCACCAAAGATCTCGATCTTGGTCTCATCAGACCAGAGAACCTTGAACCAGTCTGTCTCAGAGTCCTCCAAGTGATCATGAGCAAACTGTAGATGAGCCTTGACATGACACTTTGAAAGTAAAGGTACCTTACGGGCTCGTCTGGAACGGAGACCATTGCGGTGGAGTACGTTACTTATGGTATTGACTGAAACCAATGTCCCCACTGCCATGAGATCTTCCCGGAGCTCCTTCCTTGTTGTCCTTGGGTTAGCCTTGACTCTTCGGACAAGCCTGGCCTCGGCACGGGTGGAAACTTTCAAAGGCTGTCCAGGCCGTGGAAGGCTAACAGTAGTTCCATAAGCCTTCCACTTCCGGATGATGCTCCCAACAGTGGAGACAGGTAGGCCCAACTCCTTGGAAAGGGTTTTGTACCCCTCGCCAGCCTTGTGACCCTCCACGATCTTGTATCTGATGGCCTTGGAATGCTCCTTTGTTTTTCCCATGTTGACCAAGTATGAGTGCTGTTCACAAGTTTGGGGAGGGTCTTAATTAGTCAGAAAAGGCTGGAAAAAGAGATAATTAATCCAAACATGTGAAGCTCATTGTTCTTTGTGCCTGAAGTACTTCTTAATACTTTAGGGGAACCAAACAGAATTCTGGTGGTTTGAGGGGTTGAATAATAAATGACCCTCTGAATAAACTTTTCACAATTTAAAAAAAAAAACAAGAAATAACATTCTTTTTTGCTGCATTTCACACTTCCAGGCTGATCTACAGTCCAAATGTCACAATGCCAAGTTACTTCCGAATGTGTAAACCTGCTAAATCTGCAGGGGGTTGAATACTACTTGTAGGCACTGTATATATATATATATATATATATATATATATATACAGTATATACTGTATATTCTGTATATATAGTATGAGCCATCACATAAACACGTGGTCAAATTATTGCTCCCCCTCCCTCATTTTTTACTGAAAGAAAAACTTACAATGGTCACAGAAACAACTGCCAGAGGTAATAATAAATAAAAAATCTATGAAAATGAACAGATGACAGTCAGACATTGCTGCTTTTCTGCTTCCACAGAATTTTTTAAAAAATATAACTCATAAAATTGTCCTGAACAGAAATGATGGCGCCTCCTCCTCCTCCTCTTCTTCCTCCTCCTCTTCTTCCTAATCTTCATCTTCCTCCTCCTCTTCCTCTTCCTCCTCCTCCTCTTCCTCCTCCTCTTCCTCTTCCTCCTCTTCCTCCTATTCCTCCTCCTCTTCCTCCTCTT
Organism: Anomaloglossus baeobatrachus; assembly: GCF_048569485.1. Classification (NCBI taxonomy): domain Eukaryota; kingdom Metazoa; phylum Chordata; class Amphibia; order Anura; family Aromobatidae; genus Anomaloglossus; species Anomaloglossus baeobatrachus. The sequence goes on along the minus strand of NC_134353.1, from coordinate 40,177,379 downwards.
CCTCCTCTTCCTCCTCCTCCTCCTCTTCATCCTCCTCTTCCTCTTCCTCCTCTTCCTCCTCCTCTTCCTCTTCCTCCTCTCCCTCCTCCTCCTCCTCCTCTTCCTCTTCCTCCTCTTCCTCCTCCTCCTCCTCTTCCTCTTCCTCCTCTCCCTCCTCCTCCTCCTCTTCCTCCTCTTCCTCCTTCTCCTCTTCCTCCTCTTCCTCCTCCTCTTCCTCCTCCTCCTCTCCCTCCTCTTCCTCTTCCTCCTCCTCCTCCTCTTTCTCCTCTCCTCCCTCCTCCTCCTCCTCCTCTCCTCCTCCTCCTTTTCTTCCTCCTCCTCCTCCTCCTCTTCCTCTTCCTCCTCCTCCTCTTCCTCTTCTCCTCCTTCTCCTCTTCCTCCTCCTCTTCCTCTCCCTCCTCTTCCTCTTCCTCCTCCTCCTCCTCCTCCTCTTCCTCATCTCCTCCTCCTCTTCCTCTTCCTCCTCCTCCTCCTCTCCCTCCTCCTCCTCCTCTTCCTCCTCTCCCTCCTCCTCCTCCTCTTCCTCTTCCTCCTCCTCCTCTTTCTCCTCTCCTCCCTCCTCCTCCTCTTCCTCCTCCTCCTTTTCCTCTTCCTCCTCTTCCTCCTCCTCCTCTTCTCCTCCTCCTCCTCTTCCTCCTCCTTAACTTAATATTTTGTTGCAAACCCTTTTGAGGCAATCACTGCAATCACATGATTCCTGTAACTGTTAGCTAGACTTCTGCTCCTCTCGACAAGTATTTTGTCGACTCCTCAAGAGCAAACTGCTCTTTGTGTCTCGTGTTTGAAGGTTGCCATTTCCAGACAGCAGTTTCAGCTCTTTCTAGGATTTAGGTCAGGGCTCATAGAAGCCACTTCAGAATAGTCCAATGTTTTCCTCTTAGCCATTCTTGGGTGTTTTTAGCTGTGTGTTTTGGGTCATTATCCTGTTGCAAGACCCATGACCTGTGCCTGAGACCAAGCTTTCTGACACTGGGTTTCACATTTCTCTCTAGAATCTTTGATAGTCTTGATATTTCATTGTCCCCTGCACAGATTCAAGACACCCTGTGCCAGATGCAGCAAAGCAGCCCCAAAACACAACAGAGCCTCCTCCATGTTTTACAGTAGGGACAGTGCTCTTTTCTTGATATGGTTTATTTTTCCATTTATGAAGATAGAGCTGAGGTGCCTAGCCAAAAAGCTCCATTTTTGTCTCATCTGTCCATAGGACATTCTCCCAGAAGCTTTGTGGCTTGTCAACATCTAGTTTAGCAAATTCCAGTCTGGCTTTTTTATGTTTTTTTTTTTCAACAATGGTGTCCTCCTTGGTTGTCTCCCATGAAGTCCACTTTGGCTCAAACAAAGATGGACGGCATGATTTCACACTGATGTCCTTGAGCTTAAAGTACACCTTTATTCTCCTTATAAGTTTTTCTGGGCTCTTTTGTTACCATTCGTATTATCCGTCTCTTTGATTTGTCATCAATGTTCCTCCTGCGGCCACATCCAGGAAGGTTGGCGACAGTCCCATGGATCTTAAATTTCTGAAAAATATGTGCAACTGTAGTCACAGGAACATCAAGCTGCTTGGAGATGGTCTTATAATCTTCACCTTTAACATGCTTGTCTATATGTTTCTTTCTAATCTCCTGAGACAACTCTTTCCTTCGCTTCCTCTGATCCATGTTGAGTGTGGTACACACCATGTCACCAAACAGCACAGTGAGTATCTGTAGGCTTACATATGCGCCACTGACTGATTACAAGATTGTAGACACCTGTGACACTAATTAGTGGACACACCTTGATTTAACATATCCTTTTGTCACATTATTTTCAGGGGAACCATCATTTCTGTCCAGGCCTATTTCATGAGTTTTCTTTTTTAAAAAAATTCCATGGAAGCAGAAAAGCAGCAATGTCTGACTGTCATCTGTTCATTTTCATAGATTTTTTTTTATTGATTATTACTTTTGTCAGATTCAAGTTATTCCTGTGACCATTGTGGGGTTTTCTTTCATTAAATGAGGGCGAGGGAAACCAACAATTTTGACCACAAGTGTATATACAGCTGGTATAACCTGGGTATCTTCTGTATATCATTATATATGTACAGCCGGTATAACCTGGGTATCTCCTGTATATAATTATATATGTACAGCTGGTATAACCTGGACATCTCCTGTATATCATTATATATGTACAGCTGGTATAACCTGGGCATCTTCTGTATATCATTATATATGTACAGCTGGTATAACCTGGGTATCTCCTGTATATAATTATATATGTACAGCCGGTATAACCTGGCATCTCCTGTATATAATTATATATGTACAGCTGGTATAACCTGGGTATCTTCTGTATATCATTATATATGTACAGCCGGTATAACCTGGGTATCTCCTGTATATAATTATATATGTACAGCCGGTAGAACCTGGGCATCTCCTGTATATAATTATATATGTACAGCCGGTATAACCTGGGTATCTTCAGTATATAATTATATATGTACAGCCGGTATAACCTGGGCATCTCCTGTATATAATTATATATGTACAGCTGGTATAACCTGGGTATCTTCTGTATATCATTATATATGTACAGCTGGTATAACCTGGGTATCTCCTGTATATAATTATATATGTACAGCCGGTAGAACCTGGGTATCTCCTGTATATAATTATATATGTACAGCTGGTATAACCTGGGTATCTCCTGTATATCATTATATATGTACAGCTGGTATAACCTGGGTATCTCCTGTATATAATTATATATGTACAGCTGGTATAACCTGGGCATCTCCTGTATATAATTATATATGTACAGCCGGTATAACCTGGGCATCTCCTGTATATAATTATATATGTACAGCTGGTATAACCTGGGCATCTCCTGTATATAATTATATATGTACAGCCGGTATAACCTGGGCATCTCCTGTATATAATTATATATGTACAGCTGGTATAACCTGGGCATCTTCTGTATATAATTATATATGTACAGCCGGTAGAACCTGGGTATCTTCTGTATATAATTATATATGTACAGCTGGTATAACCTGGGCATCTCCTGTATATAATTATATATGTACAGCTGGTATAACCTGGGTATCTCCTGTATAGAATTATATATGTACAGCCGGTATAACCTGGGCATCTTCAGTATATAATTATATATGTACAGCTGGTATAACCTGGGCATCTCCTGTATATAATTATATATGTACAGCCGGTATAACCTGGGCATCTCCTGTATATAATTATATATGTACAGCTGGTATAACCTGGGTATCTTCTGTATATCATTATATATGTACAGCTGGTATAACCTGGGTATCTCCTGTATATAATTATATATGTACAGCCGGTAGAACCTGGGTATCTCCTGTATATAATTATATATGTACAGCTGGTATAACCTGGGTATCTCCTGTATATCATTATATATGTACAGCTGGTATAACCTGGGTATCTCCTGTATATAATTATATATGTACAGCTGGTATAACCTGGGCATCTCCTGTATATAATTATATATGTACAGCCGGTATAACCTGGGCATCTCCTGTATATAATTACATATGTACAGCTGGTATAACCTGGGCATCTCCTGTATATAATTATATATGTACAGCCGGTATAACCTGGGCATCTCCTGTATATAATTATATATGTACAGCTGGTATAACCTGGGCATCTTCTGTATATAATTATATATGTACAGCCGGTAGAACCTGGGTATCTTCTGTATATAATTATATATGTACAGCTGGTATAACCTGGGCATCTCCTGTATATAATTATATATGTACAGCTGGTATAACCTGGGTATCTCCTGTATAGAATTATATATGTACAGCCGGTATAACCTGGGCATCTCCTGTATATAATTATATATGTACAGCCGGTATAACCTGGGCATCTCCTGTATATAATTATATATGTACAGCCGGTATAACCTGGGCATCTCCTGTATATAATTATATATGTACAGCCGGTATAACCTGGGCATCTTCTGTATATAATTATATATGTACAGCTGGTATAACATGGGTATCTCCTGTATATAATTATATATGTACAGCCGGTAGAACCTGGGTATCTTCTGTATATAATTATATATGTACAGCTGGTATAACCTGGGCATCTCCTGTATATAATTATATATGTACAGCTGGTATAACCTGGGTATCTTCTGTATATCATTATATATGTACAGCTGGTATAACCTGGGTATCTCCTGTATATAATTATATATGTACAGCCGGTAGAACCTGGGTATCTTCTGTATATAATTATATATGTACAGCTGGTATAACCTGGGCATCTCCTGTATATAATTATATATGTACAGCTGGTATAAACTGGGTATCTTCTGTATATCATTATATATGTACAGCTGGTATAACCTGGGTATCTCCTGTATATAATTATATATGTACAGCCGGTATAACCTGGGCATCTCCTGTATATAATTATATATGTACAGCTGGTATAACCTGGGTATCTCCTGTATATCATTATATATGTACAGCTGGTATAACCTGGGTATCTCCTATATATAATTATATATGTACAGCTGGTATAACCTGGGCATCTCCTGTATATAATTATATATGTACAGCCGGTATAGCCTGGGCATCTCCTGTATATAATTATATATGTACAGCTGGTATAACCTGGGCATCTTCTGTATATAATTATATATGTACAGCTGGTATAACCTGGGTATCTTCTGTATATCATTATATATGTACAGCTGGTATAACCTGGGTATCTCCTGTATATAATTATATATGTACAGCCGGTAGAACCTGGGTATCTCCTGTATATAATTATATATGTACAGCTGGTATAACCTGGGCATCTCCTGTATATAATTATATATGTACAGCTGGTATAACCTGGGCATCTCCTGTATATAATTATATATGTACAGCTGGTATAACCTGGGTATCTTCTGTATATCATTATATATGTACAGCTGGTATAACCTGGGTATCTCCTGTATATAATTATATATGTACAGCCGGTATAACCTGGGCATCTCCTGTATATAATTATATATGTACAGCTGGTGTAACCTGGGTATCTCCTGTATATCATTATATATGTACAGCTGGTATAACCTGGGTATCTCCTGTATATAATTATATATGTACAGCTGGTATAACCTGGGCATCTCCTGTATATAATTATATATGTACAGCTGGTATAACATGGGCATCTCCTGTATATAATTATATATATACAGCCGGTATAACCTGGGCATCTCCTACATATAATTATATATGTACAGCCGGTATAACCTGGACATCTCCTGTATATAATTATATATGTACAGCTGGTATAACCTGGGCATCTTCTGTATATAATTATATATGTACAGCTGGTATAACCTGGGCATCTCCTGTATATAATTATATATGTACAGCTGGTATAACCTGGGTATCTCCTGTATAGAATTATATATGTACAGCCGGTATAACCTGGGCATCTCCTCTTTATAATTATATATGTACAGCTGGTATAACCTGGGCATCTCCTGTATATAATTATATATGTACAGCCGGTATAACCTGGGCATCTCCTGTATATAATTATATATGTACAGTCGGTATAACCTGGGCATCTCCTGTATATAATTATATATGTACAGCCGGTATAACCTGGGCATCTTCTGTATATAATTATATATGTACAGCTGGTATAACATGGGTATCTGTCAGGGCCAGGCGGTCGGGCAGACCCAGGAGGTGGATCCACTGGGCCGAACTCTAAGATGGTGGTAGGGAGTCCGGTAGCTGAAGCACTGATGGGCAGCAGAACAGTCCGTGCAAGTGAAGGTAATGGGCAGCAGAACAGTCCGTGCAAGTGAAGGTAGCGGAGGAGTCCCTGGGACCACGGAGTCACAGATGGCAGTCCGGGTGACGTAGCTCAGGTTCGGAAGCCAAGATGATGTCAGGCGGGGTCCGGAACCTTTGGAGCGAGATGACGGGTCACCGCAGGGATCCGAGATGGTACGGACTGTCAGATGGCAGACGGACAGCGTGCGGGGCTCGGGATTCAGCAGGACTGGATGGCGAGGCGGGATCAGCTCTAGAAGAGAGATACGTAAGTATGGCAGGAAAACACAAGGAGACCTGACTCCTAGCTCAGAAAACACGAAGATCAGGCCCCGCCCCCTTGGACAAGAACCCCCTTTATACTCCGTACCTGTCTAACCTCATTTCCTGTTAATGGGCGCTGGCCCTTTAAGAAAGGGTCAGTGACCGCGCGCGCGCCCTAATGCGCATGCGCGCGGCCCGGGTGCCAGAAGCCAGGGAAGGAGGCTGAGAGGAGGACGCAGGGGAGCCGGCCAGGGCCTGGGAGGCCGTCGGGCGCCGGGATCGGCGGCCAGGGAGCCTAGGAAGGACGGGCACAAGAGACTGGGACGCGGGGAGCGTGGCAGGTGAGCCGGGGAGCGGGACAGGAGACCCGGGAAGGAGAGCCGAGGGCCCGGGGAGCGTGACAGTATCTCCTGTATATAATTATATATGTACAGCCGGTAGAACCTGGGTATCTTCTGTATATAATTATATATGTACAGCTGGTATAACCTGGGCATCTCCTGTATATAATTATATATGTACAGCTGGTATAACCAGGGTATCTTCTGTATATCATTATATATGTACAGCTGGTATAACCTGGGTATCTCCTGTATATAATTATATATGTACAGCCGGTAGAACCTGGGTATCTTCTGTATATAATTATATATGTACAGCTGGTATAACCTGGGCATCTCCTGTATATAATTATATATGTACAGCTGGTATAAACTGGGTATCTTCTGTATATCATTATATATGTACAGCTGGTATAACCTGGGTATCTCCTGTATTTAATTATATATGTACAGCCGGTATAACCTGGGCATCTCCTGTATATAATTATATATGTACAGCTGGTATAACCTGGGTATCTCCTGTATATAATTATATATGTACAGCTGGTATAACCTGGGCATCTCCTGTATATAATTATATATGTACAGCCGGTATAGCCTGGGCATCTCCTGTATATAATTATATATGTACAGCTGGTATAACCTGGGCATCTTCTGTATATAATTATATATGTACAGCTGGTATAACCTGGGTATCTTCTGTATATCATTATATATGTACAGCTGGTATAACCTGGGTATCTCCTGTATATAATTATATATGTACAGCCGGTAGAACCTGGGTATCTCCTGTATATAATTATATATGTACAGGCAGCTGGTATAACCTGGGCATCTCCTGTATATAATTATATATGTACAGCTGGTATAACCTGGGTATCTTCTGTATATCATTATATATGTACAACTGGTATAACCTGGGTATCTCCTGTATATAATTATATATGTACAGCCGGTATAACCTGGGCATCTCCTGTATATAATTATATATGTACAGCTGGTATAACCTGGGTATCTCCTGTATATCATTATATATGTACAGCTGGTATAACCTGGGTATCTCCTGTATATAATTATATATGTACAGCTGGTATAACCTGGGCATCTCCTGTATATAATTATATATGTACAGCCGGTATAGCCTGGGCATCTCCTGTATATAATTATATATGTACAGCTGGTATAACCTGGGCATCTTCTGTATATAATTATATATGTACAGCTGGTATAACCTGGGTATCTTCTGTATATCATTATATATGTACAGCTGGTATAACCTGGGTATCTCCTGTATATAATTATATATGTACAGCCGGTAGAACCTGGGTATCTCCTGTATATAATTATATATGTACAGCTGGTATAACCTGGGCATCTCCTGTATATAATTATATATGTACAGCTGGTATAACCTGGGCATCTCCTGTATATAATTATATATGTACAGCTGGTATAACCTGGGTATCTTCTGTATATCATTATATATGTACAGCTGGTATAACCTGGGTATCTCCTGTATATAATTATATATGTACAGCCGGTATAACCTGGGCATCTCCTGTATATAATTATATATGTACAGCTGGTATAACCTGGGTATCTCCTGTATATCATTATATATGTACAGCTGGTATAACCTGGGTATCTCCTGTATATAATTATATATGTACAGCTGGTATAACCTGGGCATCTCCTGTATATAATTATATATGTACAGCTGGTATAACATGGGCATCTCCTGTATATAATTATATATATACAGCCGGTATAACCTGGGCATCTCCTACATATAATTATATATGTACAGCCGGTATAACCTGGACATCTCCTGTATATAATTATATATGTACAGCTGGTATAACCTGGGCATCTTCTGTATATAATTATATATGTACAGCTGGTATAACCTGGGCATCTCCTGTATATAATTATATATGTACAGCTGGTATAACCTGGGTATCTCCTGTATAGAATTATATATGTACAGCCGGTATAACCTGGGCATCTCCTCTTTATAATTATATATGTACAGCTGGTATAACCTGGGCATCTCCTGTATATAATTATATATGTACAGCCGGTATAACCTGGGCATCTCCTGTATATAATTATATATGTACAGCCGGTATAACCTGGGCATCTCCTGTATATAATTATATATGTACAGCCGGTATAACCTGGGCATCTTCTGTATATAATTATATATGTACAGCTGGTATAACATGGGTATCTCCTGTATATAATTATATATGTACAGCCGGTAGAACCTGGGTATCTTCTGTATATAATTATATATGTACAGCTGGTATAACCTGGGCATCTCCTGTATATAATTATATATGTACAGCTGATATAACCAGGGTATCTTCTGTATATCATTATATATGTACAGCTGGTATAACCTGGGTATCTCCTGTATATAATTATATATGTACAGCCGGTAGAACCTGGGTATCTTCTGTATATAATTATATATGTACAGCTGGTATAACCTGGGCATCTCCTGTATATAATTATATATGTACAGCTGGTATAAACTGGGTATCTTCTGTATATCATTATATATGTACAGCTGGTATAACCTGGGTATCTCCTGTATTTAATTATATATGTACAGCCGGTATAACCTGGGCATCTCCTGTATATAATTATATATGTACAGCTGGTATAACCTGGGTATCTCCTGTATATGATTATATATGTACAGCTGGTATAACCTGGGTATCTCCTGTATATAATTATATATGTACAGCTGGTATAACCTGGGCATCTCCTGTATATAATTATATATGTACAGCCGGTATAGCCTGGGCATCTCCTGTATATAATTATATATGTACAGCTGGTATAACCTGGGCATCTTCTGTATATAATTATATATGTACAGCTGGTATAACCTGGGTATCTTCTGTATATCATTATATATGTACAGCTGGTATAACCTGGGTATCTTCTGTATATAATTATATATGTACAGCCGGTAGAACCTGGGTATCTCCTGTATATAATTATATATGTACAGGCAGCTGGTATAACCTGGGCATCTCCTGTATATAATTATATATGTACAGCTGGTATAACCTGGGTATCTTCTGTATATAATTATATATGTACAGCTGGTATAACCTGGGTATCTCCTGTATATAATTATATATGTACAGCTGGTATAACCTGGGCATCTTCTGTATATAATTATATATGTACAGCTGGTATAACCTGGGTATCTTCTGTATATAATTATATATGTACAGCTGGTATAACCTGGGTATCTCCTGTATATAATTATATATGTACAGCCGGTATAACCTGGGCATCTCCTGTATATAATTATATATGTACAGCTGGTATAACCTGGGTATCTCCTGTATATCATTATATATGTACAGCTGGTATAACCTGGGTATCTCCTGTATATAATTATATATGTACAGCTGGTATAACCTGGGCATCTCCTGTATATAATTATATATGTACAGCTGGTATAACCTGGGCATCTCCTGTATATAATTATATATATACAGCCGGTATAACCTGGGCATCTCCTACATATAATTATATATGTACAGCCGGTATAACCTGGACATCTCCTGTATATAATTATATATGTACAGCTGGTATAACCTGGGCATCTTCTGTATATAATTATATATGTACAGCTGGTATAACCTGGGCATCTTCTGTATATAATTATATATGTACAGCTGGTATAACCTGGGTATCTCCTGTATATAATTATATATGTACAGCCGGTAGAACCTGGGTATCTTCTGTATATAATTATATATGTACAGCTGGTATAACCTGGGCATCTCCTGTATATAATTATATATGTACAGCCGGTATAACCTGGGTATCTCCTGTATATAATTATATATGTACAGCTGGTATAACCTGGACATCTCCTGTATATAATTATATATGTACAGCCGGTAGAACCTGGGTATCTCCTGTATATAATTATATATGTACAGCTGGTATAACCTGGGCATCTTCTGTGTATAATTATATATGTACAGCTGGTAAAACCTGGGCATCTTCTGTATATAATTATATATGTACAGCTGGTATAACCTGGACATCTCCTGTATATAATTATATATGTACAGCCGGTAGAACCTGGGTATCTCCTGTATATAATTATATATGTACAGCTGGTATAACCTGGGCATCTTCTGTATATAATTATATATGTACAGCTGGTATAACCTGGGCATCTTCTGTATATAATTATATATGTACAGCCGGTATAACCTGGGTATCTCCTGTATATAATTATATATGTACAGCCGGTATAACCTGGGTATCTTCTGTATATCATTATATATGTACAGCTGGTATAACCTGGGTATCTCCTGTATATAATTATATATGTACAGCCGGTAGAACCTGGGTATCTCCTGTAAATAATTATATATGTACAGCTGGTATAACCTGGGCATCTCCTGTATATAATTATATATGTACAGCTGGTATAACCTGGGTATCTCCTGTATATAATTATATATGTACAGCCGGTAGAACCTGGGTATCTCCTGTATATAATTATATATGTACAGCTGGTATAACCTGGGCATCTCCTGTATATAATTATATATGTACAGCTGGTATAAACTGGGTATCTTCTGTATATCATTATATATGTACAGCTGGTATAACCTGGGTATCTCCTGTATATAATTATATATGTACAGCCGGTATAACCTGGGCATCTCCTGTATATAATTATATATGTACAGCTGGTATATCCTGGGTATCTCCTGTATATCATTATATATGTACAGCTGGTATAACCTGGGTATCTCCTGTATATAATTATATATGTACAGCTGGTATAACCTGGGCATCTCCTGTATATAATTATATATGTACAGCCGGTATAACCTGGGCATCTCCTGTATATAATTATATATGTACAGATGGTATAACCTGGGCATCTTCTGTATATAATTATATATGTACAGCTGGTATAACCTGGGCATCTCCTGTATATAATTATATATGTACAGCTGGTATAACCTGGGTATCTTCTGTATATCATTATATATGTACAGCTGGTATAACCTGGGTATCTCCTGTATATAATTATATATGTACAGCCGGTAGAACCTGGGTATCTCCTGTATATAATTATATATGTACAGCTGGTATAACCTGGGCATCTCCTGTATATAATTTTATATGTACAGCTGGTATAACCTGGGTATCTTCTGTATATCATTATATATGTACAGCTGGTATAACCTGGGCATCTCCTGTATATAATTATATATGTACAGCTGGTATAACCTGGGTATCTCCTTTATATAATTATATATGCACAGCTGGTATAACCTGGGCATCTCCTGTATATAATTATATATGTACAGCCGGTATAACCTGGGCATCTCCTGAATATAATTATATATGTACAGCCGGTATAACCTGGGCATCTCCTGTATATAATTATATATGTACAGCTGGTATAACCTGGGCATCTCCTGTATATAATTATATATGTACAGCCGGTATAACCTGGGCATCTCCTGTATATAATTATATATGTACAGCTGGTATAACTTGGATATCTTCTGTATATAATTATATATGTACAGCCGGTATAACCTGGGTATCTCCTGTATATAATTATATATGTACAGCCGGTATAACCTGGGTATCTCCTGTATATCATTATATATGTACAGCTGTTATAACCTGGATATCTTCTGTATATAATTATATATGTACAGCTGGTATAACCTGGGTATCTCCTGTATATCATTATATATGTACAGCCGGTATAACCTGGGTATCTCCTGTATATAATTATATATGTACAGCTGGTATAACCTGGGCATCTCCTGTATATAATTATATATGTACAGCTGGTATAACCTGGATATCTTCTGTATATAATTATATATGTACAGCTGGTATAACCTGGGTATCTCCTGTATATCATTATATATGTACAGCCAGTATAACCTGGGTATCTCCTGTATATCATTATATATGTACAGCTGGTATAACCTGGGTATCTCCTGTATATAATTATACATGTACAGCTGGTATAACCTGGGCATCTCCTGTATATAATTATATATGTACAGCCAATATAACCTGGGTATCTCCTGTATATAATTATATATGTACAGCTGGTATAACCTGGGTATCTCCTGTATATAATTATATATGTACAGCTGGTATAACCCGGGCATCTCCTGTATATAATTATATATGTACAGCCGGTATAACCTGGGTATCTCCTGTATATAATTATATATGTACAGCCGGTATAACCTGGGTATCTCCTGTATATAATTATATATGTACAGCCGGTATAACCTGGCCATCTCCTGTATATAATTATATATGTACAGCTGGTATAACCTGGGCATCTCCTGTATATAATTATATATGTACAGCTGGTATAACCTGGGCATCTCCTGTATATAATTATATATGTACAGCCGGTATAACCTGGGCATCTTCTGTATATAATTATATATGTACAGCTGGTATAACCTGGGCATCTCCTGTATATAATTATATATGTACAGGTGGTATAACCTGGACATCTCCTGTATATAATTATATATGTACAGCCGGTAAAACCCGGGCATCTCCTGTATATAATTATATATGTACAGCCGGTATAACCTGGGTATCTCCTGTATATAATTATATATGTACAGCTGGTATAACCTGGGCATCTCCTGTATATAATTATATATATACAGCTGGTATAACCTGGGCATCTCCTGTATATAATTATATATGTACAGCTGGTATAACCCGGGCATCTCCTGTATATAATTATATATGTACAGCCGGTATAACCTGGGTATCTCCTGTATATCATTATATATGTACAGCCGGTATAACCTGGGTATCTCCTGTATATAATTTTATATGTACAGCTGGTATAACCTGGACATCTCCTGTATATAATTATATATGTACAGCCGGTATAACCTGGGCATCTCCTGTATATAATTATATATGTACAGTTGGTATAACCTGGGTATCTCCTGTATATAATTTTATATGTACAGCTGATATAACCTGGGCATCTCCTGTATATAATTATATATGTACAGCTGGTATAACCTGGGCATCTTCTGTATATAATTATATATGTACAGCTGGTATAACCTGGGCATCTTCTGTATATAATTATATATGTACAGCTGGTATAACCTGGGTATCTCCTGTATATAATTATATATGTACAGCCGGTAGAACCTGGGTATCTTCTGTATATAATTATATATGTACAGCTGGTATAACCTGGGCATCTCCTGTATATAATTATATATGTACAGCCGGTATAACCTGGGTATCTCCTGTATATAATTATATATGTACAGCTGGTATAACCTGGACATCTCCTGTATATAATTATATATGTACAGCCGGTAGAACCTGGGTATCTCCTGTATATAATTATATATGTACAGCTGGTATAACCTGGGCATCTTCTGTATATAATTATATATGTACAGCTGGTATAACCTGGGCATCTTCTGTATATAATTATATATGTACAGCTGGTATAACCTGGGTATCTCCTGTATATAATTATATATGTACAGCCGGTATAACCTGGGTATCTTCTGTATATCATTATATATGTACAGCTGGTATAACCTGGGTATCTCCTGTATATAATTATATATGTACAGCCGGTAGAACCTGGGTATCTCCTGTATATAATTATATATGTACAGCTGGTATAACCTGGGCATCTCCTGTATATAATTATATATGTACAGCTGGTATAACCTGGGTATCTCCTGTATATAATTATATATGTACAGCTGGTATAACCTGGGTATCTCCTGTATATAATTATATATGTACAGCCGGTATAACCTGGGCATCTCCTGTATATAATTATATATGTACAGCTGGTATATCCTGGGTATCTCCTGTATATCATTATATATGTACAGCTGGTATAACCTGGGTATCTCCTGTATATAATTATATATGTACAGCTGGTATAACCTGGGCATCTCCTGTATATAATTATATATGTACAGCCGGTATAACCTGGGCATCTCCTGTATATAATTATATATGTACAGCTGGTATAACCTGGGCATCTTCTGTATATAATTATATATGTACAGCTGGTATAACCTGGGCATCTCCTGTATATAATTATATATGTACAGCTGGTATAACCTGGGTATCTTCTGTATATCATTATATATGTACAGCTGGTATAACCTGGGTATCTCCTGTATATAATTATATATGTACAGCCGGTAGAACCTGGGTATCTCCTGTATATAATTATATATGTACAGCTGGTATAACCTGGGCATCTCCTGTATATAATTTTATATGTACAGCTGGTATAACCTGGGTATCTTCTGTATATCATTATATATGTACAGCTGGTATAACCTGGGCATCTCCTGTATATAATTATATATGTACAGCTGGTATAACCTGGGTATCTCCTTTATATAATTATATATGCACAGCTGGTATAACCTGGGCATCTCCTGTATATAATTATATATGTACAGCCGGTATAACCTGGGCATCTCCTGAATATAATTATATATGTACAGCCGGTATAACCTGGGCATCTCCTGTATATAATTATATATGTACAGCTGGTATAACCTGGGCATCTCCTGTATATAATTATATATGTACAGCCGGTATAAGCTGGGCATCTCCTGTATATAATTATATATGTACAGCTGGTATAACTTGGATATCTTCTGTATATAATTATATATGTACAGCCGGTATAACCTGGGTATCTCCTGTATATAATTATATATGTACAGCCGGTATAACCTGGGTATCTCCTGTATATCATTATATATGTACAGCTGTTATAACCTGGATATCTTCTGTATATAATTATATATGTACAGCTGGTATAACCTGGGTATCTCCTGTATATCATTATATATGTACAGCCGGTATAACCTGGGTATCTCCTGTATATAATTATATATGTACAGCTGGTATAACCTGGGCATCTCCTGTATATAATTATATATGTACAGCTGGTATAACCTGGATATCTTCTGTATATAATTATATATGTACAGCTGGTATAACCTGGGTATCTCCTGTATATAATTATATATGTACAGCCAGTATAACCTGGGTATCTCCTGTATATCATTATATATGTACAGCTGGTATAACCTGGGTATCTCCTGTATATAATTATACATGTACAGCTGGTATAACCTGGGCATCTCCTGTATATAATTATATATGTACAGCCAATATAACCTGGGTATCTCCTGTATATAATTATATATGTACAGCTGGTATAACCTGGGTATCTCCTGTATATAATTATATATGTACAGCTGGTATAACCCGGGCATCTCCTGTATATAATTATATATGTACAGCCGGTATAACCTGGGTATCTCCTGTATATAATTATATATGTACAGCCGGTATAACCTGGGTATCTCCTGTATATAATTATATATGTACAGCCGGTATAACCTGGCCATCTCCTGTATATAATTATATATGTACAGCTGGTATAACCTGGGCATCTCCTGTATATAATTATATATGTACAGCTGGTATAACCTGGGCATCTCCTGTATATAATTATATATGTACAGCCGGTATAACCTGGGCATCTTCTGTATATAATTATATATGTACAGCTGGTATAACCTGGGCATCTCCTGTATATAATTATATATGTACAGGTGGTATAACCTGGACATCTCCTGTATATAATTATATATGTACAGCCGGTAAAACCCGGGCATCTCCTGTATATAATTATATATGTACAGCCGGTATAACCTGGGTATCTCCTGTATATAATTATATATGTACAGCTGGTATAACCTGGGCATCTCCTGTATATAATTATATATATACAGCTGGTATAACCTGGGCATCTCCTGTATATAATTATATATGTACAGCTGGTATAACCCGGGCATCTCCTGTATATAATTATATATGTACAGCCGGTATAACCTGGGTATCTCCTGTATATAATTTTATATGTACAGCTGGTATAACCTGGACATCTCCTGTATATAATTATATATGTACAGCCGGTATAACCTGGGCATCTCCTGTATATAATTATATATGTACAGTTGGTATAACCTGGGTATCTCCTGTATATAATTTTATATGTACAGCTGGTATAACCTGAATATCTTCTGTATATAATTATATATGTACAGCCGGTATAACCTGGGTATCTCCTGTATATAATTATATATGTACAGCCGGTATAACCTGGGTATCTCCTGTATATCATTATATATGTACAGCTGGTATAACCTGGATATCTTCTGTATATAATTATATATGTACAGCCGGTATAACCTGGGTATCTCCTGTATATCATTATATATGTACAGCCGGTATAACCAGGGTATCTCCTGTATATAATTATATATGTACAGCTGGTATAACCTGGATATCTTCTGTATATAATTATATATGTACAGCCGGTATAACCTGGGTATCTCCTGTATATCATTATATATGTACAGCTGGTATAACCTGGGTATCTCCTGTATGTTATTATATATGTACAGCTGGTATAACCTGGGCATCTTCTGTATATAATTATATATGTACAGCCGGTATAACCTGGGCATCTCCTGTATATAATTATATATGTACAGCTGGTGTAACCTGGGTATCTTCTGTATATCATTATATATGTACAGCTGGTATAACCTGGGCATCTCCTGTATATAATTATATATGTACAGCTGGTATAACCTGAGCATCTCCTGTATATAATTATATATGTGCAGGTGGTATAACCTGGGTATCTTCTGTACATAATTATGTGTTCAGCATATAATTTTACATTTGTGAAGAACTGTGGGATATACGGTAGTTTTGCTATATAAGCAATTAGAATCTGTAAATATATTATCTATAATCCTCCTTGCATTACCATTTGTTACCAGCAGGTGGAGATGTGGAGCTATTTCTCTATTCCATATCTGCAGTCCTATGTGACATACTGTATGTATATTCCCGATCACAACACTTTTTATATTTCTCCTCACTTGACACCTCTTTTCATAAATACTGTTCTATCATCATTAGTACAAATTTAAAATTGTTAGCTCTTCAGCCAAGGACCTTCTGTACTTTTTGGGCTCGGTGCAGACTCTACGCCTATCAGTTAAAGCAGGGGTGCACAACATTTTTTGGTCCTAGGGTCACATTGCAATAGTGAACCAATTCCAAGGGCTGTAATTTTTTTTGTAAAGGGGTATATACATGAATACCACCTTCAGTACATTAAAACAGCACAAGAACCAAGTTTTAAATATCTTAGGAGGACCTGAATGTCTGAACACACTCGTGAACACACATTAGCTAAAACTGAGATTTTGGAGCAGAAACATGCCAAATCCTCCTCATAATCTCAAATCTTTAATTTCTGAGAATTTTTAAGTTTTAACATAGCCATGAAGCACATTATGGATGCCTACATGTGTAAAAGATCTGAACCACTGTCAGCACATGAGTGTGGCACCTGAACCACTATCAGTACATAAATACATGAATGCTACACCAGAACCACTGTCAGTAAATGAATGCAGTGTCAGAACCACCTTCAGGTACACAAATGAAACACCAGAACCACTGTCACAACATGACTGCAACATCTGAACCACCATCAATACACTAATGTTGTGCCAGAACCACCGTCAGTACATGACTGCAGTGCCAGAACAGTCAGAATAAGAATGCAGCACCAGAACCACCTTCAAGTTTAGAAATGTAGCACCTGAACACACAAATGCAGCACCAGAATCACTGTCAGTTCATGGCTACAGCACCAGTCAGTACATGACTGAAATGCCAGAACCACTGTCAGTACATGACTGCAGCATCTGAACCACCATCAATACACAAATGTAGAGTCAGAACCTTCCTCAGTACAAGAATGCAGGGCCAGAACCATAATCAGAATATGACTGCAGCCCCTCTTCAGTACATCACTGTAGTGCTAGAATCATGAGTACATGAATGCAGCACTAGAACCATTGTCAGTACACAAATAGAATGCCAGAATCACAGTCAGTTCATGACTACAGCATCAGAACCACTATTTCGGTAATACATGACTGTAGTGCCAGAGCCACCATTAGTACACAACTGCTGTGCCAGAACCACTGTTACTTTCCTACAAGAATGCAGTGCCAGAACCACCATCAGTACATAAATGCAGCACCAGAACCAGTCATTACATGAATGCAGTGGCAAAATCAGTCAGTACATGAGTGCAGCATCAGAACCACTGTCAGTACATGAATACAGCACCAAGCTTAGTACAGCGATCAACTGTAATGTGAGACCAGCCCTATATAAAATAGTATTGCATGAGCCTACAATTCCCAGTATGTTGTTAACAATGGTAAGGAGATACTGGTAGAGGTCTGGAAGTGGAAGCCATCATCAGACGGCGGACCATAGAGGAACCATAGAACTAAAGAGAAGCAAGGAGTATAACATCCAGGTACCTTATGGATGACATCGCCTCTGATTGAAGCCGCTCTCATCCCTTCTATCTCCATGTAGTACAGATGCCTTGATGAAACGTCACACCCGCAGCTCGTGTCTCCAAACTTACCTCTTCTCCGTCTTCAACAGCATATCCCGACACGGTTCCCTTAAAAATAAAGTATCATTTACTGTCCCATAAATAAATATATATTTCATGCTGCGCACCTGAATATTTAATACCCTCTATATACTGCCCCTCTTCATAACATCACCCCAAAATGCCCCTCTATATAATATCTCCCACACACTGCCCCTTTTCATAATTCCCTTCATACACACTGCCCTTCTGTATAATATCCAAAACAGTCCCCCACACTGCCCCTGTCCATAAAAGACCCCCACATTGCCCCTCTCCATAATGTCCTCCACATTGCCCCTTTCCATAATACCCCCAACACTGCCCATCTGAATAATAGCCTCCCACACTGCCTCTCTGCATAAAGTCCCACTCTCCTCCACACCAATGTCCTTTGCTATTCTATGCCTCTGTCATTATCCCCCCTAATTGCCCCATAATCTTCACCATAATTAACACCAATTCGCCCTTCCCATGGCCCCCACATTTCATCTTCAGCTCCTCCATGGATTGCTTGCCAGTGTCCGATTTCTCCTCTTCTACGGTGTCGGCTTAAGCAGCAGTGTGATGATGTTGTGCTGTCATCATTACACCACTGCACGTTGTTCCTCTGTGACCGTCAAAGGTACTCGTTTTGAATATAGGGAAAATGGGAGACAGCCTCACTGGGTCCCCATGGGCTGCAACAACCCCTGGGCGGGCTATATGTTGTACAGGCCTGGGTGGAAGGGGTAAATACTCCTAATAGTAATGATGAACGAGCACTACCATGCTTGGAAGCTCAGTTCTCATAATTAGTAATGAGTGGGCACTACCATGCTCAGGTGCTCAGTACTTGTAATTAGTGATGAGTGGGCACTACCATGCTCAGGTGCTCAGTACCCATAATAAGCAGTTGGTGCTCGAAAGGGCGTGACTTGAGTACCCGAGTATAATGGAAGTCAATGGGGAACTCAAGCATTTTTCTTGGCATTGCCACCATGACACTCGCTGAGTGTCATGGTGGAATCAGAGGCTTTTCAATCTACGGATTCTAGCAAACGCCACTATGGTTTCTCTGGTGTTTCTGAGTTACACAGGCAAGCTCGGGCATCAACCATCTGTTGGGTAAATTAATCTTTAGGCTAGTAAGAGTTAACCTCTGCTAGCCTGCTGGTTACCTCTGGAATCAGATGTTGTTGAAAACCTATCACATTTACTCCCCGCATTTTTAAGATGGGGAAATTTGTCTTCCCATGCCGACTATAGTTTATTGCTGTGTTGGTCTGTCTGCTGTTATGTCTCAGTCCTGTGGGTGATATTGCATGCTGCTTGGTGTTGTGGCATTTTCTAGTCATAGAGTTGTTGTTTCCTCTATGCTCTTATTTTCCTCCTACCTCTTATACCTTTGTGTGAGCATGCTGTGTGATAGAGGTTTGGTTTCCCCTGTATGTCGATCTCTGTTGGTTTTATCACACTCCTGTCCTGGCCCTCCCCTGGGGTAGAGAGGAAGGGGCTATAAGATCAGGGCAGGGCCAGGACAGAGGCTCAGAAATCCTCACCTTCAGAGGTAACTCTGTTGTAGCACAGGGCCCCCCTAGCTTGAGGGCCAGTCTAGGACCCCCTCTCCTCTGCTCTCCGTGGGATAGGAGGAGGTATAAGATCAGGGCTGGTCAGAAGCAGGGTCAGGAAGGCGGCTCAGAAATCCTCACCTTCAGAGGTAACTCTGTTGTAGCATAGGGCCTCCCTAGCTTGAGGGCCAGTCTAGGACCCCCTCTCCTCTGCTCTCCCTGGGATAGGAGGAGGTATAAGATATGGGCTGGTCAGAAGCAGGGTCAGGAAGGCGGCTCAGACATCCTCACCTTCAGAGGTAACTCTGAGATCAGGGATAGCACAGGGCCCCCCTAGCTTGAGGGCCAGTCTAGAAGCCCTGTCCTCTGCTCTCCCCTGGGTTAGGAGGGGGTATAACATTAGGGCTGGTCAAGAGCAAGACCAGGAAGGTGGCTCAGACATTCTCACCTTCAGAGGTAACTCTGAGATTAAAGATAGCACAGGGTCTCCCTAGCCTGAGGGCCAGTCTTGAAGCCCTTGTCCCCTGCTTTTTCCAATCATTGACAATTTTAGATTTCTCGGAAAAATGCTTGAGTTACCCAATAACCTATAATACTTGGGTACTCGAGTTGCACCCATCCGATCACCAACTGCTCGTTACGAGTACCGAGAACCCGAACATGGTAGTGCTCTCTCATCACTACCTATTAGACTTATGGGCAGTATTGTTCAAGGTGCACAACTGCCATCAAGGCAATGACTTCAGGGAGCCAAAACTGGGTGATAATAAGGGCACTGTATGGGTACAGTCAAGGGGCTGCACTACCATTAGCCAGAATTGTCCCTTACATCTTAGATTTGGGTGCCCTTTCTTGTTTGTAATTACATGTCTGGCCCTGACATGCCCCTTAAATACAAGCTATGCTGAATTTTTAGGATAGGTGAGAATTCTGCTGCTGCAAGCTGTCTCCCAGCCTCAGATAAAGCCTCCAAACCTGTTGTTGGAAACCTATCATATATTCTCCCCGCCTTTTTAAAATGGTGGACTCTGTCTTCCCATGCCTACTATGGTTTATTGCTCAACCAGCTGTGTGCTCATTAATCTTCAGGCTAGCAAGAGTTAACTTTTGCTAACCTGCTGATTACCTCAGGGTTCACATGTTCTTGGAAACCTATCATACTTACTCCCCGGGTTTTTAAGATGGTGGAATCTGTCTTCCCATGCCGACTATAGTTTATTGCTCACCCAGCTGTGTGCTGATTAATCTTCAGGCTAGCAAGAGTTAACCTTTGCTAGCCCGCTGATTACCTCAGGGATCACATGTTCTTGGAAACCTATCATATTTACTCTCCGCCTTTTTAAGATGGTGGAATCTGTCTTCCCATGCCTACTATAGTTTATTGCTCAACCAGCTGTGTGCTTATTAATCTTCAGGCTAGCAAGAGTTAACCTTTGCTAGCCCACTGATTACCTCAGGGATCACATGTTCTTGGAAACCTATCATATTTACTCTCCGCCTTTTTAAGATGGTGGAATCTGTCTTCCCATGCCGACTATAGTTTATTGCTCACCCAGCTGTGTGCTCATTAATCTTCAGGCTAGCAAGAGTTAACCTTTGCTAGCCCGCTGATTACCTCAGGGATCACATGTTCTTGGAAACCTAGCATACTTACTCCCCGCCTTTTTAAGATGGTGGAATCTGTCTTCCCATGGCGACTATAGTTTATTGCTCAACCAGCTGTGTGCTCATTAATCTTCAGGCTAGCAAGACTTAACCTTTGCTAGCCTTCTGATTACCTCAGGGATCACATGTTCTTGGAAACCTATCATACTTACTCCCCGACTTTTTAAGATGGTGGAATCTGTCTTCCCATGCCGACTATAGTTTATTGCTCACCCAGCAGTGTGCTCATTAATCTTCAGGCTAGCAAGAGTTAACCTTTGCTAGCCCGCTGATTACCTCAGGGATCACATGTTCTTGGAAACCTATCAAATTTACTCCCCGCCTTTTTAAGATGGGGGAATCTGTCTTCCCGTGCCTACTATAGTTTATTGCTCAGCCAGCTGTGTGCTTATTAATCTTCAGGCTAGCAAGAGTTAACTTTTGCTAACCTGCTGATTACCTCAGGGTTCACATGTTCTTGGAAACCTATCATATTTACTCTCCGCCTTTTTAAGATGGTGGAATCTGTCTTCCCATGCCGACTATAGTTTATTGCTCAACCAGCTGTGTGCTCATTAATCTTCAGGCTAGCAACAGTTAACCTTTGCTAGCCCGCTGATTACCTCAGGGATCACATGTTCTTGGAAACCTATCAAATTTACTCCCCGCCTTTTTAAGATGGGGGAATCTGTCTTCCCATGCCTACTATAGTTTATTGCTCAGCCAGCTGTGTGCTTATTAATCTTCAGGCTAGCAAGAGTTAACTTTTGCTAACCTGCTGATTACCTCAGGGATCACATGTTCTTGGAAACCTATCATACTTACTCCCCGGCTTTTTAAGATGGTGGAATCTGTCTTCCCATGCCTACTATAGTTTATTGCTCAACCAGCTGTGTGCTTATTAATCTTCAGGCTAGCAAGAGTTAACCTTTGCTAGCCCACTGATTACCTCAGGGATCACATGTTCTTGAAAACCTATCATATTTACTCTCCGCCTTTTTAAGATGGTGGAATCTGTCTTCCCATGCCGACTATAGTTTATTGCTCAACCAGCTGTGTGCTCATTAATCTTCAGGCTAGCAACAGTTAACCTTTGTTAGCCTGCTAATTACCTGAGGGATCACATGTTCTTTAAAACCTATCATATTTACTCCCCGCCTTTTTAAGATGGTGGAATCTGTCTTCCCATGCCGACAATAGTTTATTGCTCTGTTCATGTGTGCTGTTGTGTCTCAATCCTGCGGGTGCTGATTTTGCGTGCTGCTTGGAGTTGTGGAATTCTCTTGTTCTTTTCTCCCTGCTCTTATTTTCCTCCTTACCTTGTCATTGTTGCTTCGCCGGCACTTGTACTGGACGGGGTTGAAGAATTAGATGGGATTTTTGGACGGTATTTTGGGATAGTGCAGGATCAAGGAAGACAAGGATATCGTGGTGAATGTTGCTTGTATTTCCATTTAATATAACAATAAAGCAAAACAGTTTCCCAAAAAGACTGAACTTTATTCTCAAATCCCGTCCTCATCTGCAGTCGCACACCTCGCTGTGAATCCTTATAGAAACGTCCGCCCCGTTATAGTATTTCTACATAATGTATATACAGAAATAGTTCTATTTATATCAAAGTACACTTGTTTTATATAGAACATAGCAGCATATCAAATATGGATCGAATCCCGTTCACCTCAACATCCGGGTCACTTAATTAAAATTGCAGGAAATCTTTCTTCAAAGTTCTGCATTATATAAAGTGCACCTGCTGTCTGCAATAAAAAATAGAGGGGGACGTTTGGGGAACAGATCCATAATCATAAAGAATAAATTTCCTTTTGCCTGTAGTCACCACTAGAGGGAGCTTGAATACAAGTATGCAGTAAGCTCTGGAGCTCCCTCTAGTGGTCACTCCAGGAACTTATAATCTTATCATTTTGCTTTTTTATTCAGGGGGAATGACTTTGGACCAGACCCCAATTTGTCCCCCACCAAATCATGGAGACAACAGGTGCCCCGTGGTGAAAAAAACCCAGCAATACATAAAATATACACGTGAAGGGTGTCCCATTACGCACAGCATTGTGTTCAAAGTGGAACATTCAACAGTAAATTGGGTGATATCATAACACATCTCTTCACCAGTAAATCACTGACAACAGTTCGTACGGCATAAACTACGAAATAAAATAACAGAAAATAGTTTTTTTATTTTTTTTTGTCCACATATATTTTCTCTCATAGACACCCAGTTTTTTTTTCTTTTCTTTCTTTATATAAAATTATATATATACAATTATTTGCCTATTTATATATCTCTCTTTAGATCTGTGCATGCACACACAGGCGGCCAGTCACATGCACACGCGTGCACATCTACGCGCACTCACGCAACCACGCACGCATACGCTTTATTGCAGACTCCCTCGTTGCTCTGTACCATGTGCAGGACACGGTTAAGGGGGGCAAAGGTGGCAAAGAAAAGTGGCTTTGAGGAAAGATTGGGCAGGATAGGGGTGACATCTCTAAGACGTGGGCATAGTACAACGTATCCATTCTTTCATCACAGCGTTTTCGTTAGTGGAGTGGAATCTTAGTTATGTCTAATTTTTCCTAATTTTGACACCCATGCGCTATTATGGTATGAAGGTGGCAGTTTGATATTGGCCAACAATTAGGAATGCACCTCTGTACTGTAGAGGTGTTGATGAAACCCTATTTCTAGCTTTTAATGTCCATACAGTCTGCAAAAAAAAAAATTGAGAGCTGTAATGAGTAATACTACTTCACCTATTGGGTTTTTGCTGGGCTCCTCAATGGATTGGCCAAGAGATTTGCTCAGGGGTGGGGAAAAGAAAAGCAAGGGTGTGGCTAAGGGGGCCTGGCATGGCTTTAGGACTGAGTCCTGGGTTGATTGGCCAAGACATCTGCTCAGGGGTGAGAAAAAGAAAAGCAAGGGTGTGGCTAAGGGGGCTGGCATGGCTTTAGGACTGAGTCCTGGGTTGATTGGCCAAGACATCTGCTCAGGGGTGAGAAAAAGAAAAGCAAGGGTGTGGCTAAGGGGGCTGGCATGGCTTTAGGACTGAGTCCTGGGTTGATTGGCCAAGACATCTGCTCAGGGGTGGGGAAAGGAAAGGCAATGGTGTGGCTAAAGGGGCTGGCATTGCTTTAAGACTGAGTACTAGGTTGATTGGCCAAGGGATTTGCTCAGGAGTGGGGAAAAGAAAGGCAAGTGTGTGGGTAGGGGGCTGGCATAGCTTTAGGACTGAGTACTAGGTTGATTAGCCAAGATATTTGCTCAGGGGTGTGGAAAAGAAAGGCAAAGGGGTCGATAGGGGGCTGGCATGGCTTTAGGGCTGAGTATTGGATTTATTGGCAAAGAGATCTATTCAGGGGTGGGGGAAAACAAGGCAAAGGTGTGGCTAAGGGGCTGTCATGGCTTTAGGACTCAGTAGTAGGTTGATTAGCCAAGATATTTGCTCAGAGATAGGGGAAAGGCAAGGGTGTGGCTAGAGGGCTGACGTGGCTTTATGATTCAGTACTGGGTTGATTAGCCAAGATATTTGCTCAGGGGTAGGGGAAAAAAAGGCAAGGGTGTGGCTAGAGGGCTGACGTCGCTTTAGGAATGAGCAATGGGCTGATTGGCCATGAGATCTACACAGGGGTGGGAAATGAAAAACAAAGGTGTGACTACGGGGCTAGCATGGCTTTAACACTGAGGATTGGGTTGATTGGCCAAGAGCTCTGCTCAGGATTCAGGAAAAGAAAAGCACGGGGCTAGGGGGCTGGCATTGCTTTAGGACTGAGTACTGAGTTGATTGGCCAAGGCATCTATTTAGGGGTGGGGGGAAAAAGGCAAGGGTGAAGCTAGGGGGCTGGCATGAGTTTAGGACTGAGTACTGGGTTAATTGGCTAAGAGATCTGTTCAGGGTGGGAAAAGAATGGCAAGGGTGTGTGTTATGGTCAGGAGACCGCAAAAGATCTTGCAAAAAAACCATAAAAAATAATAGAAGATAATGCACAAGAGTAGTTGGAAACTTAGCTGGCTACAATCCACTGACTACACAAACACAACTAGAAGTAGCAGTGGAGCGTTCCTAACAAACTTAGATGCCTCGTCACCGCCGGAGAACTAACCTCAAAGGTGAAATAAGGAATCCTGACTTGCCTCAGAGCACAGTCCCCAAAAGAATGAAAAAAGCCCCCAACATATAACGACGGTGATATAAGAAAAAACAACACACAGATGGTAATTGTAGTGTTACGAAAAGTGAGGCCCTGCTAGCTAGATACAAAAGTATAGGATAGATTTGCTGGTTGCAGCCAGTAAAAATCCTAAAAAAAATACCAACACCTGATAATTAAAAATTCCTTTTAAAGATCATACGATCTTTCCTCCCACTATATCAGGAACTCATGTGGAAATACATTTAAATAGAAAATGCAAATATAATAGAAAAGATCTTACTACCAAAACACATGAGATACAAAAATGCAAACTCTAGATCAGACATGGAGCAAAACTCCCTTTCTAGCTGTGAATTAATCGTCCTCCAAACATAGTGCAGGGAGAACTGTTATTCACATGCAAGAAACAAACGGTGCATGAGAATTAATTAATTCTCAGGAGGAAAAAACAAAAATACTTATCAGGCATAGCTGCAGACCAGGATGACATGGAAACAAAATCGATGCAAAAGAACGAAAAAAACGCTGTAGAAATCATTCCTGGAGAATCCAAAAAGGAGCAGAAAAACAGAACCTACAGAGAAAAGCAAAAGCCTAAAGACTGGAGGACAAACTTAAGGACATTTTCTCATGGAGCAGAAACAATTATCACCGGCAAAGGCTAGACAGAAACTGCCTTCCTTTATTCCCCCAGGCTTGACTGCATAGGCTTCCTGAAAAAGCAATCATCTCCTACACCTGTCTGAGCGACAGATACAGAATCAGACTCACTACCAGTACTAGCCATCAGAGGGAGCCCAGAAACACTCCCGGGAACAGCACCATATGTGATGATATTCACAACAGGTGTGGCTAGGGGGCTGGCATGGCTTTACACTGAATGAGATAATTGGTCAAGTGATATGCTCAGGGGTGGGGAAAGAAAGGCAAGGTTGTGGCTAGGGGGCTAGCATTGCTTTAGGAATGAGTACCAGGTTTATTGGCCAAGAGATCTGCTCAGGGGTAAGGAAAAGGATAGCAAGGTTGTGGCTAGGGTGCTGGCATAGATTTAGCACTAAATAATGGGTTGATTGGCCAAGAGACGTACTCAGGGGTGGAGAATAGGAAGGCAAGGGTGTGACTAGGGGGCTGGCATGGCTTTAGGACTGAGTACTGGGTTGATTGGCCAAGAGACCTACTTAGAGGAGACAAATGGAAGGCACGGGGGTTGGCAAGACTATTAGCCAAGAGATCTTATTGATGGTGAGGGAAAACAAGCCAAGAATGTGGCTAGGGGTCTGGCATGGCTTTAGCACAGAATATTAGATTAATTGACCTACTTTGGAGTGGGTAAAAAAGGCAAGGGCGTGACCAGGGTGCTATCAGGGTTTTAGCATGAGAATCTGCCTAGATTAGCCAAGAGATCTAATTGGTGGTGAAGAAAAAAAGGCAAGCGTGTGGCTAAAGGACTGGTGGAGCTTTACTGCTGACTATTGGATTGAATGACCATTAGATCTACTCAGGGGTGGGGAAAGGTGTGGCTAGGTGGCTGACAGAGCTTTAGCATTGTGAACTATGTAGATTGACCAAAAGAACTGCTAAGGGAAGGGGTGTAGTGAAAGGTAAGAGTGTGGCTCAGCACTCCATATTGGATGGATTGGCCATGAGCTCTATTCAGGGGTGGGGATAAAGAAAGGCATGGGTGTGGCCAGGGCGCTGTAAGGGCTCTAACAATGGTTATTGGGTGGACTGATCATGAGCTCTATTCAGGGGTGGGGAAAAGAAAAGCATGGGTGTGGCCAGGGCACTGTAAGGGCTCTAACAATGTATATTGGGTGGATTGACCATGAGATTCATTCAGGGGTAGGGAAAAAGAAAGTCATGGGTGTGGCCAGGGTTCTGTAATGGCTCAAACAATGGATATTGGGTGGCTTGGCCAGGGGTGGGGAAAAAAGGCAATGGTGTGGCCAGGGCACTGAAAGGGCTCTAACAATGCATATTGGGTGGATCTATTCAGGGGTGGGGAAAAAAAGGCATGGGCGTGGCCAGGGCGCTGTAAAGGCTCTAACAATGGTTGTTGGATGGATTGATCATGAGATCTATTCAGGGGTGGGGAAAAAGAAAGGCATGGGTGTGGCCAGGGTGGTGTAATGGCTCACACAATGGATATTGGGTGGATTGGCCAAGAGGTCTATTCAGGGGTGGGGATAAAAAGGCAAGGGTGTGGCCAGGACGCTGTAATGGCTCTAACAATGGATACTGGGTGGAATGACAATGAGATCTATTCAGGGGTGGGGAAAAAGAAAGGCATGGGTGTGGCCAGGGCTCTAACAATGGTTATTGGGTGGACTGACCATGAGATCTATTCAGGGGTGGGGAAAAGAAAGGCAAAGGGGCTAGGCAGAGCGCCAACACTGGCAATTGGGTGGATTAGGCAATTTTTGAGCTGCTGGTCCGCCGGAAGCCTCCAAAAGCATCAATGTAAACAAGTGAAGGTAAAAAAAAAAAGGTGCAATAAACTTTATCAGTAGAAAGATTAAATTTAAGCTTATTAACATTGGCTTAGTAAAAGAAGAACCAAACTCAGCAAGCATTAATACATATATGGCAGTGTAGCTGCTGATCATCACCAAAGAAAGCACTGCTCGTATGAGGTCACATGAATGTTCGTGGGTTCCTTCAAAACAGCGCCCCCTTTTGGTTGTGTATATATCTAATATGTCTTCCACTGTCTCTTTCCAATTTCTGCATTCACTCCCCTTCATTTATATCCTCATTACATCTTCCCATGCTTCCTGTTGCCTGAGACTAAAACAAGTCTGTGCGTCATATAGAGGCAGTGTTCTGTATAGCATAACGACCTTCTTGTTAGTAGCCACTTGTACTCAAAACAAAGAGGCCACCTAGAAAGGGGGTTTGTAATGAGGTGCAAGGAAAGAAACAAAAGTGCATTTCGGAAATGTATCACCATGAGAGTGCAGCTGCTGCAGAACAGCTTGGCTCGGATAACATTACACATAGTGGACACTTTGAAGACGTCTCAGCTGAATTTGCCCTCGGAGAATTTCTCTAAATGTTTAAAATCAATCACAATTTCTAACAAAATAAAGTGAAAACTTCAATTTTTGGCAATTTTTTTAAGCCCTAAAATATAGAAGAGATTACAGCAATGAGACGTGTAATGGGTGTGAAAACCAGGAAACAAGCTGAGGAATGACCCAAGAAGAAACCTGGGCTCAGACAGAGGCTTGCTTCAAATTCTGGAAACAGCGCCATTTATGTGCACAGGCTGTGTCTGGTACTGCAGCTAAACTTAAGCCAATGCCGTCATACAGGACACGGCCTACAGACAAAAGTGGCAATGGTTTTGGGAAAAAAAATCATCCTTTTTTTCCAATCTTATCTTAATTCCCATTGGCTTTAGCTGAGACATAAAGCTGGTCACACATTGGGATAATTTTTAGACTGAAAATTTAAATGTATTAACCCAGGGTAAACCTACGATGAAATTCTGGATATTTGACCAAAAAGACATAATTTCTTTTTTTTTTATTCCTATTTGCTTTAGCTGAGACATTAAGCTGGTCACACATTGGGATAATTTTTAGACCGAAAATTTATTGTATTAAACTAAGGCATACTTACAATGAAATTCTGGATATTTGACTAGGAAAACATCATTTCTTTTTTGATCCCTATTTAGCTGAGAGATAACGCTGGTCACACATTGGATAATTTTTAGACCGAAAATTTATTGTATTAAACTAGGGCATACCTATGATGAAATTCTAGATATTTGACCAGGAAAACATCATTTCTTTTATTGATTCCCATTTGCTTTAGCTGAGACATAACGCTGGTCACACATTGAGATAATTTTTAGACCGAAAATGTAAATGTATTAACTTAGGGCAAACCGACGATGAAATTCTGGATATTTAACCAGGAAGACATCATTTCTTCTTTTTGATTCCTATTTGCTTTAGCTGGTCACACATTGGATAATTTTTAGACCGAAAGTTTAAATGTATTAGACTAGGGTAAACCTAAGATGAAATTCTGGATATTTGACCAGGAAAACATAATTTTTTTATTGATTCCCATTTCCTTTAGCTGGGACATAACGCTGGTTACACACTGGGATTGGATAATTTTTAGACCGACGATTTTAATTAATTAGCCTAGGGCAAAGCTTAGATGAAATTCTGGATATTTGACCAAGAAAACATCATTTCTTCTTTTTTTTATTCCCATTTGCTTTAGCTGAGACATAACGCTGGTCACACATTGTATGATTTTTAGACCGAAAATTTAAATGTATTGGACTAGAGCAAACCTACAATGAAATTCTAGATATTTGACCAAAAAGACATAATTTCTTTTTTGTTATTCCCATTTGCTTTAGATGCGACATGAAGATGGTCACACATTGGGGTTGGATAATTTTTAGACCGAAAAGTTAAATGTATTAGCCTAGGTTAAACCTACGATGAAATTCTGGATATTTGACGAAAAAGACATCATCTCTTTTTTTTAATTAACATTTGCTTTAGCTGAGACATTAAGCTGGTGACACATTGGGATAATTTTTAGAACGAAAAGTTAAATGTATTAGCCTAGGTCAAACCTACGATGAAATTCTGGATATTTGACCAGGAAGACATAATTTCTTTTATTGTTTCCCATTTGCTTTAGCTGGGACATAACGCTGTTCACACATTGGGATTGGATAATTTTTAGACCAAAAATGTAAATGTATTAGCATAGGGTAAACCTACGATGAAATTCTGGATATTTGACCAGGGAGACATCATTTCTTTTTTTGATTCCCCCTTGCTTTAGCTGAGACAACACTGGTCACACATTTGGATAATTTTTAGACCGAAAATTTAAATGAATTAGACTAGGGCCAACCTATGATGAAATTCTGGATATTTGACCAGGAAAACATAATTTCTTTTTTCTTTATTCCCATTTGCTTTAGCTGAGACATTAAGCTGGTCACACATTGGGATAATTTTTAGACCGAAAATTTAAATGAATTAGACTAGGGCAAACCTACGATGAAATTCTGTATATTTGACCAGGAAGACATCATTCTTACCTAAGACCCCCAACAAAATGTTATAAAGAAAATTTATAGGACCTGACATTTTTTGGGTTTGTCACCTTGGAAGTGACCAAATTCTATTTCCAAGGCCAATATCCAGACACGTGGTGCATGTTCCTCGCTGCAGTTTGTTTGTTTTTTTGCTTCCTCTAGAACAATACAGGATGGGCTGACTTGGAAGGACTTAAAGGAGAACTCCGATCAAAACTGAAAAATTATCGATATGCATAGGCCCCAATTCATCAAGCAGTTTTCAACAGTTTTCTGCTGTGTAACTAATTGAAATAGCGTTACTTTTGGTGTTTATCCGCCAGCACTCTTTTACCTACGAACATTACTTGGTAAGACATGTGACATCTAAGCTCCACCCACAATATATTTAGAACATGACAATAAGACGTGACAATATGGTTCCTACATTGTAGTAGCTTTAGCTCCATGACACAAATCTTCCTGCACATCATTTGTATCAGACTCCACCCCTGCTGTATTGCCACTCCCCCTCCTGCTGGTGGGTTCCACCCCTGCTTATGTCATTCTTTGTCATTAATAGCCTTTAGTTGGTAAGTGCATATAAACATCTGATATTTAAGCTCCACCTACAATAATAATCATGTATATTGTCTCAGACTCCACCCCTGCTTTATGGCCACTCCCTCTCCTGCTGCTGGGTTACACCCCTGCTTAAGTAATTCTTCTTTCCATTCTTAGCCTTTAGTTGGTAAGTGCACATAATCTGTGACATCTAAGCTCCACCCACAATAGTAAAAATTTAGCTCCACCCTTGCTTTTTTACCACTTTCCCTCCTGCTGCTGGGTTCCACCCTTGCTTATGTTGTTCTTCTTTCCATTCTTACCCTTTAGGTTGTAAATGCCAATAATCATTTTATATACGCTCCACCTACAATAATAATGGTTTATATGTCTCAGACTCCACCCCTGCTTTGTGGCCACACCCTTTCCTGCTGTTGGGTTACACCCCCGCTTATGTATTTTTCTTTCCATTCCTAGCCTGCATATAATTTGGGACTTCTAAGCTCCACATACAATAATAAAGATTTAGTTCCACCCCTGCTGTATTGCCACTGCCCCACATGCTGTTGGGATCCACCCCTGCTTACATAATTCTTTTCCATTCTTTACCTTTTAAGTGGTAAGAAAATATAATCATCTATTATCGAAGCGCCACCCACAATATAGATTTATATCATTTGTCAAACTCCACCCCTGCTGTATTACCACTCCCCCTTCTGATGTTGGGTTACACCCCCGCTTATGTCATTTTCCTTTCCATTCTTAGCCTTTAGTTGGTAAGTGCATATAATCTAGGTCATCTAAGCTCCACATACAATAGTAAAAATTTAGCTCCACCCCTGCTGTATTGCTACTCCCCCTCCTGCTGTTGATATCCACCCCTGCTTATGTCATTCTTTTCCATTCTTACCCTTTAGGTGGTAAGATAATATACTCATCAGATATCTAAGCCCCATCCACAATAATGATTTATATCATTTGTCAAACTCCACCCCTGCTTTATGGCCACTCCCCCCTGCTGTTGGGTTACACCCCTGCTTATGTAATTTTCCTTTCCAGTCTTAGCCTTTAGTTGGTAAGTGCATATAATCTAGGACATCTAAGATCCACATACAATAGAAAAGATTTAGCTCCACCCCTGCTGTATTGCCACTCCCCCTCCTGCTGTTGGGTTCCACCCCTGCTTATGTAATTCTTTTCCATTCTTACCTTTTAGGTGGTAAGAAAATATAATCATCTATTATCGAAGCTCCACCCACAACAGATTTATATCATGTGTCAAACTCCACCCCTGCTGTATTACCACTCCCCCTCCGGCTGTTGGGTTACACCCCTGCTTATGCTATTTTCCTGTTATTAGCCTTTAGTAGGTAAGTGCATATAATCTGACATCTAAGCTCCACCCCTGCTTTATGACCCCCTCCCCTTCCTGCTGTTGGGTTACACCCCTGCTTATCAAATTTTCCCTTCCATTATTACCCTTTAGAAGGCAAGAGCATATAATCTGTGACATCTAAGCTCCACCCCTGCTTTATGACCACTCCCCTTCCTGCTGTTGGGTTACACCCCTGCTTATCTAATTTTCCCTTCCATTATTACCCTTTAGAAGGCAAGAGCATATAATCTGTGACATCTAAGCTCCACCCCTGCTTTATGACCCCTCCCCTTCCTGCTGTTGGGTTACACCCCTGCTTATCTAATTTTCCCTTCCATTATTACCCTTTAGAAGGCAAGAGCATATAATCTGTGACATCTAAGCTCCACCCCTGCTTTATGACCACTCCCCTTCCTGCTGTTGGGTTACACCCCTGCTTATCTAATTTTCCCTTCCATTATTACCCTTTAGAAGGCAAGTGCATATAATCTGACATTGAAGCTCCACCCACAATAGTAAATACCTACTCACCCTCTGCTGTATTACCACTCCCTCTCCTGCTGTTGGGTTACACCCCTGCTTAAGTCATCCTTCTTTCCGTCTATGGACATCCCTAGATATGCTCCATCCCTCATTCCCACAGTCCCTCTCTCTCAATTCAGTTTTTTTCCGCTTCCTTTGGTATATATCGTCTTGTCAATAAAGCTACTTCAAATTTGACTTCTGTTGGAAAGTGCATATAGTCATGTGACATCTAAGCTCCACCCCCTTATATGACTGAGTAATTTATGTTTAGAAATCATGAGAATTAACTAAATGAGACAAAGTATTTGAGCAATTGTATTATGCAATCCTGAAGGTGATCCCTTACTGAATATGTCACATGAGTCTCCAGTATTACCAGTTATGACTGGAGTTCCCCTTTAAGTCCTCCTGGTTGTCCATTACGCAGAGGCCATGCGGGTGACCAGCTTTTAGATGCCTCGTTGCTAACATATAAGACACAATATGGTTACGTAGCGCATCTCCCTGACCGTCCACCTGAAGAACGCGCTCCGAGCTTCGCAGGTTGTCCACTCTCTACGACTCAGACCTCAAGGACACTCTTGATGCTGGGTTAGTAAACAAGCACACTCACAATTCATTGCAGCATTAGTATGGAGTAAAATCTAGCGAGCGAAAATCTACCCACTGTGAACTGTGCATTATTACCAAGGTAACACTTGCTAGCCGTGCGTCTGTAACACCGCGGCGCGGCGGCGGGAGGCTCATCTGATATCCTGTAGTTTACTGTACGAGTGGTGCAGCCGGCAAATCCCCGGAGAAGAGGGAAGAGGCAATTTATTCCTGAAGTTGTACAGCAGTTTTCTTTGGTTTGATCCCTGGGATTTTGTACGGTGGTGAGAAAGTCTCCCCGGTCAGTGTGTTGTCTCCAAAGTGATTGTGAGAGATACATGGGGCGGACAACGTCCACTAAACCCAAGTAATCGTGTGGCTATGAGCACTCAATCTAGTCTAAGGAGAAATGACAACTAGTGATGAGCGGGCACTACCATGCTCGGATGCTCAGTACTAGTTATGAGCGGGCACTACCATGCTCGGGTGCTCATTACCAGTGATGAGCGGGCACTACCATGCTCAGGTGCTCAGTACTGGTAACTAGTGATGAGCGGGCACTACCATGCTCGGGTGCTCAGTACTGGTAACTAGTGATGAGCGGGCACTACCATGCTCGGGTGCTCAGTACTCGTAACTAGTGATGAGCGGGCACTACCATGCTCGGGTGCTCAGTACTCGTAACTAGTGATGAGCGGGCACTACCATGCTCGGGTGCTCAGTACTTGTAACTAGTGATGAGCGGGCACTACCATGCTCGGGTGCTCAGTACTGGTAACTAGTGATGAGCGGGCACTACCATGCTCGGGTGCTCAGTACTGTAACTAGTGATGAGCGGGCACTACCATGCTCGGGTGCTCAGTACTGGTAACTAGTGATGAGCGGGCACTACCATGCTCGGGTGCTCAGTACTTGTAACTAGTGATGAGCGGGCACTACCATGCTCGGGTGCTCAGTACTCGTAACTAGTGATGTGCGGGCATTACCATGCTCGGGTGCTCAGTACTCGTGACAAGCAGTTGGATGTTCAGATGGAAGTCAATGGGGGACTCAAACGAATTTCTGAAAATGGTAGTGCTCACTCATCATTAGTTACCAGTACTGAGCACCCGAGCATGGTAGTGCCCGCTCATCACTAGTTACTAGTACCTAGCACCCGAGCATGGTAGTGCCCGCTCATCACTAGTTACGAGTACTGAGCACCCGAGCATGGTAGTGCCCGCTCATCACTAGTTATGAGTACTGAGCACCCGAGCATGGTAGTGCCCGCTCATCACTAGTTACGAGTACTGAGCACCCGAGCATGGTAGTGCCCGCTCATCACTAGTTACGAGTATTGAGCACTCGAGCATGGTAGTGCCCGCTCATCACTAGTTACCAGTACTGAGCACTCGAGCATGGTAGTGCCCGCTCATCACTAGTTACCAGTACCGAGCACCCAAGCATGGTAGTGCCCACTCATCACTAGTTACGAGTACTGAGCACAGGAGCATGGTAGTGCCCGCTCATCACTAGTTACGAGTACTGAGCACTCGAGCATGGTAGTGCCCGCTCATCACTAGTTACCAGTACTGAGCACCCGAGCATGGTAGTGCCCGCTCATCACTAGTTACCAGTACTGAGCACCTGAGCATGGTAGTGCCCGCTCATCACTAGTTACGAGTGCTGACCACCCGAGCATGGTAGTGCCCGCTCATCACTAGTTACGAGTACTGAGCACCCGAGCATGGTAGTGCCCGCTCATCACTAGTTACCAGTACTGAGCACCCGAGCATGGTAGTGCCCGCTCATCACTAGTTACCAGTACTGAGCACCCGAGCATGGTAGTGCCCGCTCATCACTAGTTACCAGTACTGAGCACCCGAGCATGGTAGTGCCCACTCATCACTAGTTACCAGTACTGAGCACACGAGCATGGTAGTGCCCACTCATCACTAGTTACCAGTACTGAGCACCCGAGCATGGTAGTGCCCGCTCATCACTAGTTACCAGTACTGAGCACCCGAGCATGGTAGTGCCCGCTCATCACTAGTTACCAGTACTGAGCACCCGAGCATGGTAGTGCCCGCTCATCACTAGTTACCAGTACTGAGCACCCGAGCATGGTAGTGCCCGCTCATCACTAGTTACCAGTACTGAGCACCCAAGCATGGTAGTGCCCGCTCATCACTAGTTACCAGTACTGAGCACCCGAGCATGGTAGTGCCCGCTCATCACTAGTGACAACCCAATGTGGTGTAAAATGTAACCCTTAGTAGTAGTCATAGTCAGTCACTTTGCTCCTTGAATGGTGACCTCTAGGTAGTTAAAAGTATTTTACCTTTCAAAAAAAGTGTGAATACAAAGAGTAACCATCGTTTTTGTTTGCTTTGTTTCCCATAAATCACTAGAACATGTGAAAATAAGAAACTTTATAATAAATTTTATCAGATAAATCTTCTTTCTCCTCCTGGACTGATCGTTCACTCCATTGATAACACAGTTTCCTATTCCTGAGATAGGATGACAGTTGGTGACAGTTGGTGACAGTTGGTGCTTTTGAAGTGTTATGGAGGGAGGCGCAGGAGGCAGACAGTCGCGATGGCACTGCGGGCACTTTCCTCTTACAGTTCTCCATATAACTTTATGGGCACAAACTGTCATCTCCAGTTTCAGGAGCAGCAGATTGTCTGTGCTTGATTCCAGCTCCTCCATGGAATTTAACAAGCACCAACTGTCCTGTCCTATGTCAGTACTGATAATGTCTGGCTTTACTGAATACTGATTGTTCCCATGAATCGATAGTGAAAGATCCGCCCAGAAAGAGAAAGAAGATTTCTCCGATAAGATATATTGCAAAGTTTCTTATTTTCATGTGTATTTTTGATTTATGTAATAAAAATTAAAATGATGGTCACACTTTAAATTAATTTGAAGAGGTGGTCTGGGATTACTTCTAAATAGTCTTTAAGAAAATTGTCATTTCAAGGGGATCCTCACTTTGGACTGTTCTTTTCCGGTACGTGTGGTGTCGGTTCCACACATACTGGAGACACGGACATACGTAGACCCATTAAAATCAATGGGTTTCCTCAAATGACCGTGTTTCAACATGGACTGTGTGCTCCACATGGCGACATGTCGGTTTTTGGCTGACAGCATGGATGTCACACGGACCGCACACTGATGTGATCTGTGTGACACATGCCGGACTACATCTCACTGAAGTTGAATGGATTTTTATACTTACCTGTCTCCGGCACTGCTGTTGCTTCCGGGTCTTGCTCATTATGCCTCATGAATATTCACTGACCCGGAAGCAACAGCAGCGCCGGAGTTAGGTAAGTATACAAGTTCCTGTTGTCCGTGTGCTGTCCGGATTTCACATGGATAGCACACTGGCACTCGGATGTCACACGAACCGCACACTGATGTGATCCGTGTTACACATACCAAAGAACACCTCACTGAAGTTGAATGGATTTTTATACTTGCCTATCTCCGGCGCTGCTGTTCATTCCAGGTCCTGCTCATTATGCCTCATGAATATTCACTGCCCTAATTGCGGCCCATAAGGCAACAGCAGGTCCGGAGACAGGTTAAGTATACAAGTTCCTGTTGTCCGTGGGCTGTACAGATGTTACATGGATAGCACACTGACACATGGATGGCCTACGGGCCGCACATGGATGCGATCCGTTTGACACGTACCAAAGGACATCTCAGTGAAATGGGTTTTTATACTTACCTGTCTCCGGCGCTGCTGTTGCTTTCGGGTCTTGCTCATTATACCTCATGAATATTCACTGACCCGGAAGCAAGCATAACAGCAGCGCCGGAGATAGGTAAGTATACAAGTTCCTGTTTTCCGTGTGCTGTCCGGATGTCACATGGATAGTACACTGACACATGGATGACCCATGGCATGTGATCTGTGATGTGATCCTTGTGACATGTACCAAAGGACACCTCAGTGAAATGGATTTTTATACTTACATCTCTCCGACACTGCTGTTGCTTCCGGGTCCCGCCCGCTCATTATACCTCATGAATATTCATTACACTGACTGCGGACCCGGAAGCAACAGCAGCTCCGGAGAGAGATAAGTATACAAATTTCTGTTGTCCGTATGCACTCTGGATGTCACACGGACCACGCACTGATGTGATCCGTGTGACACGTACCAAAGAATACCTCACTGAAGTTTAATGGATTTTTATACTTACCTGTCTCCGGCACTTTTGTTGCTTTCCAGGTTCCGCTCATTATGCCTCATGAATATTCATTACTGCGGACCCGGAAGCAAGTGTGACAGGAGTGCCGGAGACAGGTAAGTATACAAGTTCCTATTGTCCATATGCACTCTGGATGTCACAAGGACCGCGTACTAATGTGATCCATGTGACACGTACCAAAGCACACCTCACTGAAGCTTAATGGATTTTTATACTTACCTGTCTCCGGCGCTGCTGTTGCTTACGGGTCTTGCTCATTATACTTCATGAATATTCACTGCAGAGACTACAGACCCGAAAGCAAGTGTGACAACAGCGCTGGAGACAGGTAAGT
The DNA here is from genome assembly GCF_048569485.1 of Anomaloglossus baeobatrachus. NCBI lineage: Eukaryota > Metazoa > Chordata > Amphibia > Anura > Aromobatidae > Anomaloglossus > Anomaloglossus baeobatrachus. The sequence continues at coordinate 40,138,292 of NC_134353.1, read as the reverse complement.
TTACAAGTTCCTATTGTCCGTATGCACTCTGGATGTCACAAGGACTGCATACTGATGTGATCCATGTGACACGTACCAAAGAACACCTCACTGAAGCGTAATGGATTTTTATACTTACCTGTCTCCGGCGCTGCTGTTGCTTTCGGGTCTTGCTCATTATGACTCATGAATATTCACTGACCTGGAAGCAAGTGTAACAGCAGCGCTGGAGACAGGTAAGTATACAATTTCCTGCTGTCTGTGTGCTATCCGGATGTCACATGGATAGCACACTGAGAACACGGATGACGCACGGACCTCACACGGATGTGATTCATGTGACACGTACCAAAGGACACCTCACTGAAATTAAATAGATTTTTATACTTACTTGTCTCCGACGCTGCCTTTGCTTCCAGGTCCCGCTTATTATGCCTCATGAATATTCACTGCACTGACTGCTGACCCGGAAGCAAGTGTGACAGAATCGGTGGAGACAGGTAAGTATACAAGTTCTTGTTGTCCGTGTGCTATCTGGATGTCACACGGACAGCACACTGATGGCCCACGGAACACAGATGTGTGAAGGGGGCCTTAAAAGGATCCCACGATAAAAAATTAGTCCTAGATTGTAGCAATCAGTTGTAATCTACGGAAAGACTTGGCAGCGAGTGTTCAAATTTCCTACAGCGCCACCACAGGAGAACAGGGGTAGTGCACCATGCCCATCCAAATTAGTGGATTCGGGTCCTCCAGATAATCTGGTAACCAAGATAAGGGTCTGGAACAGAGGATCCCCCCCTATTTACTCTTCTTTTTTATGGATATGATCCATGGGTTGTACATGGCTTTTCTGGCCTAAAAGAACCCCGTAAAATGTAACCCTGGTAGTGACAACACACGGATGGGCACACGATCTCACAGTCACTAAGTGTAAGTTATCAGTAGTGCAGACTTGCTAAAATATTGTAATGTAATATAATACTATAGGGAAAAAAAAGTATCAAAGAACATTTCCTAAGGTCCCTGGATTTTGGGGATAATTCACAGTAAACAGTGCCTAGAAGATTAGGACAGATTGCTAGATTTCACTGCACAGCAGAACGTCCGTTGCTAGCCAATATGGCTAAATGAACTCATGATCCAAGTCACTTTGACCTTTTTCCTTCCGTGAGTCCTAAACGATTAAGGACTGGTAACAGTCACGACGCTGCACTTCCCCTTCGACTGCCCGCCCGGTGCGTTATAACAATATAATACACCTTTTTTTTTTTTTCGGACCGGGCAAGTCTGAGGGAGGTGAAGGCGTAAGGGAAAAATAAAACAGACATATAGTATCATTGGCGGCATAATAAACCGTACACCATAAATGTTTCATTACAGCAAGCACTTGAGACACCTTTTCGAGTCCTTCAGGGTGGTTGTTGGATGGAGTCAATGGTCCACCTTGAGACTCTGTTCGGTCTTTTCCTGATATCGTGGGCTGGAGTAGGTAGCACATGCGCAGTGAACACTCACAGTCAACCGTCCTCATATTTCGGTGGACTCTATCCTCTCCAGTCTTGATGGCGTCCAGGGCTTCTTGTCTTCTGCCGGCGGTGTGGTGGCCTTGGCGGTGATCTCGTTGATCTTTTGCTCCAGTTGTTGGTTTTTTTGATACATCTCCACGTAGTTGAGCTGCAGTTGCTTCTGATATTTTATGACTTTTTCCTTCTCTTCTTGCCACGTGCGCCTCTCGTCCTCGAAGTCCACCACCTGCTGGTCCCGCTGTTGCCTCTCCAAAACCAACTCCAACTGGAGACTCTCGATGTCCTTCTTGAGCGTGCCCAGGCTGTCCTCGTTCTGGCGTTTCATCTTGGCCTCGTCGCTCTCGCAGGACAGAGTGTCCCTCAGTTTCTCGGTCAGGTCCATGGTGTACGGGTTTTGACCCAGATCGGACAAGGTCTCCTTCAAACCCGCTATCTCCTGTTCGCACTGGTTGAGCTTCTCCTTCATTTGCTGCGCCTCGCTTTGCTTCCTCTGCATTTCGCTCTCGCAGATCTCCAGACTGACGCTTTTGGTGCTGTAGGAATCTTTAATTGAGGCGATCTGCTCCTCTTTCTCACGCAGTAAGGCCTTGACTTCCTTTAATTGCGTTTTAAGGCTGACTATCTCATTGAGCTTCTGAGCAATGTCCGCCTGGGCGTCCTTCAACTGCTGCTTCAATAGTGATATCTCCCCAGCTTTTTGACAAACCTACCGAGGAAAGCCCACATGATTATATGGTCGATGTCACTTCAACAAACTTTACATAAGTCAACAGTACCGAAAAATTGAGGAAAATTTGTGATATATCTGCTCTCTTGACTTGTGAACTGTAAGACGGTGGTGGAAGCTTCACCGAGCTTCCGTGAAGGAAGAGACAATCCAAAAGGTTCCTCGATGGTGATTTTATTGTACAACGCGTTTTGGAGATTCCATATCCTGTGTTCTAAATATTTCCAACTGTTCCGTTCAACTGTAAAGAGCTTACAATATCAATGTGCTTGGTAACTCGGAGAGTAGGGATCCGTTACCCCGACTCATCTGAGCCGATTCCCCAAGTCATTGTTAGAAGAAATATTCTCTCTCTCTCGATCGATCAAAAAATGACTTGTTGAACACAGGATACCAGTTAGTGGACAGTGACTTCAACGGACACATCTATTTATCCCCCCTTTACTTATGTGATTTTGTCGTGATGAAGGAGATGGAACTTCCAAAACGCGTTGTACAATCAAATCACCATCGAGGTACCTTTGTATTCTCTTCCTTCACGGCAGCGAGGCAGCAACTGTCACGGGGTATGTAGTGACAGAACAGGGGCTCCTAAGCTGGCCCTCAGACCGGAGACCCTGCGCTGTCCCTTATCTCAGAGGTAGGCTTGATGGTAGCCAGGTCCGAGCCCCCAGCGTGACCCTGACTCCTGTCTGAGCCTTGATCTTACTCTCCCTCTCCCACACCCTTGGGATGGGCCGGAAAACACAATAACAAAACCCCACAAAATGACACGGACAAGGGAGAATAAAAACTCGTATACACGGCACTCAGAACACACTTGAGAGACAATATGTATACAGGGGAACAATGAAAAAGGGAAAGAAGTAACGCACAACAGGGGAACGTTCACACCACTCAATATGGCAACACAGATCACCATAAACTGGTTCACCAACAAGACCGGGATCGCTGGAGCTAATGCTGAAGCTATCATCGACACATACTGTAGGGAAGCCGTGCCTTAAATAGGAAAGAGACAGCTGCATGAGGCAATTAGCAACCCGATCCCCTAGTTCGTGCTCACAAGTCTGCAGGAATTAACACCTGTAGAACTGAAGACCAGTGAACCTGAATCAGCCGATGCCCAGCTCTGGCTGAACAATTCAGAAGCCTCAGATTTCTTGTGAGACTCTGTAGTGTGAACAGAGTCTGACGCCGCCGTGCCACCAAGTGCATGCAGAGCCGAACATCGCATGACGCGAACCCTTTCCACCACCGCCTTAAAGTTCCTATCCATGTGGGGCTGCAGCAGCTGTGACTTTCAAGTGTTTACAGGTGGTTGTGTCTCACACAACTTGGCAAGGTGAGCCTTTCCAGTGTTTCAGCCTCTGTGTCTCACCAAGATAAGACTCTATTTGCCCTTCTCTGTCTTCCACCTCTCTTTTAGTTTACTTTTACTTTCTTCACTTATGAGCCACTTCACTTCCCCTGATCTTTCCGTTACTTTCTTCATTTATGAGCCACTTCACATCCCCTGACCTTTCTTTTCTTTCTTCACTTATGAGCCACTTCACTTCCCCTGATCTTACTGTTGCTTTCTTCACTAATGAGCCACTTCACTACCCCTGATCATTCTGTTGCTTTCTTGACTAATGAGCCACTTCACTTCTTCTAATCTTTCCGCTGCTTTCTTCCATTATGAGCCACTTCACTTCCCCTGATTTTTCTGTTACTTTCTTCACTTATGAGCCACTTCACTTTCCCTGATCTTTGTTACTTTCTTCTCTTATGAGCCACTTCACTTCCCCTGATCTTTCTTTTGCTTTCTTCACTTATGAGCCACTTCACTTTCCCTGATCTGTCTGTTGATTTCTTCACTTATGAGCCACTTCACTTCCCCTGATCTTTCCATTTCTTTCTTCACTAATGAGCCACTTCACTTCCCCTGATCTTTCTGTTGCTTTCTTCACTAATGAGCCACTTCACTTCTTCTAATCTTTCCGCTGCTTTCTTCCATTATGAGCCACTTCACTTCCCCTGATTTTTCTGTTACTTTCTTCACTTATGAGCCACTTCACTTTCCCTGATCTTTGTTACTTTCTTCTCTTATGAGCCACTTTACTCCCCCTGATCTTTCTTTTGCTTTCTTCACTTATGAGCCACTTCACTTTCCCTGATCTTTGATACTTTCTTCTCTTATGAGCCACTTCACTTCCCCTGATATTTCTTTGGCTTTCTTCACTTATGAGTGACTTAACTTTTCCTGATCATTCTATTACTTTTTTTTGCTTATGAGCCACTTCACTTCCCCTGATTTTTCTGTCACTTTCTTCACTTATGAGCTACTTTACTTCCTCAGGTCTTTCTGTTGCTTTCTTCACTTATGAGCCACTTCACTTTCCCTGATCGTTCTGTTACATTCTTCACTTACGAGCCACTTCACTTTGCCTGATCTTTCTGTTGCTTTCTTCACATATGAGCCACTTCACTTCCCCTAATCTTTTTGCTGCTTTCTTCCATTATGAGCACCTTCACTTCCCCTGATCTTTCTGTTGTTTTCTTCACTTACGAGCCACTTCACTTTCCCTGATCTATGTTACGTTCTTCACTTATGAGCTGCTTCACTTCCCCTGATCTTTCCGTTTCTTTCTTCACTTATGAGCCACTTCACTTCCCCTGATCTTTCTGTTGCTTTCTTCATTTATGAGCCCTTTCACGTCCCCTGATCTTTCTGTTGCTTTTGTCACTTATGAGCCTCTTCACTTCTCCTGATCCTTCTGTTGCTTTCTTCACTTATGAGCCCCTTCACTTCCCTGGATCTTTCTGTTGCTTTCTTCACTTATGAGCCACTTCACTTCCCCTGATTTTTCTGTTGTGCAAGGACAGGCCGAGTCAGCCGGGTGTGTATGTCCAGGCTTATGCTAAACTAATATATTGATGACCTCTTCGTCGCATAGATCATCCATATTAGATTGACTATGCACAGCACCCAACACCCTCACCGGTCAGCTGCTTGCAACTTTGTCACTAAATACACAGCTCTGTACACCATATAGTGGGCCATCGTGGGTACCGCAGTTTAGCTCCTATTAACTTTAACAGGAGCTGAGATGCAGTACTGGAGAATGACCTCTATGCACGGTGTACTTGTATACTTCCAAACACTTGATCGGTGGGGGTGCAGGAAGTCGGACTCCCAAAGATCTAGAAGATTATCAGTTCAAAGTAATCAATTAGCTAAGATAATGAGATGATGCTGTGATATGTTGCTGTGAGAGGGGAGGAGAGAGCTGCTCTATTCAGCCTGTGGATGTAGAAGATCATGTGGTCACTGCAAAGAGATAGGACTAGAGTTGAGGGGACTTCTAAGAATCCGGGTCCAGGGGAGAGAAGAGAGGGGAAGAGAGAGAAGAGAGGGGAAGAGAGAGAAGAGAGGGGAAGAGAGAGAAGAGAGGGGAAGAGAGAGAAGAGAGGGGAAGGAAGAGAGAGAAGAGAGGGGAAGAGAGAGAAGAGAGGGGAAGAGAGAGAAGAGAGGGGAAGAGCGAGAAGAGAGGGGAAGAGAGAGAAGAGAGGGGAAGAGAGAGAAGAGAGGGGAAGAGAGAGAAGAGAGGGGAAGAGAGAGAAGAGAGGGGAAGAGAGAGAAGAGAGGGGAAGAGAAAGAAGAGAGGGGAAGAGAGAGAAGAGAGGGGAAGAGAGAGAAGAGAGGGGAAGAGAGAGAAGGGAGGGGAAGAGAGAGAAGGGAGGGGAAGAGAGAGAAGAGAGGGGAAGAGAGAGAAGAGAGGGGAAGAGAGAGAAGAGAGGGGAAGAGAGAGAAGAGAGGGGAAGAGAGAGAAGAGAGGGGAAGAGAGAGAAGAGAGGGGAAGAGAGAGTAGAGAGGGGAAGAGAGGAGAGGGGAAGAGAGAGAAGAGAGGGGAAGAGAGAGAAGAGAGGGGAAGAGAGAGTAGAGAGGGGAAGAGAGGAGAGGGGAAGAGAGAGAGGGGAAGAGAGAGAGGGGAAGAGAGAGAGGGGAAGAGAGAGTAGAGAGGGGAAGAGAGGAGAGGGGAAGAGAGGAGAGGGGAAGAGAGAGAAGAGAGGGGAAGAGAGAGAAGAGAGGGGATGAGAGAGAAGAGAGGGGATGAGAGAGAAGAGAGGGGAAGAGAGAGAAGAGAGGGGAAGAGAGAGAGAAGAGAGGGGAAGAGAGAGTAGAGAGGGGAAGAGAGGAGAGGGGAAGAGAGAGAGGGGAAGAGAGAGAGGGGAAGAGAGAGAGGGGAAGAGAGAGTAGAGAGGGGAAGAGAGGAGAGGGGAAGAGAGGAGAGGGGAAGAGAGAGAAGAGAGGGGAAGAGAGAGAAGAGAGGGGATGAGAGAGAAGAGAGGGGAAGAGAGAGTAGAGAGGGGAAGAGAGAGAGAAGAGAGGGGAAGAGAGAGTACAGAGGGGAAGAGAGAGAGAAAAAAAAAAATCCCGGACCCGGATCGTACGCTGAAACCATGCGGATCCGGATATTTACAGTTCGGATCCGCTCAACACTAGATAGGACAAATATAGGAGGGCATGAAGCCTTGTGCTGATATCTTACCTCCCACTTTGTTTCCTCGATCTTCGGGAGGAACTCTGACTGCTCTTTCTTGAAGACCATGCACTTCTTCTCCAGGTCTTCCCGTTCCTGCAGTAACTGGCCGACATCGTCCTGGAACTTCTTCTTTTCTTGCTGCAGCTTGAATATCTGGAGCTGTAAGGCCTGCTGGGCGCGCTGAGCTTTCTTGGACACCTGCTGTAGCTTGTTGGCATAGTTCTGTCTCAGGTCTTCCATTTCCCGTTCCCAGATCTTCTGCTTCTCTTCGAAGACTTGAAAAATAGCCGCCTCGCTCTTGTCCAGGTTCCTCTTCATCTGGATCACCTCTTGCTCCTTTTCCCAGAGACGATCCTCCAGGTCTTGGATGATGTCGTCGCTTGACGGTGAATGGAACGGCAAAGCCTCGTTGAGATGGTTGAGTCTGCTAAAAGAAGAGGTGCTTTTGCTGGAAGATCGGCCGCTGTCTGAGGTAGAAATTCCATTGTATCCCACTATGTTCTTTTCTACGTAGGTAGTCCCAATGCGGTTGATATGGCTTGTTGACGCGCTCATCGGGCCAACATGCTGGCTGTAACCAGTCCCATACGTCGGTAGGCTGGTCAGGGAGTTACGACCAGAATCGGAGAGACCTCCCACCTGGTTGGAAGAGCGATTGTGGCTGGTCTTCTCCAGGCTGCTCTTCAGGGCGGCTGCGCTGTTGCTGTTCCCATGACCGGAGCTCTTTCGGTTCTCGGTGACGCCATTGTTTAAAGGAGGACACAAGTTTTGCATGGAATGGAAATTCTTGGGAACCACCGGCTTAAAGGCAGAGGGTCTCACCAAAGGCTCGTTACTCTGCGGAAATAGTAAGCGACAAACAATCAGCAGAACCTTTATCACTAGAGATCAAAAAGATTCTCTAAACTTCTCCTAAAGATATGTGTAGGACCTCCAACAAGTCGCTTCATTATTTACCCAAGAAAAGAGGCTTGTGGGATTCTGAGTTACCTCCTGTATTATACTCCAGAGCTGCGCTCACTGTTCTGCTGGTGCAGTAACTGTGTATATACATTACTGATCCTGAGTTACCTCTTGTATTATACCCCAGAGCTGCACTCACTATTCTGCTGGTGGGGTCACTGTGTATATACATTACATTACTGATCCTGAGTTACATCCTGTATTATACTCCAGAGCTGCGCTCACTATTCTGCTGGTGCAGTCACTGTACCTACATTACATTACTGGTCCTGAGTTACCTCCTGTATTATACCCCAGAGCTGCGCTCACTGTTCTGCTGGTGCAGTAACTGTGTATATACATTACTGATCCTGAGTTACCTCTTGTATTATACCCCAGAGCTGCACTCACTATTCTGCTGGTGGGGTCACTGTGTATATACATTACATTACTGATCCTGAGTTACATCCTGTATTATACTCCAGAGCTGCGCTCACTATTCTGCTGGTGCAGTCACTGTACCTACATTACATTACTGGTCCTGAGTTACCTCCTGTATTATACTCCAGAGCTGTACTCACTATTCTGCTGGTGCAGTCGCTGTGTACATACATTACATTACTGATCCTGAGTTACCTCCTGTATTATACTCCAGAGCTGTACTCACTATTCTGCTGGTGCAGTCGCTGTGTACATACATTACATTACTGATCCTGAGTTACTTCCTGTATTATACTCCGGAGCTGCACTCACTATTCTGCTGGGGCAGTCGCTGTGTAGATAAATTACATTACTGATCCTGTGTTATACTCCAGAGCTGCACTCACTATTCTGCTGGTGCAGTCACTGTGTACATACATTACATAACTGATCCTGAGCTGAGGTGTAATACCAGACACGGCCCCTTTTGTAGAGTGGCGCTGTGTCTGGAGGACAGCAGTGCCCATGTGTATGACATTATCAGACCTTCTCACCTTCTCACTCTTGCGCTGCTCGTTGATGTACATGGAGTTCTTCTCTGTCTTGTAGCTCTTCTCCTCCCCGGAGTATCGGTTGGAGTAGCCGTTTCTGAAGCTGTCGCTTTGTTTGAGGCTGTTCTGAGTCCTGGTGCCCACGCTCTTCATTGCAAACTCCTGATCATTGGCCACGCCGCTGCCCACGCTACCCATAGTGCCCTGGGAGGGGGAGTCAGAAGACCGGCTGGCGAACGAGTGGTACGACTCCTGGCTCTGGTAGGTTGCGTCGCTCAGGACGGTTCTTGACTCTAATTTTGCCATGGCGGCAGAGAGGAGGGTGTGTGATGACACTCAACGGCACTGCAAGACAAAGTAAAGCCAGAGTTACCCAAACCGCAAAAAACAGAGAAACATGTTTGGGTCCGATTGTGCCTCTTCAGTGCAAAGCAGTAAATCTAATATGGCTGGGTGAGAGATTTCTGATATGGGGTTTAGGTGGAAAAGTTTCTCCTGGTGGAGTACAACATGCCTGACATGTTGTGTAAGGAGACTTATAGGCCATTCAATGCTCCTCTGGGAATATAAATATGCAAATATTCTACTCAGCGAGTCTAGCACTAACTATTGTCTTGACACTATCCACAATGAGAAAATGTTCCCCTTAACCCCCTCCAGAATCCTCTCATGCAGCCAAATCAGATAGCTTGCTTTGCCCTAAAGAGGAGCAAAAACCCTGAAACACGTGTCTGCAAATGGAGTGTCTGGTTAGGTTTTTTATCCTAAGTCAATGCTCGTTAAAATTGTTACATCCAATAGGTGTTCTAGTTTTGTTCCCATTTGAACAGCTGATTTGCACATACAGTATCTAACAAAAGTAAGTACACCTCTCTTATTTTAGGCATTAATGGCTGAATGTTAGTTTATTTAGAGGGCAGCAAATTTACACTGATATACTGTATAATATCGAGGAGAAGCTTTGCATGGCCTATAAGTCTCCTTATACCGGCTTGGCACTATACACAAGGAGAAGCTTTTTCGCTTAGACCCTATCACATACATTAACAATGTTGGCACTTTACCTTTTTGGAATGCGAACTCCATTTATCTATCTATTTATTTATCTATCTGTCCATCTACCCTTCTATCTATCTATCCCTCTATCTATCCCTCTATCCCTTCTATCTATCTATCTATCCCTCTATCTATCTATCTATCTATCTATCCATCTACCCTTCTATCTATCCATCTATCTATCTATTTATCCATCCATCCATCCTTCCATCCTTCTATCCATCCATCCATCCATCCTTCTATCCATCCATCCATCCTTCTATCCATCCATCCATCCATCCTTCTATCCATCCATCCATCCTTCCATCCATCCATCCATCCATCCATCCATCCATCCATCCTTCTATCCATCCATCCATCCTTCTATCCATCCATCCATCCATCCTTCTATCCATCCATCCATCCATCCATCCATCCTTCTATCTATCCATCTTTGTGTGATGCTCCTGATCTGATCAGGGTGTCACAGGGAACTGCACTTCCCTTTTCTTCTGATGCAGAACTCATCCTCCATGGTTCTGGGATCCTAACTATTGGTATTGCTCCATCAGCATTCGAACCTTAGTCACACCTCACACCACACCCTGTCAGGCACACCAGTGGGTGGTCTAGCTGGAACAGGGCCACCCGCTTAGGGGTCAGGCAGGCTGGTGGGAGGGACATAGTCAGAGTAGTAGTAGCCCTCAGAGAGTGATGAGCTGAGGGATTTGTAGCTCCATGGGAGACGGTGGCTAGGTCGCAGAGGGTGGTCTGGGACCGGAGGAGTCAGAGACCCGGTCGCAGGGTGCTGGAGAAAGGTGCCAGGCTTAGTTTAGGGGAACGGTCGACACCGGAAAATCTAGTAACCGGACCGGTACCGAGCACGGCGGGGTACAGGACCCTAGATCAGGGAGTAGCTTCACGCAACCTGATAATTAACCTGTGGAGGATAGTCTCTTTATGAACTTTCCCCAAGAGCTCAGAGCTCTAAGGCAGCAACACAACGAGGGGGATAGGGCTTTCCAGCTTATGCAGCCCACTGAAATCCCAAGTGTCAGCCATCGAGAGCACAGCTTCTCTATTTAATTATAGGGAGCAGGACCCCGACAGCTTCAGGCCGAGGGGTCAGTCAGAAACATCTAAAATACAGTGCATGGAGGCAAGGTACAGATCACTAGCAATACCAACGGGAGCGGACTCCTGGACGAGCTCCCCTGAAGTGGCAGCGGCACCCAGAAACTTGGTTTACCTTTGTGTCAGTCTGCTTTGTGGTCGCAGCACTACCAACACTGCCTGAGGTAAGTACGCTGTCCGCCCCTGCTTCCAATCTGCACCACACTCCCCTACACCTCCATCATCCAGAGTCCCGGGGCCTCCCCTACCCGTGGAGGGAAAGTCATCTGGCTGCCCCACTCCATCTCCCTCGGGTACTCCCATCGCCAGCGGCGGTTCTCCCCTTACCGCGAACCACGGGTGGCGTCACGAACACTAATCCCCTGTAAATACCCCCTTTTCATTTGAAGTGGCCGTGAGCCCCCGGGTCCGGGGACCCTCGAGCCACAGCAAACCCCGGATCCGAGCGGTTCAAACGCTGCAGGGGCGGCACATATCTATCTATCTGTTTATCCATCCATCCTTCTATCTATCTATCTATCCATACATCCATCATATATCTATTTCTTATCCATCTTTCTACCTATTTATCTCTCCGGTTTGAGACTCCACCAATCGATGAAGCCCAGCGTCTCCTTTGGATCGGAACTTGCCCCACTCAACAATACTAACCAGTCGCCATACTATAATACAAAAGTGTAATTTCCCTGTGAGACCGTTACACAAGAGAAGCAGTAGGACACAGGTAACATTTGGCACTTGAGGTAGCTAGTCTTAGACACCATGTTTTGGACGAACCCAACACCATGTAAGGTCCCGGCCGGTTGGACCGGCGCTCGCCTCCGCCAGATCTGACATTTACCATGTGGATCACGTTCTACATCTCGTTAACATCTCATTCCCAGCCTATGAAGTTTGCTTCGTCCCCGTCCCCCCCCGCTCCCGAGTCTCTCGCCTCGGCTGTGAACTTTTGGCTCCCCTCCCTCTACACCTCCCTACGATGCTCCGGTCTCTGCGCTGTCAGAATCAATTTCTCAGTCGAGAGATTTCCCCAGTTAAGTGTTTTCAGCAATTGCTGCAGATGAAAGCCGAGTTGAAGGAAAGGTTACGTGTGATGTTCGCTCCTGGAGAGAGAATTCGGAGCTCGTCCCTACGTGGCGCGTTTCCTGTGAACTTAAAACGCGCGCAGTAACTTCATTACCAAAAAAAAACCCAAACCCAGTCTCCGCCAAAATGCCTGCCGTCCTGCGAGATCAGGCCGGGTCAGGACTCGTTCCGGAGCTCACGTAATTATGTTTGTTTTTTTCACATTTTGTAAAGAATATTAAATCTCTTTGGTTCTCGATAAAAAGGAGGTGAAAAACAGGACGCAGCGACACAACAAAAAATTCCAGTGTGGAGCCTACAACAACAGTACCAAGGGTCACTACCGATGTGAGAGATTTACTGTCCAACTGTTGACTGTCGTCACCTCAATCAATACCAGAACATGCCACCAGCCGCCAGATATGAAAAAGGCCACCAGACGTGAAAAGCCGGACAGAGACGGTCAGAGTCCACCAAGCCATTGCCTCGTTAAAATTTACCAGGACAATCAGCATATAAGGGATGAACCTGAATTGTAAAGTTTGAGGTCTGCACCAAAGACCTTGTGTTCTGTGCTGAACACTGACTTTTGACTATGCATCCGGTTCCTGTTCGGGTTTATCACCCGAATAAAGCTTGTTGAAAGGTTGCAGAGCTCTATTTTTGATAACCAGCCACGGTAAATCAGACAGCTGGGGGCTGGTATTATCAGGCTGGGAAAGGCCATGGTTATTTGGCCCTTCCCAGCCTGGAAATAGCATCCCGCAGCCGCCCCATAAGTAGGGCATCTATTAGATGCGCCAATTATGGCACTTGGCCCAGCTCTTCCCGAATGTCTTAATGTGGTGGCAATTGTGGTAATACTTTTGGGGTTGATGTCAGCTGTGAAGTGTAAGGTTGCATCAAGCCCAGGGGTTACTAATGGAGAGGTGTTTGTCAGACACCTCCATTCCTAACCCGGCAATTGCTGAGTTCATACACACACAGAAAAAAAGTTTATTTGAATACAGACTCCCCCACTATCCCGCATTCACCAATCTATTAATTGAACAGAAATCCCGGCAGTTCCAACATAATCCAAAGAGTAATATGCCACGACTCCCATTGATTCGACTCCATAGGTCACTGCCGGTCAGTGGCAGCCCAAAATTTCTCACGCTCGTGACCGGCAGTGACCTATGGAGCTTCGTTCTAAGAACGTTCTCAGAACATAGCTCCATAGGATTCAATGACAAAGCTCCATAGGATTCTATGGGCATCATGGGACATTACACCACTGGATTACGTCAGAACTTCAAGGATTTCTATTTAATTAATAAATGGTGAAGGAAGGAGTGTGGCTCAGTCTTTTTTCAAATAAACTATTTTGGCCCTGTGTCTGTGTGTTTTTTAATTACACTTGCTGGGTTAGTAATGGAGGTGTCTGATAGTCGCCTCTCCATTACTAGCCACTGGGCTTGGTGCGGGATGTCAATTCACTGCTGACATCAACCCCATAAACCGTTACCCCGACTGTCACCACACCAGGGCAATCGAGAAGAGCAGGGTAAAGCAACATAATTGGAGCATCTAATGGAAGCGCCACTTCTGCGACGGCTGCGGGCTGCTATTTTTAGACTGGGAGGGATCAAATAATCATGGGCCTTCGCAGCCTGATAATGGAAGCCTCCAACTGTCTGACCGTACCCAAAAGTGCCGATAATAAGCCTGTCTTGGGCTAAATTCATCAGTGCCTCAGACTTTAAGGAAGCATCAGGACACAAACAGCCACTGCATGGGCCGGTAGAGAAATTGAACTTGTGTCCTTCGTTTTCCTCTGGTTCTCTCTTGACCATGGCCAGGAGGGGATGAGTGGTACAGCCAGTTATGGTTTATACAAAGCCTACAGTACTGATGAAGTAGGTTCCACTCAAACTCCGCCTGGTCTTGCAGTTCGGGGGCAGGGTTTGCCCCATTCTGGTGATCAGTACCTGCCCCTGAGGAACTCTACATGTCAGAATCCAGATGACACCACTTTATCAAGTTCTCCTGAAACGAGGATAGCACACAGATACTTTTATGGGCTTTTTTCCCACAATGTAAAAAGAACCCATCACATTCTCGAATCTTTCTACAATGATGAGAAATGAAAGATGAAATCACTTGTGGCAAATGTCCTGACTTCACCTCACATCCTGACCTGAGTGTATTGATTTGCTCATCTCCGTAAGAGACAGTCATCGATTTTCAGCCATCGATTGCCTCAGGAGGGGCAGGACGTAAATATATAGAGGGATATAGTCAATATTCACAGCTTTTATATGAAAGTTTTGTGGTATGGGGTAAAAAAACCATCATTTTCACATGTGGGCATCAGCGCATTCTCCACCCATCTCCGATACATCACATTCTCCCCGGCTCCACCCGGAAACCAAAGAAGGGGGCAGAAAAAGTATCCTAAAACTGGAACTTTACAAACTTTATCTTGATTGACCTAATCCTAAAAGTAGATCCTCTTATACTCTAGTCCCCTACTTTGCTCAATGTCACTGCCAGAGCTGATCTACTAGGCCAAGCGGCTCCGCTATTCTGGGCAGAAACCCACCGATCATGTAGTTGCCAGCTCCAATTAAAGCCTATTGCACTGCTAAGTTTCTTTTCAGCACATGGCACCAATTGAGCGCCATGTACGTGGCAGATAAGAAGATAGCAGCAGTGATACACCGGCAGAGAGCAGTGTCTAACAGCCGGGGACTGGGTCCGGAGCATTGCAAATTTATGGCGCCGCATGGTTTTCAGATTAAAGGGAATTTCCATTGTTGCATAAAGCTTATTATAAAAAGTTACTCTAGAGTAGAATTGTTTTAAAAAATTACCCAATAACAGCAAAATGTGAAAAAAAATAAAAAGAGAGATGGAGAATAGTCGAATAGTGGCGGCCTATTCGTCGGATATTCGCGAAGTCGGATATTTTGATATTTGATCTTCACTATTAATCAATCACACTCCAACCTCTCCAACATGACCAAGACCAAAGATCTGTGTAAGGACACCAGGGTCAAAATTGTAGACCTGTACAAGGCTAAGATGAGCTACAGGACAATAGGCAAGCAGCTTGGTGAGAAGGCAACAACTGTTAGCACAATTATTAGAAAATGGAGGAAACACAAGATGACTGACAATCTTACTTGGTCTGGGGCTCCATGTAAGATTCAGCTGTCACGGGGTGTGACGAGGTAACTTGGAACAGAGACACCTACACTGGATCTAGGGCTGGGGTGGCCTTAGTTGTCCCTGTTCCCAAGGATACGTCTAATGGTGACAATGTTTGGGCCGCCTTCTTACCCCTAGCTCGTGAGTAGCCTTGGACTATACCTCTTCTCCCCGACCCACAGGGAGGGCCAGGACAGGAGTGGTTTATCCCACACAAATAAACAGAGAGGGAAAAACCACAACTCAATGTCACTGTACAAACACACAACGAGGTAAGACAATAAGTGCTTAGGAAGAAATTAAGAATCAGGAAAAAAATAAACAAACAACGAGGACATTTCCACAAAACACCAAATAACGCACAGGAGATCACCAGAACAAGATCACCACAGCACAAGGACCGGTGTCGCAAATGAAGCTATAGTTGGCATGGGAGAACAGGCTCCACCATCTTTTAAAGGGCGGAGGTAGCTGTGATAGGTCTCCTATAACCTGTGACTGTAGCAGCTATCCACAGGCTAGCAGAAATCAAACTCCTGCAAGATCAATCACTAATAAGCACTGGTCAACACTTGAGTACATTTGTTTTTAAAACTTGTGTGGATGAATTATAAAGCCAATGGTTGACTAAGCCTTGGTCAGCGTATGCCGGATTTCATCTTCATTTCTAGCCATGTTGGCCTGGTGGCCGGCCCAGAGCTTCTCATCGATTCAGCACCTGATGAGCTGGTCTATTCCTTTGTTGTCTTGCTAATAAAATGTCCTTTTTTACCACAGAAAAAACATGCACCTTCCTTTTTAGGAGTAGGGGAATCTCAGCCCACCTGAGACGTTTCACCGATCTCCATGGGCTCGGACGCGGCCTCCAGAGGTGAAGCAGGTGCCACTGCCGCGCTCCTAGATAGACTTCGTGTAATGAGACCTTTGATGGACCTGGCGATCTATACCAGAGACATAGCACCCTCCAGAGAGGGGGGAGTCTCATACATCACTAAGGCCTCTTTTACCTTCTCGGAAGTGTCCTGAAAAACTTGGTTCTTGAGAGCAGTGTCTTTCCACTACCGACCAATGCCGGAATTCAGCGCAGTAATCCTCAGCCGGCTGATTCCCCTGTTGAAGTGAATGGATTTTAGACTCGGTCAACGACACCTTATCAGGATCAACATACAGTTAGGTCCAGAAATATTTGGACAGTGACACAATTTTGGCGAGTTGGGCTCTGCATGCCACCACATTGGATTTGAAATGAAACCTCTACAACAGAATTCAAGTGCAGATTGTAACGTTTAATTTGAAGGTTTGAACAAAAATATCTGATAGAAATTGTAGGAATTGTACACATTTCTTTACAAACACTCCACATTTTAGGAGGTCAAAAGTAATTGGACAAATAAACCAAACCCAAACAAAATATTTTTATTTTCAATATTTTGTTGCGAATCCTTTGGAGGCAATCACTGCCTTAAGTCTGGAACCCATGGACATCACCAAACGCTGGGTTTCCTCCTTCTTAATGCTTTGCCAGGCCTTTACAGCCGCAGCCTTCAGGTCTTGCTTGTTTGTGGGTCTTTCCGTCTTAAGTCTGGATTTGAGCAAGTGAAATGCATGCTCAATTGGGTTAAGATCTGGTGATTGACTTGGCCATTGCAGAATGTTCCACTTTTTTGCACTCATGAACTCCTGGGTAGCTTTGGCTGTATGCTTGGGGTCATTGTCCATCTGTACTATGAAGCGCCGTCCGATCAACTTTGCGGCATTTGGCTGAATCTGGGCTGAAAGTATATCCCGGTACACTTCAGAATTCATCCGGCTACTCTTGTCTGCTGTTATGTCATCAATAAACACAAGTGACCCAGTGCCATTGAAAGCCATGCATGCCCATGCCATCACGTTGCCTCCACCATGTTTTACAGAGGATGTGGTGTGCCTTGGATCATGTGCCGTTCCCTTTCTTCTCCAAACTTTTTTCTTCCCATCATTCTGGTACAGGTTGATCTTTGTCTCATCTGTCCATAGAATACTTTTCCAGAACTGAGCTGGCTTCATGAGGTGTTTTTCAGCAAATTTAACTCTGGCCTGTCTATTTTTGGAATTGATGAATGGTTTGCATCTAGATGTGAACCCTTTGTATTTACTTTCATGGAGTCTTCTCTTTACTGTTGACTTAGAGACAGATACACCTACTTCACTGAGAGTGTTCTGGACTTCAGTTGATGTTGTGAACGGGTTCTTCTTCACCAAAGAAGGTATGCGGCGATCATCCACCACTGTTGTCATCCGTGGACGCCCAGGCCTTTTTGAGTTCCCAAGCTCACCAGTCAATTTCTTTTTTCTCAGAATGTACCCGACTGTTGATTTTGCTACTCCAAGCATGTCTGCTATCTCTCTGATGGATTTTTTCTTTTTTTTCAGCCTCAGGATGTTCTGCTTCACCTCAATTGAGAGTTCCTTAGACCGCATGTTGTCTGGTCACAGCAACAGCTTCCAAATGCAAAACCACACACCTGTAATCAACCCCAGACCTTTTAACTACTTCATTGATTACAGGTTAACGAGGGAGACGCCTTCAGAGTTAATTGTAGCCCTTAGAGTCCCTTGTCCAATTACTTTTGGTCCCTTGAAAAAGAGGAGGCTATGCATTACAGAGCTATGATTCCTAAACCCTTTCTCCGATTTGGATGTGAAAACTCTCATATTGCAGCTGGGAGTGTGCACTTTCAGCCCATATTATATATATAATTGTATTTCTGAACATGTTTTTGTAAACAGCTAAAATAACAAAACTTGTGTCACTGTCCAAATATTTCTGGACCTAACTGTAAATGAGGCAGAGTGCCGAAAAAAAACGTCCACAGACCCAAACACTGGGGAATCAGGAGGCAATGAAAATGCCCAAGCTTGTGGGTCCTACCCATGCACTGTACCTCACTCCTGGAGGAAAGAGAATGAAGACAAAAATAAAAATTACATGCCTCCCGGAAGGTGATAAACTGGCTACGCTCCCCATCAAACCACTCAGGGAGAGGCAGTTTAGGTTCAGGTGGTATGGCAATCAACCCGGACTGCGCAGAGTAAAACCACTGAACCTGGTGCTCAACCGCCACTTTTAGTTTCACCACCTGGAGTGACAGCACCTGCAACTGCCTCCAAGGGAAGCAACGAGGTCCATAAAGAAATTTAAATGGGCTGATTATCATGTCACGGGGTGTCTAAAGACACCAGGGACAAAATTGTAGACCTGCACAAGGCTGAGATGGGTTACAGGACAATAGGCAAGCAGCTTGGTGAGAAGGCAACAACTGTTGGCGCATTTATCAGGCAATGAAGGAAACACAAGATGAATGACAATCTTCCATGGTCTGGGGCTCCATGCAAGGTCTTCAGTAACCTGTGACCAAAGCAGCAATCCACCGGCTACCAGAAATTACCTTCTTCTATACTGATCACTAATAATCACTCAACTGGTCGACGCTCGAGTCTGACTGTGCAAATCAAAAACACCAGGGAAGCCATAATGTGACGTGTCCGACTCTGAAGCATGAACAGGGTCAGAAGTCGTCATGACACTTGAGTTTAGAGCTGAGCACTGTGTGACAATCGCCTCGTGGGGTAAGGAGGATTCTGAGAAAGGTCAGGAATCAGCCAGGCACTACTCGGGAAGACCTGGTCAATGACCTGAAGAGAGCTGGGACCACAGTCTCACAGATTACTGTTAGTAACACACTATACCATAATGGATTAAAATCCTGTAAGGCGGGCCCCCTGCTCACACCAGCACATGTCCAGGCCCGTTTAAATTTCACCATTGACCATCTGGATGATCCAGAGGAGGCATGGAAGAAGGGCATGTGGTCAGATAAGACCAAAATAGAAATTTTTGGTATCAATTACACTCGCTGTATTTGGAGGAAGAAGAAGGATGTGTACAACTCCAAGAACACTGTGCCAACCGTGAAGCATGGGGGTGGACACATCATACTTTGGGGGTGCTTTTCTGCAAAGTGGACAGGACAACTGCACCGCATTAAAGGAAGGATGGATGGGGTCATGTATCGCGAGATTTTGGCCAACAACCTCCTTCCCTCAGTAAGAGCATTGAAGATGGGTCTTTGGCTGGGTCTTCCAGCGTGACAGTGACCCAAAACATACAGCCATGTCAACTAAGAAGCATTTCAAGGTCCTGGAGCGGTCTAGCCAGTCTCCAGACCTGAACACAAGAGAAAATCTTTTGGTGGAGCTGAAACTCAATGTTGCCCAGCGACAGCCATTGAAACCTGAAAGATCTGGAGAAGATCTGTATGGAGGAGTGAAATGGAAAATCTGTAGATCTGTATGGAGGAGTGACTTGAAAGATCTGGAGAAGATCTGTATGGAGGAGTGACTTGAACGATCTGGAGAAAATCTGTATCGAGGAGTGACCTGAAAGATCTGGGGGGGAATATGTGTATGGAGGATTCGGCCCCTTTGTTTGTCCAACACATGATCCCCCTGCAATAGGGATTGTTACCCTGTAGGGTAAAGGCCCCGTCACACACAGAGATAAATCTTTGGCAGATCTGTGGTTGCAGTGAAAGCATGGACATATTGTTCCATTGGTACACAGCCACAAACCTGGCACTGATTGTCCACAATTTCACTACAACCACAGATCTGCCGCAGATTTATCTCTGTGTCTGACAGAGCCTTAAGTGCCAGTCTCAATGAGTTAATAATTTTCAGCATATTTTGCCCAAAAAGGATGTTCTTGTGTCTTAAATGGCAGAGGAAATGAATATGTGGGAATTAGAGGTCCCCCAAGGGGCAATACCCTTTAGAGAATGTGGGGGTTTCCGGGCTGTCGGGGAGTTTTTTGTACCGGGTGCTTAGAGAACTCTTCGTATTGCCGTACAGTCTCCTGAGCTTTGATCTCTGGGTCTTTCTGCTGCAGTGTTGGCTTTTCCGGCAGTGAAGAGGTAAAACCCATTACTCGGGAATTCTTTCATGTGTATTTGTCTGTGATGAGGATTGGCACGTGGTTAATCATTAGCCGCTTTGTAGCATAGCCGGCACATGGAAAACAGACAATTTTTCAACAGATTGCAGTAATGTTCCAAAGAATATTCACACGAAAGGCAAAAATCTGCGGTAAAGTCATAGAGGGCTCAGCCGTCGAAACCCAAACCCTCCACATGGAAACAAAGCCAAGCACCCAAACTGTGCCCAAAAATATAAGAACCGGGGTGCAGAAATATGGCAGACGGTGCTCCGGACTGATAAGTGAAAACTAAAAATGTTTGGCTGTAACAGAAAACAGTTCATAAGCTGAAGGGCTGGAGAGTGGCACAATGAGGGTCTGCAGGAGCGGTGGAGAGTCTTGAAAGTTTGGGGCCATAGTTTAGAAAACAGAGATGACGACTTGGTTAGGATTAATGGTGAGAAATGCAGGTGGATACTTATACATCATGTAATACCATCATGGAGGCATCTGATTGGCTCCAAAGTTATTCTACAGACAACCCCAAACATCTAGCCAATGTCATGAAGAACGTGGAGTCCTGGAGGTGATGATCCGGCCCAAACATCCAGCCAATGTCATGAAGAACGTGGAGTCCTGGAGGTGATGATCCGGCCCAAACATCTAGCCAATGTCATGAAGAACGTGGAGTCCTGGAGGTGATGATCCGGCCCAAACATCTTGCCAATGTCATGAAGAGTGTGGAGTCCTGGAGGTGATGATCCGGCCCAAACATCTAGCCAATGTCATGAAGAACGTGGAGTCCTGGAGGTGATGATCCGGCCCAAACATCTAGCCAATGTCATGAAGAACGTGGAGTCCTGGAGGTGATGATCCGGCCCAAACATCTAGCCAATGTCATGAAGAACGAGGAGTCCTGGAGGTGATGATCGGGGCCCAAACATCCAGCCAATGTCATGAAGAACGTGGAGTCCTGGAGGTGATGATCCGGCCCAAACATCTAGCCAATGTCATGAAGAACGAGGAGTCCTGGAGGTGATGATCGGGGCCCAAACATCTAGCCAATGTCATGAAGAACGTGGAGTCCTGGAGGTGATGATCGGGGCCCAAACATCTAGCCAATGTCATGAAGAACGAGGAGTCCTGGAGGTGATGATCGGGGCCCAAACATCCAGCCAATGTCATGAAGAACGTGGAGTCCTGGAGGTGATGATCCAGCCCAAACATCTAGCCAATGTCATGAAGAACGAGGAGTCCTGGAGGTGATGATCCGGCCCAAACATCTAGCCAATGTCATGAAGAACGAGGAGTCCTGGAGGTGATGATCCGGCCCAAACATCTAGCCAATGTCATGAAGAACGTGGAGTCCTGGAGGTGATGATCCGGCCCCCGCAGAGCCCCGATCTCACATCATCCCATCTGTTTTGGGATAAAGAAACAGAAGGATCCACACAAGCCTCATACACAGAAGATCGGGGGTCAGGACTCCAAGATGTTTGGAAGAACCTACTGCCGAGTTCCTTCAAAAACCTAAGGCAGTCATTAAATAACAATGGGATTTAGATGTCCCTTTTTGTTCCTCCACTTTGCGTTGTATTAGTTGTGAAAAATGAACTATTAACACTTCTACGTATTAAAGAATTCATGCTATACAGCATTTTCTCAACACATGTCTAAAACTTTTGCTCAGTACCACATATAAAGAGTAAACTCACATACATAAAGATAAGATATACACACATATACTGCACATACAGATGATGTATGCACCTTATACACATATACATATAGATGACATATACACAGCGCACAGATACCTTACACATATACATGACACATGATGTATGGATGACATATACAAAGTGCACACACATACATGACATATACACACAGAAACCTAAAGATGACATACACACACACACAAATATACATATTTATACAAATGGGCCGGACAAAATTACTTGCATCCTCACCTTAATATTTGGTTGCACGCCCTTTACCCTTTAGAATAAATCCCTGCAATCAGTCGCTTCCTATAACCGTCCACAACCTTCTTCCTCCTCTCACCTGGAATCTCAGACTCTTCTTTATAAATGTCTCCAGATCTCTCATATTTGAAAACGTCTTCTCTTTTCTTCTCCCAACAGCAATTTTAAGATCTCTCCACAGGTGTCAATGGATTTAGATCCGGACTCATTACTGCCACTTCAGGACTCTCGAGCACTTTGTTTTCATCCATTTCTGGGGGCTTCTTGACGTATGTTTGGGGACATTGTTCTGCTGGAAGACCCATGACCTAGGAAGCAAACCCAGCTTTGTGACACTGGGCACTACATTGTGACCTAATGTCCTTTCGTAATCTTCAGATTTCATGCACACAGTCAGGACCCCCAGTGCCAGAGGCAGCAAAACAACCCCAAAACATCTATGACCTCCACCATGTCTGACTGGAGGTGCTGTGTTCTTTGTAGGCCTGATCCCATTTTCAGTAAATAGTAGAATGATGTTCTTTACGAAAGAGCTCTATTCTCATCTCATCTGTCCACAAGACACTTTCCCAGAAGGAATTTGGTTACTCACGTACATTTTGGCAAACTGCAGTCTAGCTTTTTTATGTCTATATGTCAGCAGTGGGGACCTCGTGGGTCTCCTCCATAGAATTTCATGTTTTTGCTGACACTTTTGCCCCTAGAACCTTCAGGATAGCTTTAATTTCTTTGGAAATTGATTGTCCACCATCCGGACTATCCTGCGTTGTAACCTTTCATCAATTTGTCTCTGCCGTTCACATCCCGGGAGATTAGCTACAGTGCCATGTCTTGCTTATGTTGCGCACCATGGACAAAGGAACATCAAGATCTCTGTAGATGAACTTGTAAACTTGAGATTGTTAATATTTTTCAACAATTTCGGTTCTCAAGTCCTCAGACATTTCTTGTAACGCCTGCCTGGATCCACAGACTCAGATAGGCTGTAATGGGGAGGCTAGAGGGAAGCCACTCACCAAGCAGGACCCCCAGAACTCTGAAACCCTTTAACCCCTATAAAGGGATTTGGAATTACACAGGGCCCTGGTGATCACTACCTGTGGACGGCTGCAGTCTGATGAGAGTAGTCGTCAGGCAGGGTCAAATAAGGAATTGCGGAGCAGGGACAGAATCAGCAGACAAGGATGTAATCAGAAAATGTAGCAGAGGTCAAATCCGAATCGGGCAGCGAGGTACAAAAACAGTAGGCAGGAGGGTAGTCAGAAAACACGCAGAAGTCAGCACACAGGAATCACAAAACAGAATAGGGCGGATCAGGAGCCAGGAAATCAGAACTATCACTGACAGAGGTCAGCAGACAGGAGGGGAACTAAGACGGGTGTGGTGTCTTCCCATAGGCTGTAGCTGAATGATGGTACTTCAGCTGGGAGACACACGCTACCCACAGTCAGCCAGTGGTACTGCAGATCCCAAGATAACCCAACCCAGTGGATGATCAGAGCCGATGCCCACCGGTGCCGCTGGCATCGACTCCTCTCCCATCACCAGCACCATCCACGGCAGGAACACGGCGTCGCCTGACAATCGGAGTAGAAGTCGATGGAGCGGACTCTGGTGTTGACGTAACATTTCTCTTCTTCTTCCTGTTCTCCGTGCTTAGTGTGGCACACACAGACACACAATGCAAATATTGAGCAACTTCTCCCCTTTTCATCTCGTTCTGGTGTGATTTTCATATTGCCCACACCTGTCACTAGTTTGAACAAGCATCAAATGCTCGAAACAAAGTTGTTTACCCACAATTTTGGAAACAAATTGAACAATTTGAAGGGTGCCAATACTTTTGGCCATTACTATATGTATATACATACACACATGTATAGGGCATATAAACAGTACATACACAATATCATTTAGATGGTGCAAGGTGTTATCCTG
This sequence comes from Anomaloglossus baeobatrachus, assembly GCF_048569485.1. Classification (NCBI taxonomy): domain Eukaryota; kingdom Metazoa; phylum Chordata; class Amphibia; order Anura; family Aromobatidae; genus Anomaloglossus; species Anomaloglossus baeobatrachus. The sequence continues at coordinate 40,114,309 of NC_134353.1, read as the reverse complement.
TTCAGACCATGCATGGGGTTTCCTGCCTCAGTTCTTTCCCGAATAAATGCCCCCTCACCCCCGCTCTCCAAATCTCTGTATAATGGAGCAGGAGCTGCTCAGCCCTTACCTGCGCTATCCATCTGCAGCCTGGGATCATTCCTCCCCCGCCATGTGTGCTGAATACTACCGTACTAGATCACACATAACACAACCTTCGACCCCTGGGACTGACACTCCTGTGTTTACTCCGTGGCAGGTAGCGTGGTATCGGCAGCAGGTGACTCCCCTACCACGTCTAGGCACATGTAAAATCTCTACAATGACCCTTATTCTCGGGGATCTCCCTCTACCTCTAGAAAAGTTCATACAGTGCTTAATAGTGCTGCTATAAGGTGGCCATATACTTATATCATGCACTGCTCTAAACACTGACCCTTGTCAGTAATAGAGTCAGGATGCCACCGGTGCCCTAATAATTATATAGCCCCCTACTGACTAACATAGTGTCCTAATAAATCCACTATAAAAAGACCACGTTCTATAGTGCACAAATATCGGTACTATACAGTGTCGTAATAAAAGCTGGTGTAGATAAAAAAAAGAATGCTGCCATATTGTCATGACCATATACTAATATATAACAGCCCTACTGTGTTTCAATACTAGTATTTATTTTACTCACTTATGGCGCTATTAATTCCACAGCGCTTTACTACCATGAGGTTGCATAAGTACACCGCCATGCTATCATACAGTATCCATATTATTATGGTACATAATCACCACAAATACCATACAATTGCCTGACAATGCCGCCATCCATAACAGAAATGATACTGCGAAATTAATAAAAAAAAATGCTTTAGATTGATTAAATAATACCGCTACACAGTGCTCAAATAATAGCACTAATGATACCGCCATCCAAAAGAGTAATAATACTGCCATACAAAACAGAAATGATCATACCACATGGGGTCTAAATTATTTTGTTAAATTAGAACCACATTTTATAGTCATACAGTGCCCAAATAATATTGCCATATTAGTATATGTTATGAGTATCAGGCACCTGAGCATGGTAGTGCCCGCTCATCACTAACTATACATTACACCTGCACTGATACATTACACCTGCACTGATACATTATCCTGCACTGACACATTACACCTGCACTGACACATTACACCTGCACTGACACATTATACCTGCACTGACACATTACACCTGCACTGACACATTACACCTGCACTGACACATTACACCTGCACTGACACATTACACCTGCACTGACACATTATACCTGCACTGATACATTACACCTGCACTGATACATTACACCTGCACTGACACATTACACCTGCACTGATACATTACACCTGCACTGACACATTATACCTGCACTGATACATTACACCTGCACTGACACATTACACCTGCACTGATACATTACACCTGCACTGATACATTACACCTGCACTGATACATTACACCTGCACTGATACATTACACCTGCACTGACACATTACACCTGCACTGACACATTACACCTGCACTGACACATTACACCTGCACTGACACATTACACCTGCACTGACACATTACACCTGCACTGATACATTACACCTGCACTGATACATTACACCTGCACTGATATATTACACCTGCACTGATATATTACACCTGCACTGATACATTACACCTGCACTGATACATTACACCTGCACTGATACATTACACCTGCACTGATACATTACACCTGCACTGATACATTACACCTGCACTGATCCATTACACCTGCACTGATCCATTACACCTGCACTGATACATTACACCTGCACTGATACATTACACCTGCACTGATACATTACACCTGCACTGATACATTACACCTGCACTGATACATTACACCTGCACTGACACATTACACCTGCACTGATACATTACACCTGCACTGACACATTACACCTGCACTGACACATTACACCTGCACTGACACATTACACCTGCACTGATACATTACACCTGCACTGACACATTACACCTGCACTGATACATTACACCTGCACTGATACATTACACCTGCACTGACACATTACACCTGCACTGATACATTACACCTGCACTGATACATTACACCTGCACTGACACATTACACCTGCACTGATACATTACACCTGCACTGACACATTACACCTGCACTGACACATTACACCTGCACTGACACATTACACCTGCACTGACACATTACACCTGCACTGATACATTACACCTGCACTGATACATTACACCTGCACTGATACATTACACCTGCACTGATACATTACACCTGCACTGATACATTACACCTGCACTGATATATTATACCTGCACTGATACATTACACCTGCACTGATACATTACACCTGCACTGACACATTACACCTGCACTGATACATTACACCTGCACTGATATATTACACCTGCACTGATACATTACACCTGCACTGATACATTACACCTGCACTGATACATTACACCTGCACTGACACATTACACCTGCACTGATCCATTACACCTGCACTGATACATTACACCTGCACTGACACATTACACCTGCACTGATACATTACACCTGCACTGATACATTACACCTGCACTGACACATTACACCTGCACTGATACATTACACCTGCACTGACACATTACACCTGCACTGATACATTACACCTGCACTGACACATTACACCTGCACTGATACATTACACCTGCACTGACACATTATACCTGCACTGATACATTACACCTGCACTGACACATTACACCTGCACTGACACATTATACCTGCACTGACACATTACACCTGCACTGATACATTACACCTGCACTGACACATTACACCTGCACTGACACATTACACCTGCACTGACACATTACACCTGCACTGATACATTACACCTGCACTGATACATTACACCTGCACTGATACATTACACCTGCACTGATACATTACACCTGCACTGATACATTACACCTGCACTGATACATTACACCTGCACTGATACATTACACCTGCACTGATACATTACACCTGCACTGATACATTACACCTGCACTGACACATTACACCTGCACTGATACATTACACCTGCACTGACACATTACACCTGCACTGATACATTACACCTGCACTGATACATTACACCTGCACTGATACATTACACCTGCACTGATACATTACACCTGCACTGACACATTACACCTGCACTGATACATTACACCTGCACTGATACATTACACCTGCACTGACACATTACACCTGCACTGACACATTACACCTGCACTGATACATTACACCTGCACTGATACATTACACCTGCACTGACACATTACACCTGCACTGACACATTACACCTGCACTGATACATTACACCTGCACTGATACATTACACCTGCACTGATACATTACACCTGCACTGACACATTACACCTGCACTGATACATTATACCTGCACTGATACATTACACCTGCACTGATACATTACACCTGCACTGACACATTACACCTGCACTGACACATTACACCTGCACTGATACATTACACCTGCACTGATACATTACACCTGCACTGATACATTACACCTGCACTGACACATTACACCTGCACTGATACATTACACCTGCACTGATACATTACACCTGCACTGACACATTACACCTGCACTGACACATTACACCTGCACTGATACATTACACCTGCACTGATACATTACACCTGCACTGATACATTATACCTGCACTGATACATTACACCTGCACTGACACATTGTTGCAATGTAGTAGGGTAGGAGAGCAATGATCACCCCCCCCCCCTCCCGCTCCTACCTGTCAGTGAATGGCTCCCGCTCTACCTCTGCTTGCTGTGGATGGCTCTACCTTAGGACAGGACTGTGGTGCCTGTAAGGTGCACTCTCTGGACCTGCACTCATCCACATACCAGGGATTCCTGATGTCTCTCCAGGGTCACGTGTTTGGCAGAGCTCAGAGGAATAGTGCGAGATAAAAGGGGGCGAACTGGGAATCCTCAGTGTACTGGGTGTACTGGGTGTACTGGGATGGGGGAAGATGAGGAACCTGCTCTTAGTGGCTGCAGTCAGTGCACAGCACGGGGAAACATATTCTTCATAGTATAAAATTACCAGTTTAAGTGAAAAACCAGCATGGAGGGAAGAGCGGTGAGGACAGAGGCATTGAGGGGTTAAAACTATTCGATGGTGCTGCAATACTCACCCTCCCCTATGTGCCAGATAGTAAAAATCAAACAGTCCGGGCTTCTCCCCTCCCCAGGCTGAGGCCCAACCTAAACAGGTCCAGATACCCAAATAAATGCCTCACCTGTTTATATAAACCGTACCCCTGTAAAGCAATGACGATGCTTTTTCAGAAATTCCTGAATCATGAGTTCTTCATACAACGCCTGATCGTCCGGACCCCAGACTCAAATTCCACATGGCTTCAGACCCCACATTTGGACCCCAGAGTGTTTCAGTCCCCAAACCTGGTCTTGGAGCACATATCACAAAGAGTTTAATACCCCAGATTTAGACCCCAGACTCGGACTAAAGTGTGTCAGGTATAAAACTGAAACCCCCAAAGTTTTAGATGCCAAAATCAGAATCAGTGCTTCTCCTAGATCACGACTCCACAGTATTACTGTGTTTAAGGCCCAAGATTCGGACCCTAAAAAGTTACAGACTTCAGACTCAGAGACCAAAAAACTCAAACTCCAAAATATTTCAGACCCCAGATTGAGACCCTACTCCAAATTCAGATCCCAAAGACGCTCAGACCCTAAAGTATATCAAAACCAAGTCACCACAGTTCGTCAGACAACCATCTTAGACCCAAACATTTAGTTCCTAGGCTTGGATCCCAAATTTAGAACTCAGACTTAGATCTCAAAGTTTTTTTGGACCTCAGATCACAAAATTGTCATGGGGAGGAATGGGATAACCAGGGTTCCTAAGCTGGCCCTCAGGCTAAGGGGCCCTAGCTGTCCCCGATCTCAGAGATAGGTCTTTAGGTGACGATGTCTGGACCGCCTTTCCAGCCCTGATCTAATACGCCCTCTCCCTCACCACAGGGTGGGACCGGGACAAGAGTGGTTGAACCCACAGATAACAGCAAACATGGGAAACCAAAACTCGATCACACAGAGGTATTAAACAACAAGTGATAAGGAGGAAAATAAGAGCAGGGAGGGAACAATGAGATGACGACTACATGCATAAAGCAATACAATCACTGGGATACAACAGCACACGGACCGGTATAGCTAAAGGTATAGTCGGCATGGGAAGTCAGGTTCCTCCTTCTTAAAAAGGAGGGTAGTGAATGTGATAGGTCACCCACAACATGTCATCAAAGGGGTAACCAGCAGGCTAGCAGAATTAACTCCTTCAAGCCCAATCACTAATGAGCACATAGCTGGTCGATGCCCGAGCCTATCTGTGTAACTCAAAAGTTCCAAACTAGGCATAGTGTGGAGCGTCAGTCTCTGCAGTCTGAACAGCATCAGATGCCGCGAGTTTAGAGCCACACGCCGTGTGACAAAAATGTTTCATACCCCAGATTTATATCCGACACTCAGACCAAAGATTTTCAAATGAAAAACTCAGATATCTGGTTTTAAATCCCGAAACCAGAATCACATGGACTGCAAACAGAGCTTCATAATCCAGACTCGGACCTCAAAGAGTTTCATACTCCAGGATTAGGTCCCCACCAAGAAAAGTTTGAGACTTCAGAATCAGATGCCAAAGTTTTTTTTTTAAACCAAAGACTCAGGGGTCTAAAGTTCTTCAGACCCCAAAAGGTTTTAGGCCATAAACTCCAAGACTAGACTTAGACCCCCGATTCCAGACTAAGACCAAAGTGTTACAGGTCTAAGACTCGAACGCCATCACTGCATATAGCATTATCAGGCCTAAAAGTTTGTCACACTGGACCATGACTTTACACACCAAAGATTCCCATACCTGGGGCGCGGCTCCCAAAAAGTTTGAGACCCTAGAATCAGATTTCAAAGTGTTTTAGATCTGAGACTCGGGACCCTCAAGTGATCTTCAAAGCCCGGACTTATGCGGGCTCCACATGGTACGATCTATCGTGCGATTGCACGAGCGATCGCACCCGCCCCCGTCGTTTGTGCGTCACGGGCAATTAGTTGCCCGTGGCGCACAAAGTCGTTAACCCCCCGTCACACGCACTTACCTCCCGGGCGACATCGCTGTGGGCGGCGAACATCCTCTTCCTGTAGGGGGAGGGACATTCGGCATCACAGCGACGTCACACGGCAGCCGGCCAATAGAAGCAGAGGGCGGAGACGAGCGAGACGTAAACATCCCGCCCACCTCCTTCCTACCGCATTGCCGGTGGGACGCAGGTAAGCTGTGTTCATCGTTCCCGGGGTGTCACACGGAGCGATGTGTGCTGCCCCGGGAATGATGAACAACCTGACGGGCGATTTTTTAAAAGTGAGCAACGTGTCAGCGATGAACGAGAAGGTGAGTATTTCTGCTCGTTCACCGCTACGATATATCAGACGATGCCGGATGTGCGCCACTAATGACGTGACCCCGACGACGTATCGCCCGATATATCGTACCGTGTGACGCCCGCATTAGAGATAACAGTTTTTTAATGTCAACATCAGGACAAAAAAAGTTTCATACCCCAGATTATGATTGTCCATGATTCATGGATCGAACTAAGAAAGTCTCTTAAGATTTTTGTCTTCTACAGTGTCTTTTATCTATTTATTTTTTGTTGTGATGCCGGGTACCATTTTTCTCAGTCCAAAAGGTTACAGACCTAAGACTCAAACTCTAAAGTTTGAGTCTTAGATACTAGAGTCAGACCTAGAGTCAGATACTAGGATACTAGAGTCAGACCTAGAGTCAGATACTAGAGTCAGACCTAGAGTCAGATACTAGAGTCAGACCTAGAGTCAGATACTAGAGTCAGACCTAGAGTCAGATACTAGAGTCAGATACTAGGATACTAGAGTCAGACCTAAAAGTGTTTCACACTCGACCATGACACCCCAAAGATCATACCCGCGGCTTAAGTACCAAAATATGAGACCCCAGAATCAGATCTTAAAAGGGTTTTAGACCCGAGACTAAAGTGCTTCCGACCTCAGACATTAGACCTAAAAATTTTTTAGACCCAAATATCAGATCTTAAAAAGTTTCACACTCAAGACAACAAGGTTTTTCAGACCCCAGATCCTAGTAACTTTCACGTCCCATTTTGATCCAGACACAGACTCCAAAGTGATGGACTTCAGAAGCGAAACTTTGTCATGGTGACAAATCAGTGACGCCCCCTCACCATGCCCACTGGGGGGCTTCTCATGCCAGGTCTCCCCGTTGAGTTGCCTTTCGCAAAAATCCTCTGCACTGATGCTTCCATTGTGCCTTAGGGTAGCATGGCCGGTCTCTGCAGGAATGTAACCCGGCTGTGTCCTGCACAGATTAGGTCCCCTGACCTATCCCGTGCGAGCAGGGTCCATGATAGGTCCCACCACTTCTTGCCTGAACATGGTTCCCAGTCAGTTAGTCTGCTAGAGTCTGTTTCTTGTGCTTGTTTGTATTGAACCTCCCATTACCGACCCCGGCTAGTATACCCGTCCTGACCTCGGCTTTGTACTTTGATCCTGCCCTGCCTGCTTTGACCATTTGACCACTTCTCTATCTCGCCCTCCTGTACCATGCTTCCGAATCTCTGACCCTCCAGGGACTGCCCTGGAGTGGTACCTGGCGTCTACCGGCAGTCTATCCTAACTATCAGTGGCCCTAGTGAAGACCCGGTAGACACATAGTCACCCCTCTCTAGTGTAAGCCCAGCCCAAGGCGCAGGTGGTCCCACGCACCACCATGACAGACTCTTCTGGGAGTACGTGGGGTTACCTAATTTTTGATGGACCTCCTAGACATTCCAGGCGAGTTGTTACGTAGAACCATGGGTTGCATAGACCCAGTCTACAAATTTTTCTATAATTCCCTCCACGCTATACATTTCGGAGAAATCTGGCCAGCATCATTCCACATGGACGTCATAGCTACATCTTATTGCTATGCAAACGGAATGTTTTAAAAATGGAAAGAAACCGCGGACCCTGCCTGTAAATCTTGGGCTGTCAGACCCCGCACCTGCTTTCTGGATGGGCGCACAGATTTTCTAGGAGGGGTTATAGATGATGGATTTAGGGAGGACACGTTCTATCAGCAGAATCTATGATGGCGAGAGGAGGATTCCAAAATATGAGAGGAGTTTCTATGACTCAGAAGCAGATATATGACGTCTTTGTAACCCCTTCGTGTCCTGCTCATCGCCCTCTTGTAAATGCACGATAGCGCCTTACATCGGGGTCACATAGGGGGTCAGTGGCACACAAGGGGAGGATCAGACTACAAGCAGGTTTTATTTGTAGTCTGTAACTATGGGAACACAGATTTGCACAGAAAAATTCCGAGATCCACCAGAGCAGTAAAAAAAATAGTTTGCAAAAGTATTTATACCCTTTTTGTTTTAAAAAAGAGAAATATAAGATATGGTGATGTAAAGCTCACCACAGGAGATGGCGAGCAGGGGTGGACCCACTGGACCACAGGGGAGACCAGGCTTACCCTTAGTGTGAGGGGCTTCACTAAGCGCCCACCACAAGTCAGACGCCAGGTGCCACTGAGTCCTTCCTTGGGCAAGGACAGACACGGGGACAAGCAGACACAGTCACTAGTGTAGCAAGGACCTTCGGGTAACTAGTGGCACGGCCACGGTGAACGGTTACAGTCTGTAGTATAGCAAGAACCTCCGGAGACGCTGAGGCTGGTGGCACGGCCCGGGGTGGACAGTCACAGTCTCTAGTATAGCAAGGACCTCCGGGGAAGCTGAGGCTGGTGGCACGGCCGGGGAGGACAGGCACAGTCTCTAGTACAGCAAGGACCTCCAGGGAAGCTGAGGCTGGTGGCATGGCCGGGGAGGACAGGCAGAGTCTCTAGTATAGCAAGGACCTCCAGGGAAGCTGAGGCTGGTGGCATGGCCCGGTGTGGACAGGCATAGTCCCTAGTATAGCAAGGACCTCCAGAGTAGTTGAGGCCGGTGGCACGGCCAGGGTGGACAGGCAGAGTCTCTAGTATAGCAAGGAGCTCCAGAGTAGCTGAGGCTCATGGCACGGTCGGGGTGGACAGGCACAGTCTCTAGTATAGCAAGGATCTCCTGGGAAGCTGAGGCTGGTGGCATGGCCCGGTGTGGACAGGCATAGTCCCTAGTATAGCAAGGACCTCCAGAGTAGTTGAGGCCGGTGGCACGGCCAGGGTGGACAGGCAGAGTCTCTAGTATAGCAAGGAGCTCCAGAGTAGCTGAGGCTCATGGCACGGTCGGGGTGGACAGGCACAGTCTCTAGTATAGCAAGGATCTCCTGGGAAGCTGAGGCTGGTGGCATGGCCCGGTGTGGACAGGCATAGTCCCTAGTATAGCAAGGACCTCCAGAGTAGTTGAGGCCGGTCGCACGGCCAGGGTGGACAGGCAGAGTCTCTAGTATAGCAAGGACCTCCAGAGTAGTTGAGGCCGGTGGCACGGCCAGGGTGGACAGGCAGAGTCTCTAGTATAGCAAGAACCTCCAGAGTAGCTGAGGCTCATGGCACGGTCGGGGTGGACAGGCACAGTCTCTAGTATAGCAAGGATCTCCGGGGTAGCTGAGGCTGGTGGCACCGCCGGGGTGGACAGTCACAGTCTCTAGTATAGCAAGGACCTCCGGGGAAGATGAGGCTGGTGGCACGGCCGGGCTGGAGGGCACAGTCTCTAGTATAGAAAGGACCTCTTGGGTAGCTGAGGCTGGTGGCACAGCCGGGGTGGACAGGCATAGTCCCTAGTATAGCAAGGACCTCCAGAGTAGTTGAGGCTGGTGGAACGGCCAGGGTGGACAGGCACAGTCTCTAGTATAGCAAGAACCTCCGGAGTAGCTGAGACTGGTGGCACGGCAGGGGTGGACAGGCACAGTCTCTAGTATTGCAAGAACCTCCAGAGTAGCTGAGGCTTGTGGCATGGCCAGGGAGGACAGGTTCAGTCTCTAGTATAGCAAGTATCTCTGGGGAAGCTGAGGCCGGTGGCACGGCCGAGGTGGACAGGCACAGTCTCTAGTATAGCAAGAACCTCTGGGGTAGCTAGGCTGGTGGCATGGCCAGGGTGGACAGGCACAGTCTCTGGTATAGCATGGACCTCCGGGCGGAGCTGAGGCTGTTGGCATGGCCAAGGATGACAGATAGAGGGTACCGATGGGACCGACAGACAGGCAAGGGCACTGTACACCGTAACGGAAGCATAGCGGACAAGGGGACCTGACAACTAGCTGGCTAGGGCACAGAACCCCTAACTAACTGAATAGATAGATCAGGCACCTCCCCTAGTGGGAAAGTGCCTTATGTACCCAGTGACTCTCAGCGATAGTGGTGAGAGCCGGCCGCTGCGATAAGTGTGCATCCCTGCGGAGAGGGGAGAGAGGAGTACAGGGATGCCAGTGCTACAGGTGGTCACCCCGATGGCCTAATCTGGGCCATGAAGCTCATTTTGACAATGAATTTCTGGTGTGCACAGCGTTTTATATAACAGAGGATCCTTTTAAGAGTTAATCCTTGTCCTGTATACGCAGTGGAGAACAGGAGCCATTGATTTCAGAGATGTTTACGTAGTTGCGCTGAAGAAGTGACATTTTTTAGGCACGAGCTTCATCTCATCAGTTGCTATGAGGGTGGCTTGATGAGGATAACATGGCATCAGCCCAGGAACTGAACGCCCTAATTTTCCCGCACAGTTTCTCAATTCTACCACAGCTGCTTGTTGTTTTTCCCATTTTATCATCCTTCAATAATTATATAATACACTTTTTCTTTTTAAGTTATATTATTTTGTGCCATGATTGGTTTAACCACTAGGGGCACCCCTAGTCAAAATTTGTGAACAGCTAAGCAAGTTGAAGATGAAATGACCTCTGAAAGGCATGAAGTTAAAGATGACACCTTTCCTTTGTATTTTAGGGCAATATATATATATATATATATATATATATATATATATATATATATATATATATATATATATATATATATATATATATATATTCATGTTTTGCATTTTTAAATTAACAAAAATGGAAAATGGGTCGATTCAAAAGTTTGGGCACCCTACACAGTTAGTACCTAGTAGCACCCCCTTTGGCAAGTATCAGAGCTTATAAACGCTTTTTGTAGCCAACCAAGAGTGTTTGAATTCTTATTTGAGAGATTTTCATCCATTCTTACTTGGAGACGTCTTCCAGTCATGCGGTTTCCTAAGTCGTCTTGCATGCACTGCTCTTTTGAGGTTTAGCCACAGATTTTCAATGATGTTCAGATCAGGGGCCATTGTAAAACCTTCAGCTTGCACCTTTTGAGGTCGTCTATTATGGATGTGTTTAGGATAATATCCATTTGTGGAAGCCATCCTCTTTTCAACTTCAGCTTTTTTTACATATAGCGTTATGTTTGCATCAAGAATTAGTTGAAATTTCATTGAATCCATTCTTTTTTCTACCTGTAAAATGTTCTCCATGCCATTGAACCCCACCACATGATTGATCCATCCCCATGGTTAATGGTTGATGAGATACTCTTTTCTTGAAATTGTGTGTCCTTTTTTCTCCACATCAAGATTTGTGGCCAAAGAGTTCTTTTTTAACCTCATCGCTTCACAGGACTTGTTTCCAAAATACATCAGTCTTCTTTAGATGTTATTTTGCAGACTTCTGACGCTGAATTTTAGGGTAAAAATGCAGGAGAGGTTTTCTTTTGATGACTCTTCCATGAAGGTCATATTTGTGCAGGTGTCTCTGAACAGTAGAACAATGCCCCACAACTCCAGAGTCTGCTAAATCTTCCTGA